>NC_090450.1:256142335-256445365 GCF_031143425.1 Pleurodeles waltl
GATTTAAAGCAATCCTTAACAGCCAGAGTCTTAGGTACGGGTCGTAGTTGGCTTCATCACCTGTATGGAGTTCAGAGAGCACTTAACAATCTGCCTAGAAGGTCCCTGGGGGTTTATACTTGATATAAGTGCCTGTTTGGAACTCAAATGTATGTTCCAGATCTTGATGGTCCTGGCGTGGAGGCGGCAGAAACACCCTTTGACGTAAATGAACGTGTCACTGTCTTACAGGAATTACAACAGTTCCGTGATAACCACTCTTCTGCCAGTGCTGCCTACACAGGAATTATGGATGTACCTGTAAGGCCTGCCAGCTGGATTCCCAGAGTGGGGGATCTAGTACGTGAAAAGGTTGCTGTGAAAAAGGAATTTGGTCCTTCTTATCGTGCACCAGTCCCAGTCTTGGGAATACACGGTACCAGAACTGTCATTCTACCATCAGGCAGGTGCCAAGGAAAATCATTTTGTCTCCATTGATAATGTCAAACTACACCATGTGGCCGATCCTGCACAGCAGACCAAGGGGAACAACCAGTAGTTCCCGAATCCCTCTCACTACAGGTCAGGATGTTCCTCTACAAGTTGTAAGCAGCAACACCAACACCTCTTGGAGCTTGGGGAGGGTAGAAAATGACATTGCATTGTTTCCACTAATGACAAATAATACAGAAATAGTTTATCGATTTGATACAGCTTCAACCCAGATGGATGGTGCTATTTATTCTGTGCCACCGCCGGAAAAACCAATTCCACCAACTAACATGGCTCCAACCTTTGCACGAACTGCTTCTGGATATTTTACCAACATCAATGGTGACGTCTCCCACTCATTCGCCTCTTTAACACCTGAACTGTTGAGTACACGAAAGCTGATAAACTGGCTTAAAGTAACTTGCTTCATTCTTTCATGGAACTATCTATGGGTTTCTTTAACTGTACAAGCATTCCTGCTGTGGATTGGATTTGTCATCACTTTCTTTTTATTAATACATGGTCATTTTCTTCCTGAAAGATCAACAGTTGAACTGGTGGATGAGGTCCTAAAACCACATTTTTCATCACAAAAAGTCAGCAGAGACTTGTCCTTTGTGAACATTTCCGCTATACCAATTCCTAATGGGATTGTTTGGGATAAAGTAAGATTATATGTACGGCCCTACGGAGGTCATTCAAATACCATATGTGTTCAAACTTTCAATGAATGATATAATAATACCAGGCACTGTTTCTGATGATGGGGATGTGAAAACAGTTGATTCTATGATGACTGATTTATATTGTATTTGAAAACGAAGATGTTTATCAATCTAAAGAAAATTATGGTGATACGTGTTGCTATAATTATTATGGGCACCATTTCACACACAGAGCGAGCAGTCCAAAACTGTTTTTAATTATACACAATGGTAACATTTTCCGAATCCACCGCAAAGGAGTTCTAAAACGTATTTTGAAAAGTTTACATATTTTTCTGGGCACAATGTAAAAAATGCTGAGTTGTATTATTTTAAATTGCCACCTACAGAAAACATAAGCATACTATTGACAAATACGAAATGTATATATTCGGATTCCTTTGTTTCCCGGTTGACTATAGAAGGCTATGAATATTGGCTAAAGTCGATTGACTTGAAGAGTGTGTCGGGGACTAGACATTGGCAAATAAGGTTAAAGGAAGCTTTATTTAGAGCATGGCTGATACCTGTTCAAATGATATTGTTAAATGAAACTGTACAACAAAGGAGTTGTTTATGCTTAGCAAAGATTAAGGAATTGAACACGCCTAGTGTACCTGCCCCTGCAAAAATTTATAAATGGCAAAAATACCCAAATGCAACAGAAAATGAGCTCGATGAATGGGTCCAGAATGGTACATATAGGGCCATATTTATACTTTTTGCGTCAAAAACTTTAATGCTGGCTAACGCCATTTGTTTGTGCACCCGGGTGTCAAATTTATACATTAACGCACGGTGGCGCAAAGCACACGTTAGAGTAATTTTTTTTTACTCTAACCATTGCGCCATGTCGTAATGCAAAATGACGTTAACACAGAGAAAATAACTATAATCCGGTTTACGACGTCACAAACGGGATTCGCCACATTTTTCCCCGCAATAGCGTCAAAAAGCTGCGCAAATGCGCCAAACAGTGCTAAGGAGCCCCAAAATGGATCCCAGAAGCCAGGAGAGACCCCAGGGAGACCCCAATCGACCAGGAACCAGCCAGGAGGATACAGACAAGACCCAGGAGAGGGGGAATAAGAAAAGGAAGTGTTGTTTCAGTGCAGAGGGGCAGGAAATACTGGTCAGAGAGGTGACGGAACACCAGCATCAACTTTTTGTCACCTCAAAATTGCCAATTGGGAGGAGAGAGGCAATTTGGCAACAAATTGTCGACAAGATCAACAGTGTGGCAGAGGTCCATAGAACAGTCACGGAGTGCAAGAAACACTGGCATGACTGCAAGTGCAGGACCAAGGAAAAAATGGCAATGAACAGGAAGGCAGCACTGCAGACTGGAGGTGGGAGCCCAGCAACGCAGGAGGCCCTGGACCAGATGGAGGAGATGGTGACAGCCGTCATCCCAGAGGAGATTGTCACAGGAATTCAAGGACAGGACAGCGTAGACTACAAGGAAACAACACAGATGCAGGGTAAGTTGCAATAGGCGCAATAAACATCAGATATTGGTGGTCATTCCAACCCTGGCGGTCCATGACCGCCGGGTTGGAGGACCGCGGGAGCACCGCCGACAGGCCGGCGGTGCTCCAATGGGCATTCGGACCGCGGCGGTAAAGCCGCGGTCGGACCGGCAACACTGGCGGTCTCCCGCCAGTGTACCGCCGCCCATTGGAATCCTCCAAGGCGGCGCAGCTAGCTGCGCCGCCGAGGGGATTCCGACCCCCCCTACCGCCATCCAGTTCCCGGCGGTCTGCCCGCCGGGAACCGGATGGCAGTAGGGGGGGTCGCGGGGCCCCTGGGGGCCCCTGCAGTGCCCATGCCACTGGCATGGGCACTGCAGGGGCCCCCGTAAGAAGGCCCCTAAATGTATTTCACTGTCTGCTGCGCAGACAGTGAAATACGCGACGGGTGCAACTGCACCCGTCGCACAGCTTCCACTCCGCCGGCTCGATTCCGAGCCGGCTTCATCGTGGAAGCCTCTTTCCCGCTGGGCTGGCGGGCGGCCTGAAGGCGGCCGCCCGCCAGCCCAGCGGGAATGTCAGAATTACCGCCGCGGTCTTTCGACCGCGGAACGGTAACCTGACAGCGGGACTTTGGCGGGCGGCCTCCGCCGCCCGCCAAGGTCAGAATGAGGGCCATTGTTACTTACAATATGAAGTACACAGCAGTAATGTCATACCCATGCTGCCCATTCCAGGGTCCAGTCCGTGCCAGTGTTACAATAGCTGCAATGCCACCTTGCAACATCATAACTGTCATACTGCTAAGACAACAGCATTGAGGGGAAGGACATATGTGTCTAGTTAGTTAAACAGACCCGCACAGTCATAAGAGGAAATGGAACACTGCCGGGCCCGTCAGTGCAATGCAATGTAGCACACATTTGCAAACATCAACATGACACGCTACCAATGCTGACACCTGTATCGTGCCATGCCAATGCTATACATAGTATGTGCTTGGTCTCAGCAATGTATAGGTGTATGTGAAATATCAGAGACTGGGTCTGTCCCATATTGTTAAGTGTGGTGCAAGTGGCATCAGAATACCCAGAGCCATTGCAAGGCCCCACCATGCTAATGGAAGTAGAGGGAGGGTTGAGTAGGACAAGAAGGTGGCAACACACATTTTGGACAGAACCTAGACAAAGACAGCTTCGGCCCAGATGGGCACCTGGGGGTCATGCAGGAGAGCCGGTGGTGAGAGGCCGGCGGCGCAAAACAATGATGCAAAACGTCCTTGCTGGAATCGTCAGCACGAGGGAGCTATGGGGCCAACCCCCCACGGAGATCCTGAATCAGCCAGGGCAGAGTCAGGAACAAGCCTGTGCTGACTCCGCCTCAGCTGCCCTGGAAGCACATCCGGCGAAACCGGAGAGCTACTCGTCTGTCCAATGGGGACCCCAGCACACGGAGCACCCATCCGAGTGTCAGGTAAGTGGAAACACCAAACAAAAGAAGCAGACCGAAACTCGTCCCCGCAGCGGGAGAGCCAGCGATGAGTGGAGCGAAGGGCAGAGACCGTGGTCTGCGTGTCTAGCGGACCGCAAAGTTCCCCCTCTGGACTACTCAGCTTCTTTGCCAGCCTTATCAGTGCTGCCTCCACCGGGAGCTGGGGTAAGGAGCAAGCGCGCTGCCAAAGGTAAATCCTCTATACTATCTTTGCCCCCACTTTTACTAAGTGAGGAAGGGTTTGTCTTTTAAATACTCAAGCTCCACCGGCTAAAAATACTGCAAGACTCACTACTGGGCAAGTTAAAATTACCCCTCTATTAGGTCTTTCTTCAAAGTATTAGACCAGTCCAGTGTTCCACAAACTGCGCCTACCTCCCTGGTAAAAACGGTTGCGAATATGGCTAATATGGTAGGAGTTCTACCCCCCGCATGTGCTATCACACAGTTCAGATATGCAGGAAGTAGAACAGGACACAGTCGGGGGCTTCTGTGTTACCGCATGAGGCAGAGTCAGAACAAACTAATGTAACCCATACAGATTCCATCCTCCAGTCATTATTGCATGAGATGAGAGACAAATTTGCTGTTTCTGAATCTAACCAAGCTAAAATCCAGGGGCTTTGTGATGGTCTTGATGTGAAAATCACTGATCTAACGGAGAGACTAGGGGCTATGGAATCTTCAATTTGTGCACCACAGGCAGCAGTGGAGTTGAACAGTCATGAGGTTCAAACGCTGAAACGAAGTGAAAAAGAACTGAAAGAGAAACTAGAATCCTTGGAAAATCACTGTAGGAGGAATAATCTCAGATTCTTCAATATTCCAGAAGGTGTGGAAGGGGACAGTATTAAAGAATTTACAATATCCTTGATCAAAGACCATCCAAATGGTGACCTCCCTTGATCTGGCCTCGGAAATTCAGAGAGTCCACCAGGACCCTTTCAAGAGAAATCCTAACAAGGAGAAACCTAGGAAGGTGCTGGTTAATTTTGCCTCATATTAAGTAAAAAAACTGATTCTTACAGAAGCTCTCAAAGTCCAGGGTTTTCGGCATGAGTGCTGGTCCTTCCTAATAAGATCTGTTATGTCTAGGGCAACGCTAGATCGATGCTGGGAGCTGGGGAAGGCTATGCAGGAGTTTAAGTCTTTGGGTGCTACTCCACAATTGAGGTTCCCGGCCATCCTGAGGGTAATGTGGGAAAATAAAATGTATAATTTCCTTGATCCCCAAGAAGCTAAGGTTTTGATTGAACAGATAAAAAGGGAGAGCTAGCGGGCTGCGGAGGGCTGGGGCCCAAGGGTAGTATGAGCCACCCAATATGGTTTCAAGGAGGGTTCCCCAGGGAGGGTTTGGGGAAAGGTAGTGTGTCACGTCTTTTAACGTTCCATCTAAGGTCACACTGGGTGGGCAGCAGATGGGGAAAAATGAAAAAAAGAGTCCTCGCACGGCTGTATAACTTTTGGGGTCAGATAAGAGTTTCCTATCTGGATAAGAACATAATGATGCGGCCAGGCGATACTTCTAAACGAAAAATTCTGACTTAGAACATAAATGTCCTTAGAGTGAGCAGCAGAAGAAAGAGAATTCTTGAGTTCCTAAGACTATTTGATAGCCAGATCATTCTCCTGCAGTAGACCCATCTAAGATGCAAGGAGTGGATGAGTATCCTTTAGTTGCAAAGATGGATCACCCACTTTGCTTGCACTATTCAACCTTGCAACGTGAAAGGGGTAGCGATGATTGTAAAGAATAAAGTTAGAAGTCAGCTGACAGATGTTAGTGCTGATCCTAGGGGGAGATGGGTCCTGGCAAATATCAAGTTAGGAGGTCATCCAACATACCCTGTTATCTTATTATGGTCCTAATGTGGATGACCCGGGCCCACTCAGGGATCTCTACGAGCAACTGAGTTGAAGAGCTCAGAAATTGATAATAGCTGGTGGAGATTTTAATGTTTTGCTTAATCCTACCTTAGATAGGTCTACCCCCAGACCAGCCGTCAGTACATCCAATATGAGAACCTGGATGCATAACATAATGGAAAATATTTACCTGATTGATCCTTGGTGAAACAGAATGGGACAGACCAAGGAGTTTACTTTCTGGAATAAGAAACTCGGACATGCTTCTAGAATTGATTTTTTTCTGATAGATGTAAAACTCCGAAATAACTTAATGGAAATCTCTCACCAGCCAAACCATCTTTCAGACCACTCAGCCGTTCAGCTGGTCATAACCCTTCCTGACTCTCGTGCATGCACCTGATGGACACTGGATCATTCTCTCCTGAGGGAAGGAGAGATCGTCCTAAAGCTGAAAGGGGACTCCAAGGACTTCTTTGAGATCAATTTAGGGTCCGCTTCAATAGCCATGGTTTGGGAAGCGTAAAAGGCTTTTATTCGTGGTAAACTGATCAGCTATGCTGCTTACAGAGCCAAGAGAACTAGAATTACAATAGCGATGCTTGAGGGTACACTTCGTATCCTGCAAGCCCAATGACTATCCTACCAGGACGCAACAACGCACACAGACTTACAGCACCAAATTCAGGAAGCTCAAAATTTACTCAAGGTCTTCTTAGAATCAATTGTGTAGAGCAAATGGGAAGCTAGTAAACTGGTGCATTATGAGTAAGGCGAAGGTTGTGGTAAGTTATTAGCATGGAAGACATGGAAGACTAGATCTGACAATGTTAGGAATAGGATTAAAGGCATAATACTGAGGCGAAACAGGCAGAACCTCTTCAGAAGATCAAGACATAGCAGGAGAAATTGGTACGTTTATTTCTGCACTGTATAGGGATGACTCGGAGACCTGAGCAGAGGCGATTGGAAATTGGTTGAAGGGGGACAAACTCCTGAGAGATGAGCTTGTGCCAGTTCTGACTCAGTTGATGAATTTGATTCTGATAGAATCTTCTCTGGTTCCAACCTCCTGGAATGAAGCTATTACAATGGTAATACTAAAGCCCCCACGGACTGGCTGGTGGGGGTGTCTTGTGGGAGACCTATGGGACATAGGGAACACACTGTCAGTATCTAACATCTGTTGTATGCCTCCTAATAAACTGTTGCCTATAAGCTGACTACTGTACTACATTGCCCATAATGCACCATTCTGGTGGTTGCAAGTCTGGAATGGAGCTAGTTTGGTTGTGCATGCTGCTGTGTACTGGGTGGGTGGGGGTATGGCAGTTATGGGTGTACATGCATGTTTCATGGTACTCACTTTTTGATGTACCTGGCGCTGACGTGTCCAGTACTCCCATTCCTGCCACTGCCTCAGGCTCAAGGGTCTGTTCCACCAGTTCCTCCACGGGTGTGGGTGGTGGGACGGTGGATGGGCCTCGTCCTGTGCCCCTCATCTCCCTGAGGCGCTCTGCCACCCTCTCCTTTTTCCTGGAGCGCAGGTCATACCACCTCTTTTTTATTTCTTCTATACTCCTGTGGCTCACCCCTATGGCGTTGACCCTCTCCTGGATGTCTTGCCAGATCCTCCTCTTTTCCGTGTCTGGAACACTCAGGGCAGCCCTTCCAAACAGCTGGTCATGGTGCTGGCAGCATTCCTCTGTCAGCACCTCAAGTTCCTTTTCAGAGAACTTCAGTTTTCTCTTCCTGCCTGCACTGCCTGAGTCTTCCATTCTTGCCGCTGTTCCTCCAGGTGGTTGCCCAGCAGTTAGAAAAGGGTGTGGTCCTCCCTCCTCCCAGGAGTATTTGATAACTTCCTGGCTGTGATGTCATCAGCAAGGAAGTGTTTTTCAGACTGTTTTGCTGCACCTGCGTGCAATTTGTGGCACAGTCGCAGTTTGTGACACCCACTCGCAATTTGCGAGTCTGTTTTTTGCGAGGTCGCAAAAAGCAACCTCGCTAACAGCGGACTCGCAATCTGCGGTGCGACTTCATTTGCGAGTCGCAAAATAAAGTCGCTTTTTCTTGTTGGATACCATTTTGCGAGTCGGAAATTGCGAGTCGCAACGACTCGCAATTTCCGACTCGCAATTTTTCAGCTTCCTACACCTGGCCCTTAGTGCATATCAATCAGAAAGGTTTCATGAGAAACCGACATCTAGGAGACCTGACTCACAACTTAGTCGCCGCAATTGACATCGCAACTACTATGAATATGTCTCTAACCATTTCAACAATTGACGCTGCCAAGGCTTTTGACAGAGTGAGTTGGCTCTTTTTGCAGGCTGTAATGGACCTCAATAACCTGGGAGATAACTTTCTTAATACAAAGCTATTCATAAGGCTCCTTCTGCTCGGGTCCTGGTTAACGGCATCCTATTCTCACATTTTAAGATTGAACGGGGGACACAACAGGGTTTCCCTCTCTCTCCTCTTCTCTTTAACCTTTATATTTAACCTTTAGCCAGGAGAATCAGGGCATATCAGAGAAATATACCCTTTCAGCATCACGATTGGGTCCTGAAGGAGGCCCTATATGCAGATGACCTACAGATATATGCACAGAACCCCCAATATGCTTTTCCGGCACTTTTTGAAATTATTGCTAGCTTTGGAGAAATCTCAGGTTATTTAGTTAATACAGATAAATCTGAAGTAATGACCTGGAATGGCCCTCAGGATAGTCGAAAAAGGCGAAATTCGATACTTAGGGGTTAAAGTGGTTAAGAATCTGGCAGAGGTGCCCCAAGTGAATTTTGTGCATCTCCTTAGGGAGACAAAGAAGTTACTCTTCCAATGGTCACACTTTCGTCTCTCTAAATTAGGTAGAACAAATCTAATAAAAATTGTGGTATTGCCAAAATGCACTTTTATTTTTAATGCAATCCCCTTATATTTTAGAACTGAATGGTTAAGGAAACTGCAGGGGGAATTAGTCAGCTTTATCTGATCTTATAAAAACCCCAGAATAGCACTGAAACAATTGAGAAAGAAAAAGCTGGATGAGGGAATTGCACTTCCGGATTTTCAGCTGTATTACAGGGCATTCCAGCTGAAAAATACCAGATCACTCCTCTCCAAGGAATATCTATCTTCTTGACTTCAGGCATTGACAGGGTGCTTTCGGGACCAGAGCACACAGTTTCTTTATAAATTTGGCCACTCCAGGTATTACAAAAAAGTTAGACTAAATGTTCTTTATAATGCCTGAAGGATCTGGCATGCAGTAGGAACGAGACTGGGCATCCTGTATTACATTGAGCTGGCTCCAATCTGGAATTCTCCCAGTACCCCGATATGTCTCCAGGATGTACTAGCTGTGCCACTGATAGAGGGAGGAATTGCACAGTGGGGTCAGTTAGTCAGTGGATGCTCTGTCAGCTCGTGGGAATCTCTAGCTGTAATAACCAATGCTAAATTGTCTAGGTTGAAATACATGCAAATTAAAGGCTGGATGCAAGGAGAACCTGAGGCCGGATGTTCTACGGGTTGGGAGAGGGGAATTATTGGTTAACAGAGGCTAAAAAAAGAGGTTTCAAAGTGGTATTGGGCATTTATACAAGCTGAAGATACATCTTGTCCACTCTCTATGGAGGGGTGGGATCTGTTTTTTCCTGCACTAGATCTTCCTTATTTTTGGTGGGCCTCTATGAAGATTCTTTGGTCTGTGGTTAAATCTGGCCCCTTGCGGCAGAACCACTTGTTCACTGTATATCGGGCTTACTGGACCCCCAAAAGGCTTGCTAGAATAGCTTTTCAAGGAAAGAGTAATTGCTCGAAATGTGATCTAGAGGGAGCAGATGATATTCATTTCTGCTGCCGAGAGGAGTGTGCACAATAGATTGGAGAGAACTCTGATGCAGCTCTTTTTTTACTTGGTTCTGATAGCCCGGCGGGAAATAAGCATCAAGTGGATCTCTAGTCTCCCTCCCACCCACAGGGATTGGTTGTTGTCAGTTAATAGAATCTCTGATATAGATTGTAGTAATGGTTCGGATAGGTGCTGTAGAATGTGGGAACTCTTTACGTTTTTTTATAGAATTTTCTCTTCCAGGCATTAGGCCAGTGTGAATTAGCTAGATACAACTTGATTCAACACTTGAGATCTGATTTTGGCAAGAGCCCAATGATTAAGTATTACGACGCAACAGCAAGGAGAACGTGGGCGGACTGGTTCAGCCCCCCTAACGCCCCCCCTAAGGCTGATGGGGGCCTATCTTTTCCTTAGTATTGATGGAGGACCAGGGCATTGACCCATACCGGGACATGTGGTGGCTTCTCTTGTCTGTCTTTTGTTACATAAGAGGACTCAGGGGGAAAAAAAAGAACCTGCACCTAGAGGATGTGACGCAGACAATTCCCCAAACTGCCCACACTACATGTGACATGCAGGTGGGGCATAGGCCTGTGAGAATGCTAATATTAATGACAAGAACAATGGACAGGAACCAAGATTACAATGTCTTACTAATAGGAAGTCAGTGACGTCACATTACAACTGCCACAACACAGACACACTAATTTTATAATATCTCATTGCAGAGGACGATGGCTCTCTTGTGGATATGCCTGTCCTGGACTTCACTGATGACATGGATGACGAGCTGACAACCATTAGCCAGTAAACCCTCCAAGATGTCCTTGGAACCCTCAAGACCCCACCTTCAGTCGCAAGGAGGAGGACAGATGTAGCAGCCATCACAGATGACCCACCCACCACCCCAATAGTACGACCTGCCAGCTGAGGACTCTGATGACACTGGTACCACCTTTGAGAGGATAGTATGGGAGTACAGCGGGAGCTGGCCATGGAGGTGCGGGAGGGGGTGCAAAATATGGTAGTCAGCCTTGAGGGGAAGTGCATGTGCATGATGTCATCTGCATAACAGTCAGCAGCCATGCAAGTGCAACAATCCCTACTGCAAGGACTACCACAGTGATGTAGCTGCTATACTCAAGAACCAGCAGCTCCTCCTTGCTGCAGTAATGCCTTTAATAGCCGCACAGTTGGCAGCTACCGGGAATTCTGAGTCCACTTCTTCAAACACTGAAGTGTGTGTTGCCCCTTCAAACCCTCCACCACCAAGGGCAGAGGAGACGACACACACATCAGAAGATGAAGACGTGGAACAGATCACCTTCACCCGTAGGAGTACTTGGTAGCACCAGTCCATGCCACATAGGCACTGATTTCCTATGTCCTGTGCATGTTAATATACCAGTCTTGCTACAGTTGGTAACATGCACTGTTCTCCAGCACACTATTTACCTTACCACTATGCACTGCAATTGTCTGTCACTACCTAATTGGCAATTCATGTTCTTCTGCACTGAATGACACTTCACCACTGCATGTCCAATGACATGTCCCTCACCATTGCACTTGTGCTGCGTCACAATAGAAGGAGTCACACTAATGGACTAACAATCCTGGAATATGTAAATATTGCACTACAGCACTTTAAAATAAATCGCAATTACACAACCACTCTGTCTCTGTGTAATGTGACACATCAACTGTGTAGGAGATTTGTGATGCATGTAACATGTCAATGGCCACAGAATGACAATACAACAGTGTAGAATGAATGTGGGCTGATAACTATGCATAAGGGTCTGGATTTTATCACCATCTGTGCTTCCTTAGGCTTATTTCTGAAGTTAAAAGATCACAAACAGTATAATGCTGTGTAGAACTGAATATGTCAGGTCCAAAGTATGTACAAGATGAAACTCAATGTGGCCCACATTCCCTTCAAGACAACCATTATGTATGTGACATCTGACTCTAAACTTTAATCACACACCCACACCATACAGGAGAAATGGATGTGTACGAGTGTATGGACAATAACGTAACCTGGGAGTACAATGTAAGAAATTATAAGTGTGATTTATGTATACTGAACTTCATAAGATTATGACACCACTCAGTTTCTCAGAGTTCACATGAACATCAGGCTGCAGGCAGACATCCCACAGTTCTCAAGATTCCAACACAGGACTCAAACGATGACAGTTTGAAAATCACACCAACCTTTACAACACATTGGGAACCATAGTTACCTTGAGTGGTGGGTGCAATGGATGGCATATGTATAGAGAAGTAGCTTTGTTGTAGCTGCCAATGTGACAGCTCATTTGGAAGTGGGAATAACCATGTCAAAAATGGGATTTGAATGCAGGATGGAACACCAATACAAATACAACATTGACACTGTACACTCATGCAAAGGACCTGTATATGACACATACTTTAAAGGAGTACAGCAAACTTTATTATATCAGTATGAAAGGAAACTTAAACTATGGGAAACACCAAAACTAACCTAACCTATCCTAACTATACATTACCCACAACTGGCCCTAACTACCCTAAGCTCAACTTACTTACCAAATGTAACTAAACAGTCTAAACATCAACCCCCACCCCCATTATATGACGGGACACGTGTAGGACAACATATACTAACCTAAACACATACTAACTTATCCTAAAAAAATATATATATTTTTGTATTTTTTATTTTATATATATTTTTTATACACATAAACCCCAACATCATCCCCCATCCATCCACTCACAAACAAACGTGATAATATAACACCACCACCCACTTATCCTAACTAAACTAACAGCCTACTCTAACCTAACACTAAGCCCCCCAAACCCACTAAAGAAAAGAACGAGGAAAGATGAGGGAGGGAACAGAATTATGGGTGAGGATCAACAAGTCACAGATTGGCCCTCCTCAGGATTTTCTTAATCCCTCGCAGTCTCCTGCTATTGCTGGCCGCCTCCTGCTGCACCCTTTCCAACCGGCGCAACATACGTTGCATGTCACGTTGTAGTGTCCTGAACTCGGTCATGTCCAATACTGAAACTGGGGTCAGAGCTGTTGTGGTGGTGGCAGTTGTGGGCAATGCTGGCCCCCCTTGGTTAAATGCCCTCCATGCCTCCATGCCCCTGTGGCTCTCTCATGACGATATCTCCTTGCCATATTACGGAACTCAGCCTCCACATCGGGTATGTGGCGGCACCACACTGCCCGCCTCTGAAATTCATGTATCTCCTGGGCATTCATGTTGACAGCTGTAAAAATAGAGACAGGCAAACATTAGTGACATCATTGTGTGATACATGTACAGATGATATTCTAACACGTCATCAAAAATAGCACATGCTGTCCAAATAACCGTACAGATGATAGAATGTACCTGAGGAATGACATGCCAACGCAGCCTACCCATCAACTATCTAACAGCACAGCAATGCACAACAAGGTGTGTACCTAATTAAATGATCTGTGCATATTTGTACTGCTATTAGTCACATAACAAATGCTGCAAGTACTCAACATGTGCCAGGCTGACTAATCACTATCTTCTGGATCAAATTCAAGGCACACAAGACCTGTGATTTGTATATGGAACTGCCAAGGCGGTATGCAGTAGGTAATCTTAAGGGGGCATTGTAGTTTGGAACACATGAATGCTTGAATTACATGTCTGACGTCTACACTGTGACCATCACACCTAGCTACACATATTTTCTACCCCTAACCTTGTGCCTCAGGGGGGGATGGACATGCAACACATACTTTCAAACATCAAGGACAACCACAAAGCTTTGGACAGCTGTACATGGGTTTAGTCCGTCCACCACAGATAAGGAGGCCTGCCAACTAGGATTGAGTCAACCATTGGACAATCACATCTACATTCATGTTTCTATTTGCGGACAATTCTCAACATCATTAGATCTCACTGACACAGTTCCAAAATCAACCACATTGATGCAAGCACCCATCTGGCCTTGACCTGCATGCACGCCTATGACATTTCACTCAAGTGCCACGTAAATGGAGTACAACATGTGGGGATAGATGCTGTGGGACTGTTACCCATACAGTCCTACATGTTCATTACTTAACAGGGATGCACAAGCCTGTGTGTAAAACTGATGCATCACTGTTCTGTGTGAATTAGGGTATGACTTGCTGACTAAATTATGACACTGGCCACCTCCAAATAAATTTTTGGCATACATGTAGCAACAAATCACCTTGTTCACTTGCCCAAGCCTATTGCGCAGCACTCAACTCCCAATATATGACTCTCCGCCGCTGAATGTCTAACTCTTCCATGGAATAATATGTCAATCTCCAGTCAAGTCACATATCAGATCATGTGCCAGCACATCATATCTTGCAATGAGTCCAACACACAGGAGTTAATCACACAACAGCTGCAAACACAACACAGGACAAACAAATGAACACTTACTGGATACGTCTGAGTCTGCAAATCGAGCCACTTCACCTAAGGGTGCTGGTCCACCTGTAAAACATGGAAGGGTGATATGTGCTCAATGTCTGCTCATTGTCCATAAGTTGGAACAACAAATCACTGTGTGTAACATTTGATATGATAGAGCTGCCCATCAGGCATGTAGATACCCCAACAGACATACCACTGCAAACATGCATTGACACTGTCACTCCAGTGAGTGATAGGCACACAAATGCACACATGCACTGGCCCTAACAATCATGTGGTGCCAAACAAGATTACTCAGTTTTGTGCTTCATTCATTCTAGAATGTACTCCATTTCATCATTTGTAATTGGGAGACACATGCGATCCCACATTCCTGGTGCACTGCAATACCAGTGACTCAGGTATTGTGGCTTGTGCATCAAGGGACAATGAGTAACTGTGTGATGCTCATGTGGGTTGATTTGCATTCATGAATTATTGTGCTTTCAGTGGTCCATAATAGGTGTGCAACTGTGTTGTATATAGGTTACATATGCCACATTGGCAGTGTACCCTGAGCCATATATGCCCCCTATGACAACATGATGACAAGGATCCTGTGTGTTACTTGATGAAAATGTTACGCTAAACATGGATTGGCCTCTTTTCTGATTCAAAACAGCAAAAAGATGTATGCTGACAGTGTCTTAGTTGATCATCCTTGACAGAATGCATGGGCACAGGTGTAGTCATTGCACCTGAAATGTGTTACTCTGGGCCTTGTGTACCTATATCAGGTATTGTAAAGTACACTTTGACAGAATCAGCAAATTGCCAAGTTGGATGATCAGTGGTAGTACAACCGAACTGACACTGCCCGCTAATAAAAACATGGGTTAACAAATGTCCTACTTCTGCAATCATGATGAGGTAGGTCTCTATTTGAAAGCTCCTTGGGAATGGTGGCACTCACAGGAATGCTGGCCTGCTGATCTTAGCAGACCACCATGTCAGTGAAAGCCTTCATACTGAGAAGTTAACATTTGCAGAAATGCTGCACTATAGCAGCAGGGATGTACCAGAAGTAAAATAACAACCTATTTCTTCACTAAAATAGTATAATGGAAGCAGTCAGTGGTCCTTGCACAACATCATGCTCAAAAATTGTTTGTGACCATGCATTCACAAAGAGCATGGATCCCATGATGACCCATTCACTTTACAAAATTGTTTGGCACAAAAGTGACACAGATGGTAACTGCACTAGCTCAGTACCAGCAATTGCGCCCAAGCCAAAAATGTTGTTGGGCCCTGCTACTCAATGATAGGATTTGAACACCTACTTCGAAAAGCCACGAGATGAACCTCTTTTGTGCTACTGCAATCTGGTAGCATCATGGCCCATTTGCGTTTGGCCATGTGAAAGATTATCTGTCCAGGTGTAAACACACAGAAACAGTGAACTTAGGGCCAGATGTATCATTGTTTTGTGTTGCATTTGCTTCATTTGTTTACTCTACAGCTATGGAAATTAGCTAAATAAATTTGATTGTAGCAAGTGTGCGATAATTTGCATCCGGAAATAATGCAAATGCAGCACAAACAAAGTAGAAATATGAGCCTAAGATAACAGCAGATGTTATGAAGGACTTGGTACGTATGGCCATGAATGCTGTTCAGACATGGTTCCACAAAACTGGGGACTACATTGTTTCCTTGTATTACCATGTGAAATACATCCCGTTCCTGGTACACTCACAGGCCCTGATTCATATTTTTGTTTGTGCCACATTATCATCATCTATTGACGCCAAGGCGGCACTAAATTACAAAATACAATTGTATTTTGTAAGTTTGCGCGGCTTTTGCGTCAACAAATGACAGTAATGCGTTGCAATTTTTTTTATAAATCAGGGCCACAGTTTGTTCAACTTGCATTCCACATGCCCACAAACACTGCATGCAGCATGTCACAAAATTTGCTACTGTCACTCCAGAGCATTGTACTGTACACATTAGTCAATTTTGTACTAACCAACAGGGCCACCAATCACCACATCCAGGTGGTCCAGCAGGTCCTGCTCTCGGGCCACCAAGTCAGCCCAGCGATGCTTCAGCTGGTGGTCGTTGCGCTGGCTGTTGAATATGTGCCACAAGTGGAACAGCACCTTTGCCCACCTGAGCCTTCTTGCCTCCGCGTGAGACCCCTGTATCACGCGCCCCCCAGACTCCAACATCAGGGGAGGAAGTGACACACCAGCCACACAAATGCCCCTAGCTCCTCCTCACCCTTTCGCCCCAGCCGTGGCCTTCCCAACATCTCAACAAAATTAGGAAAGAAAAAGGTAAAGAGG
The DNA here is from genome assembly GCF_031143425.1 of Pleurodeles waltl. NCBI lineage: Eukaryota > Metazoa > Chordata > Amphibia > Caudata > Salamandridae > Pleurodeles > Pleurodeles waltl. The sequence continues at coordinate 256,158,995 of NC_090450.1, forward strand.
GAAAAACAGGGAAAGGAGGTAGGAAAAGGAAACTTAACTAACCCACAGACAACCCAACAATACCCCAACTAACAATACCCACAAACAGACTCCTAGCAGTACAAAGACAATTCTAAATACAATAAATTACAAAAAACACTTACACAGAATACCACAGACACTTACAAAACACCAAAAGACAATATAAATAGCACACAGGGGACAAATTCACAATATTCACAGAGACAAGTCAAGACACAGCCACACAGTCTAGATTAATCACAAACTGCAAAGTGAAAGTGAAAGTACACCCACTTTCAGCAAACAGGATATCCTATTATGTCACTTCCTGTCTCAATTGCGGCCCGTTTTTTGGTATTACGTGTAATTTTATGACGCTTACGGGGTTTGCGTCAATATTTTTTTACACATATGCCTGAAAATTCCCACGCATTCAAGGATCAATACATTTTCAATGGATAACCGCATTCCTGGGGTGCGTTGGTGGAATTAACGCTGGGGACCAATTGATGTATAATGTGTGTGGGAACGGCATGCAAAAAAATTGGCATAATGTGCATGTATGAATGTGTTATAAATGGGTATAACCATCAGATGCCATTCATTGAGGTACATCAGTCATGATATGTGTTTGTAATATCTGTTGAATCTTATGCTGTGTGTACTTGCTTGACATTGGGGACAAAACATTTCCCATGTCTAACTATACACAGGAAAGATCGAGGACAGCTGATAATGTTACCCCTCACATGTAATGAAATGTTGGATACCACTTCATGGTCACTTGTATGTTTACTACCCATGAGTCGGGCATTTTAACATGCTAGGTAGGTACAGTGTTTGTGACACAGTGTCTCAAATCCAATCCTAAAATTGTTGTGTACACCACAGTTTGAGTCATGTAAATGACCTATGTTTCTCCTGTGGCTGTGGAGGACCAGCAGATCATGCTGCATGTGTTCACATATTTCCAGTGGTTCATTGCACAAAGGTGTTCAGTTCAAGTGTGTGGCCATGTGTACCCTGTGTCAGTATTGGCCTCCATGTTGTCACAGTTAAGTGCGGTTCTAGTCATGAGTCTGTGGAGCCAACCCTTGAATTAACAGAGTATCCTTCAAAGCATATTTGACCAAACACCAAAGATCAACTAACGGCATACATGGGGATAGTCCAGCTGTGGCATAGCAAAACTTTTAGAAGGCTGACGACAGAGCAACCTTGGTGTGCTCAAATACGTTATGGATCAGTAATAGGAAACAGGCAGGTTTCATCACAACATTCGACACAGGGTGGGCTCTAAAATTTCCACTGCAACAGGGAACATCAGTGCCTCTATGCTGCTTCATCTCACAGCTCGCCACCATGCAAACCCCATCAAAAGGTGGCGGCAGAAGTGAATCTGTGCCTGGACCATCAGGGCACAAACATGTTTTGTCCTTACATACACATTAGCAACCCTTGTTTGTTGTGCTGGAGGCACAGTACCAAATCCATGCATACAGCCATAGCACACTGTCACTGTTTGGCACTAATGAATACATGCAAAACCAGACAAGGGATGGGTGCTTGATTAGGCCATTTGAATACATGTCCCAGAACAAAATACGATAAGTAAACTGATTAAACTATACTATACATTTGAGGATTCATTGTAGACCTACCAGACACAATACCCCAGGAGGAACCAGAGGGCATGGAAAGCAACTATGAGACAAATGTAGCCACAGGGAACTTATATGGTTAACACAAAGACTGGAACCAGTCTGCCTAACAGGATGCAGGCTCTGTCAGAAACAAACATGAGCAAGGCAAAATACACAGTGAGCAGACTCTGACTGGGACAAGCAGGAACAACACTGCTGTAGTCTGTACTGTTACACAATCCCCCAGGGGCTCTGGTACACAAGTGATTTGTACGCCAATGCACAACAAGGAGATTCAGAAAATGGCAGCTTCTAAGCAGTTCCAGGCAGCAGCAAGGGCAGGGCAGGTTCAAATGGCTGGTCTGCATGGAAGTGCTCAGAGGTGTGTGCAGCTTCAGTCTCTCACAAGTCCTGGAGTTGAGAATCAAGTTCAAAGGTCAAACTGACCTTTCACATGGGAAGCAATGGACAGCAGATTACTGGTCTTACCAACTACCAGGCAGTGCATTATCGGACCTGAAGTCCATGCAGACTGATGAACTAGAACTATGGCATGCCATACTGAAGAGGGAAGCACACAGGAGTCAGAATGGGAGTCTGGGTGAGTGTAGATTCTCTTAGCACAGATAGTCCATTTACAGCGCGCCCTAGAGAAGCGTGGGGAGAGACTTAAAACATGGCAGTGGCAGGACTTATTACCTGGGATGGACTGCTGGGGGCATGGCTTGTGAGCACTGCTTGTCATACCTGGGGCACTTGTGCTGTCCATTTTCATGTTTGAGGCACTTCTTGTCTCACATGCTCCTTGCAGAGATAGCTGTTGTCACACTTACTGCTGTCAAGGGTCTGGTCATACACTCCTGTTACCAATGCAATTGCACATCCACTGCCTCATGTATGATGCACTTTTTACCTTATGATTGATGGTGTCTTAGTTGTGTGTCATATGCTGCAATGGACCATGTTGGCAACATGGATGTGTCTCATAGCTGTGGTTCTCTGATATTGCCCTTCAAATGTGAAATAGACAGGATATATGTAATTAAAACTGTGTGTGATGTTTGCTGTACATTCATACCCATCAAATGTGATGTGGCTTTTGCTGTATGCAAATTTGTATTTCTGCAATTCTCCATGAGGCAAAACTCTGATTATGATTCCTAGAGATCATGTGATGCATAAATAATTACCCAGAGCATGATTGAGTGATGAAGTGAGGTGTTTAATTCTGTATGATAACAAAGTGGTGATGGTGACTATAGTTAGAAGAAGTTTTGTACGATCTGTTGTCTGCGACGCAATCCTGCAGCTGTGTTTGGATGTTCCCCCTCATTTTCACGGACAGCATCCTCCTCCTCTTCCTCTTCAGGCATTTGTTGATCCGGTTCATAGAGGGGAATGTTCCTCCTCACACAAATGTTGTGCAGGGTGGCACAGGTCAAAATGATTTTGCAGACCATTTCAGGGGAATAGAGGAGGCTGCCTCCGGTGATGTCCAGGCACCTGAATCTGGACTTCAGGATGCCAAACGTCCACTCAGCTATGGTGCTTGTCCTACGATGTGCCTCATTATAGGCACGCGCTGCTGCTGTGCTTGGGTTGGCAAATGGGGTCATGATCCATGGCTGGATCCCGTAACCCTGATCTGCTGAAAGAGAAAATGAGGATAAGTATTGTTGTTGGTTGCACCATGATTATCACTTTGCATGGCAGTTGTTATCTTGTTTTGTCTGTGACTCATCTGTGTTTGCGGTATTGTGTGGGATCCTAGGCTTCTGTAATGTTCTTTCTGCATTGATTTGTTTGACTAGCAGAACTGGTGTTTGGCTGATTGACATGATATCTGTGGTATATTTAGAAACTTGCATTTCAGTGTCTATCTCTCATGCGTTATGTAGGGAGGAAGAAGTGTCCATGTGCTTTCACTAGAGGTGACATGATACTTCCACACACACAATAGATTTCACTGTGGTGGTAACATGGTTGCACTATATGGCCTGAACATCCCATCCAATTCGACATATGTAATTGCAGGTGAAATGCAACAGTGAGGCCCTTTGATCTGGCTAGGTGACAATGCACAACACATCTCCATACATTGGCAGAACTGAAGTGTTCCCTCTTGACAATGCACAATTATCCCATGTGTGACAAGTTCTATGCAAACCTATTTTTGTTCCCTCACCCAGTTGGCTCATGTGCAACCGTGCACCTACACGACTGAACTTGCTCCAGGTAAGCTGGCTAACTTGGTTGTGGGGGTGAAGGTTTTAGTGTAGGAAGGTCCATCTCCCTGTACATCTGTTATGTATATGGGGCATTGTCTCAATCCGTATATGTAGCAGTGTGCACTTTGCAGTAGTGTCACATCCACATGTTTTCATAGCACAGTCCACTTCCTTATTGCTAGCTGGCAATGTCACCCCAGGAGTGATGTGAGATGTTGGTACTGCCTCAATAATTCCATGTCACCTTCATTAGAGTCAGCGTCATCATGCTATGTGTCCTCACGGTGTTTGACCTGCAGCAACACACATTACACACCCCTTACACAGGACGTATTGCTTGGAAGTGTGTGGGATTGACTGTAGCCTTATGTAATATTGAAAGGTTCATCTTCCAAGTTGTACTGCGAGTTAAGGCCATGTCATTGTCACTGTGTGGTTTTAAATTGGTCTTGTGTGGCTCTAGAGTGCCATCTATTGTTATTTGGATCCGTCATTTGTCCATAGGTGTGTATCCCATTGGGCAGGATATCAAACATGACTACCAATGTCACACCTAAGTGTCTTCCTGGCCACGTGTCAATGTAGTGGTGTATGTGTTGGGTATCTTACAGGGTTGGTGGGCTGTGTGTAAATTACTAGGTTTCTGTACTTACCAACAAGTAGGCCATTGCCATATCATCCATCCTGGAAGTGCCGATTAATGGTGCTGTGATGGAAGATGAATGAATCATGTACACTCGCAGGATACTTTGCCATGATGTTGGTGAACAATCCCCGGTGATCCACAATGGCTTGCACATTGATGGAGTGTGTGTGCTTCCTGTTGCGGTATAGGTGCTCAGTTGCAGCAGGTGGCACAATCCGGACATGTGTGCAGTCAATGGAACCCAAGAACGTGCGGGAAGCCATTAATTTGATAAAACCCCTGTTTGGTCTTCTGCTTCTGCTGTGTGTTGGGGAAGCTGATGTGGCCAGGTGTGAGGGAGATGATGGCATCAAGTACCTTGGGAAGTAAGGCAGAGAATGAGGGCCTTGAGTTCCCGGCAACCAGGGCAGTAGTGGTTTGAAAAGAGCCACTTGCCAACTTGTGCAGAACAGCTAGCAGCTTGGTCTCCGGTGGAATGATGTGGGGTGTCTGCAAGCTGACTGCCAACTGTGGCTCAATGTGGCGCAGCAGCTGCTGTATGGCTTGCCAGTTTAGTCTGTACCTCTGGATGATGTCATGTTCCCTGAGGCCCTAAAGGGTTGTCCTGGTCCTGAATATCCTCTCCTGCCTTCTGCGTTGCCTTTGGGGTCCATGTTGGTGTGGTGGTAGCTGCTGCTGTTGGTCCTGTGCTCTGCGTCTTCGAGCATGCTGCCTGAGTAGCACCTCCATGTCTTCCTTTTTGAGCAATGATGTTGCTTGTGTGAGGTTTCCTTAAATAGTGGTGTGTTTGCCCCATTTCAATGCCTGGCCTGACCCAGGCGTTAAAATTTGGCACAAATTGGGATTTGCATCATTTTCCGGCTCCGCCTACCAGCCGTGCACCATTTTTGCCCAGTTGGATAAATATGGCACACGGGTGTTTAAGTCATTTTTTAGATGGGAACGCCTACCTTGCATCTCATTGACGCAAGGCGGTTTCACGCATCCAAAATATGACGCACACTAGGATATTTTGACGTTAGACAGGTCTAGTGTTAAAGTATAAATATGGTGTGAAGTTTGCGCCAAATTAGCGTAAAAACTTTTACGTTAATCTGGTGCAAAGGGAGTATAAATATGGGCCTTAATGTTTCACTGATGCGTCCTGGTGGGTGGTTATTGTGGCCAGTAGATACCAATGGGTGTCACCAACGTTTTCTCAACTCCTCGGGGAGTTTTAGTACTAATAGGCCGGACCCTCGCTATATAGCATCCGAACATGCGGGTATAGTTACAACATACAGTGTAGGGAAACTGTGCCAGCAATGGTTAAGGACTTCCACACTAGACGCGGATAAAGAACACCTCAGTCTCCTGTCAAATAATACTGATTTACAGGACTTCCTGTTAGGCCCCAGAAAACATTTCTTCTATGAAGTATATAATGAAAATTGGAAGCTTTCCCAACAAGAAGCAGCTGCCCGGTTAAGGCAAGTAGACCAGGAAAATAAAAAAAAAAGCATTAGCTGTTGTAGATAATGGGATTAATACCTTGTCTGACCGGATATACACCTTAAATAATATTGTATCCTCAGCTATAGACGTTATACAAATCGATATGTCTTCCTTACACCATGGAAAGAGTCAGCTAAGGTCCATTATGCAGTTGGGTTGGACACTTCAAACATTGAAGGCGGGTCGCGTTCCCTGGCAACATGTCAGCGCAAGGGAAATATTTTCTTCCTTCAATTTAACACGACAACAACAACTAATGGCTAAGAAAGAAGCGACTTATGTCATGCTAAACATTGAGAAATTAGAAAAGTTGCCTTTTACTGTGGCTGAAATACCATCTGCTGAGTGGCTAATACACGGGGTCATTAATCTGCCTATTTCTACACTTAAATTCACCTCCTGTTTAAAACACATTCCGGTAGGCAGATATGAAAGGCTTGGAGATGGTTACATCCATGAGGTGTGGGAGCTACCCTTCTCGTACAAATGTCTCAGTGGCATGAAAGAAGTCTTTCTTAGCGATAGTGAATGCAAGACTTCAGTCAGCCATTAGATGGTTTGTAAACAGCTATGCTTGCATGGGGCGTGTAACGTGTCTGTAGCAAATTTAGCTTGTTATCTGAAGGGAGTTCTAGTTCCCTTGATTAGAACTACATTCCAGGAGCTTTCAAATGGCAGCTATGTTCTCCTCAATAGTGAAGACTGTTGTGGGATGTGAGCCGGAATAGTTTATGTTGTTTCGGTTTCTAAGATTGTTACATGCTGCAGGAATGTACTCTTTCCTCCCACCAAAATAAAAGAGGTAGCAGAAATCTGGCCTTACATTGCTACAAGTTGAGCAGACTCAAGGTGTTATTGTTTCAAAAACATGTGGCTCTTACATCTGCCCGCGAGACCTACGAACTTCAGGTGACAACGTCATCGGCAGAGATACAGTCCCTTTTAAGGACAAACTTTCCGAGGCACTTTGGTGAACTCGTGGGACGGATATTTAATGCGTCTAGTACAACTGGAATCACAAACTTCTTTAAGGCTGTTGGTTCTGGTTTCGTTCACACCTTCTCTTCTATATTCGGTGTGCTACCATCAGCCATTCATTAAATTTTCTCCATTATTTTTGTGGGATTTCCAATAACTTTGCCTATAATTGTTGGCATTTTGCTGTTGCTATTTTTTATGCGCAATGGCTGTCCCGCCGCAACAAGGAGGAATGAAAGCGCTTCCATCAGCGCAGCTGTGTCATGATTGCATAATGCAGTTTTTTGGAGCAACACTCCTGGAGTAATTGGAGTGCGACTGGTCTCTATCGTTTAGACCGCTTTTGAATTGTGTCCCACCCGTGTTTCGGTGCCTCTAGTGCTCTTTCGAATATGCACTGGAAGTCTGTCTTTCCACGCAGCGCTCGCTTTCATCGAATGCTGATCTGTTGATGTTCTCGCTGAGGGCTCATTACCAGACATGCGAGTTGAGGGTGCGTTTGCTACGGGAAGCTACTTATGAGTTGCTCTTCCTGGAGGATATGGCTCTTAACTCATCATTGGGAACAACACGGAATGCCGCCTTGGCTGAGACTCAGGCTATGGAACACGACTGCTCCTTGGTCCTTCTCAGCGATGCCTTTCCATCTTTAACACCTGCTGAAGTGATGGGTAGAGATGAGGCACTGCTAGTTAGCCGCAGCAAAACCCGGATTGAAGCGACAGGTGTCACCGGCAGTGGGTTAGACTTAGTCTGCCACACCGCTGGCGATTATGCCGCTCAAAATCGAGTAGTCTAATTAGAATAATGAGAGCCTATGCGACATTACCACACACACATGTGCTGAGTTAGTTCCACAGGCCTGCCGCATCTGACTGACAGTATGGGGCTGCCCTGCATCTGCTCCATCATTGGCACATTACTCAGTAGCCTGTACCAACAAACGCATCCTTGGACCACAGAGCAAGTGTGTCTGTGTTGAGGCATAGGTCTATGCCCATGTTCTTATCCCTCCCTGGACAAATAATGGTATACCATGCCAACAATGGCTTGCCACACACTATTGGCAATACATCCATGATTTCAATCTGTCAATGTGCAGGTAGGTACAACTCCTTTCACATGAGTAAACTCCCATAGCAATATTGATCATGTGTGTGCCTTACGATGGCACAGGCATATTTCTTACTTCACACAAGGATGTAGCACAGCACTCCTCAACACTTTGGAATACAAACAGAACCCCTGGGCAGTTGTTTGTCAGTTTGCTGTGACAATGAGGTAGATGTCTACAACATCGGGAGCAGGCTCAAATACTATGGGTTTCACAATGGGCTAGCCACTGCAACAACCATTATATGCTCCTCAGAAGCAGTATGCAGTGTCATGCAGTCACATAAGACCATGGAGGTGTAGAGATAACAAAAACCTGCATGACAATGCCATGTATAAATGGTGCAGTGAAAAGCACCACAGGAGTATTAGTTACAGTAATAGTTTGTAGGCGTGTGGGTCTACTTTATCTGAAACTATGTGTGATTGACTGATCATAGATGTTTGTCAGTTACTCTGAACAACAACTAGGGCAACTTGCTCACTCAGCCTAACAAGTTGACAGTGAATGATGTCCTTTATTAACTGATATGTACAAATTACAATAAGCAATGTTTTGCACTCATGTCTTGCAGGTGGACCTCCGCCCTTCACCGTTGGTGAGGTGGCCCGATTTGAAGACCCCGATGCAGCCTGTAAGTGTCATCTTGTGCGTCATGCATGCCAATCCAGGGTTTGGGGTGAGTCAGTCTGATGTGTGGAATGCTATGAATTATGATTTTACCTGACCAATGATATGCTATCTTTGGAGTATGGATGGTGACATCATGTCTGTTGGAATGTTGTACAATGAGAATGGCTTGCTTGTAGCACAAGGGGCAACGTGTGCTGCCATGGAATTGTGTGTATTAGGAATCTGAATGGCTGGCCACATTTTCATTGATGTCTACCATGATAGGTATCAGGGCAGCTGTATATGTTCATAATATGCCTGTTGACAACCACTTTGTCACAGCACTATTGACAGCACTGTGTGCCACACATAGCGTACACTTACTCACAAGACAGTACAGACGTTGTTTATATCTTCAGAGGTCAATAAGGGGCTTATGTAGGAGACACATGCACCACAGATGCCTCACTACCCTTCAGATAAATGTGTTGAGGCTGTAGTACTGCAAGAACCCAAATTGTGCTGGACAACAGTCAGCAGTGAACACAATTACTAGACAACTCACCTCCAGATGGTTGTGGGAAAAGTCTATGATTTTTCCCACACCAGATCTCAGCAGTTTTCGAAACATGCTTTTGCTACCATGATATTTATGAGTGATGTAGGTCCCATCACATATGCAGATGATGTGAATTCTGTGTGCGTACCTGGTACTTTGATGATGTTTGACATGCATGTGTAAATGATGTACAATTGATCAGGATACTGTTGAGCACCCAGTGCAGTACCAAACTCACTGAGGGCCTAAGGGCACCAATACAGCCACCATGTGGGTGCTGTTTAACACACATAGCACAACATAGCACACAGTAGGGGGCTTTAGTTCTGTAATGTGTAGACAACTTTGATGTGCAGGTCAGGCTTTGGGCAAACTTTCTGGGGGCATTGCATCAGTTGTACATGTGAGCACATCATGGGCAATGGTGTGCCCCCTTGTAACACATGATCAGGCCAGGCCTTACAGAAGGACACGAGTGATGGTTTACCAAACCTTTGAATAGCTGGTGGGACGTTTCAAGATCCCCTATCATATGGCCCCCATCTTGCATCTGTGATGGCTGGGCAATCCTTGAGGTTTCATCAGAGGTGTCGAGGTGGTGGATTGCATGCACGACCCCCCTTATGCACAGGGACACAGGAAAACCATACTTGTTGGGGCATGTGATTCTCACAAGTTTGATGACACTAATGTGGATCATAGACAATTTACTCCACTCACCTTTGGTCCCTGATGGTTAACAATGGATAGCCATCATCCTAGTGACATGTACATCATACTGTAGATTGCTGGTAGGAAATAGTCATAGATGAGTAAGTCATTGTTGAGGAATATGTGGTGGACTGTATGTATTATCTGCATTTGCAGTGTACATAATATGTCTGTTCAACCTCCACCCAATGCTGAATCCGATACTTGATTCTCCTCATATTTCAGCTGCCAATATGACACCAGACCAGAGGCACGCATTTCAAAAGAGGACCGCACACTACTGGCACATAGTGGAGGTGGAAGCGGGATACCGCAGAATGTTAAGAAGTTTCTGCAGGGAAAAGGCAACTGGGGAATCGCATGTGTTTGCAATTGGTGGACCTTCACAGCAGCCACAGCCACACCAGGACAGTCTTAGAAAGACATCAGGGGTGCAGGGGGCCTCTGCAGTTACAAGGCCCTTCAAGTCAGCTGCACCTGTCAGGAGCCAGGCACCTGTTCAGTCACCTGCTGCAGTTGTTGTAAGCCAAATTGAACATGACATGAGACGGGACATGGCCAAGATTGTAGCCAGGCTTGACAAAGTGGGGGAGGAGAGTGCAGACAACAGGAGGATGTTGTGGTACATCAAAACGAAACTAAAGAAAATGAAAAAATGAACTTTTCTTGTTCTACAGCCTCCCAGTCCCTTCCCCTCCCATTTGACTATTGTACATAGTTTTAGATTGGGTTTTAGGTGGGTAGTATTAGGTTAGTGTAGGTTAGACATAGGTTAGGTTAAGTAGAGTAGGGGGTGGGTTTTTCTTCATTTTCATATTGGTGGGGGGTTGGGTGGGGGTCATGTTTGCGTACTTGTGTATAAAAACAAAAAATACAAAAAATCAAAATACAAAAAAATGTATATATTTGTTTAGGCCATAGATAAGGTTAGTACATGTGTAGTCATAATTTATGTTGTCCTACTTGTATCCTGTCTCTTAAGGACATGTGGGGGGGCAATGTTTAGAGTGTGGTGTTACATGTGTAAGATAAGTTTAGAATAGATTAGATAGGTATAGTTGTTAGTTAAGTTTAGTTAGTATAGGTTATTTTAGCATAGGGTAGTTTTTAGGTTAGTTGTAGGTATATGGCTTTACAATAAATTCAGTTTTTCTTAGACTAATAACTGTAAATTGATTGAGAGTCTGGGAGTTCTCATGAGTGCACTGGCCAAGTTGGAGGAATAGCCTAGGGTATGCTTACTGTCTTGATCTACAAGGATTACCATGTGCATCCCCTATGACCAAGGAGCTGTCAGATTGGCTGCTACATACTGTCAACTAGTGCATACATTTGTCATCCAGTGTTCCAGCCATTCACAATGTATATGTATACTTTATCTTGGACAGGTAAATATGGTTCTTTACCCTCTCATTGGTGGGGGTCCTACAATTTCATTGTTGGCAAGTGTGGCCCATCTGGCAAATGACAAATTTTGAACTGTATCCTGCAACTCTGGCTAGTGCCCATCACTGATAATGTTAGTTTCTCCTTTACCACACAGATAAGTTATACTGGTACTCCCATCTGGGTAAATTACCATTGACTTGATTCAGAGCCATACTTGCCGTATGTCAACTTCAAAAGATATTATTTGTGAATTCTATACAGTGTCTAGTTCAGAGACCCCATGAGTAAGCGTTAGCCATTTGTACCGCAATGAGAGTTCAGGGTTGAGGGATATCTCATGAAACATGGTTAGGAGTAGTGTGCATTAGTGAGTAGTTAACAAAATTGCTAATTGGTATGAAAGAGACAATGACAGTACATAACAGACAAATCAACAGTGGTTGGGTGAAGAGGGTACATTTCCTACTGTCACTACACTGGCATGATCTTAAGCCCAGAACTAAGGAGAAACTGTCCATGTGGCATAGACTGGCACTACGTGGTGCTTTTCCTTATGAATGTTATTCCTTCCACACCTTCATCCTCTGATATGTGTGGTGCTTCCTTTGCCATTGCTGATGATATTGTAGAGGTAGGGGGGCACACACAGAGATGTAGAGTCAAAGGTCCCTGCAGCTGCCATTTGTGGGATAAGGCGTCACTGCAGCAAAGAGGAACAGCTGAATTTTCAACACCGCAACAACATCATGGTGGCATGCAGCCAAGTTTTCCCTGAGGAAGGCCACTTCCGATTGTGTGGACTCTAGAGTATTCTGCATGGTCACCAGCCTGTTGTATGTTATGCTGCTGCCAGTTTGGGAGGGCAGTTGTTGTAACCTCTGCTTCATGAGAGCAGCTATGTTGGCCAGAGACTGCTGGAGTCCACGTAGCGGGAAGTGGGTGCCTCTGATTACGGATGAGTTGTCCTTATTTGGACTGAGGCATGTCCATACTCCCTCTAGACGGCCTGCCATGGTCTCCATTGCCAACCCACACCTGCTTTGCCAACTCCGGCTGGACTCTTGCCACTGTCCTCTGACACTGATCTCCGGGTCCTCTGTTTCCAGGGCTGCATAAGTCCTGGCTGGTGATGTGTGTTGGTAGCTGGGTGGTTCATGTGGAGAACACGCAATGCTCTGTGTCCTCCCTGAGACTGGAGGTAGTGTCTGGAGTGATCCAACAACACCATGGAGAGTCTATTCATTGATGCTTGGCAGCTGGTCATCCATATCATCTGCAAAATCCAGGACTGGCAGGTCAGCAGAAGGTAAGCCATCATCTTCTGCAATGAGACAGTGTAAAATCAATATTCGATTGCTTTGGCTGTTGACATAGGACATCATTTATTTGCCACTGGAGGCTCAGTGACATGTTACTGACCTAAGGTTGTAGTTGTATTTATGTGTAGCATTGTGCATGGGAAACATCCTGAACAACTAGGTCTAAACCACTACTTGCCTGAACCACTACTGCTAAACAACTAAAAAGTCTCTACAACTAAGTACTGAACAACTACTGTCTGAACAACTACTGTGTCTGAATAACAATTGCCTGAACAACTAATTTTAAGGTAAGGTTTTCCTTTTGGTTTTTATGGTTTATTAGTTGTTTAGAATATATATATATATTAGTTGTTCAGGCAATTGTTATTCAGACACAGTAGTTGTTCAGACAGTAGTTGTTCAGTACTTATTTGTAGAGACTCTATACTCGTTTAGCAGTAGTGGTTTAGGCTATAGTTGTTTAGGACCTAGTTGTTCTGTCACATATTCTTGTGCATATTACATGGGTCAAGCTCACTAGGTATTTAGGGGCATATTTAGGTGCCCCAAGCACCACCTGAGTGTCATTTTTGGTGAGGCTCAGGTGACGCAATGTCCTGCGCCATATTTACAAGCTGGCATAAAGCAACTTTTTGTGCCTTAATGCCACCTTGCATATAAGGCCCCTTCACATGCAGCACTTTGCGTGGAAGGTGTGTGCAATGGGTGTTGCTGTGGGTGTGCCACAGCAACACCCATTGCGTTTTGACACTGCCTCAGATTAGGACTTTTTGTAAATCAGAAGATGCCCCAGGGGTGGATATAGCATGGCACATCTAGGAGTAATGCTTGCATTTCTACAAGAGTTGTTGCTTTTTCTCTGTGTGTTGTATTTTGCAGCACACATTGTAAGAGCAAATCGCCCTTTAAGTCAGTTGTTGTGCAGGAAAGTGTTCCTTCCTGCACAAAAACAATCTCCCCCTCAGTGCAGCCATCCTTGCACTCTGGTGCAAGGATGGCTGCGCTGGTGCACAACAGCTAATTTACTGCTTGCACATGGCGGTACACACAGGTGCGTTGCATTCTTATGTATGTGGCGCATCCCCGTGTTTTGAAAATGACAGTGCGTTATGCTGCCTAATTTGGCACAGCAGCACGCACCATCATTTTCAGTTTGATCTCTCAATGTGTTGTATGTGTTTTATTTTGTGGCCATTCCAATATGGTGCATATTGTTGCCTCTAAGTTGTTTTGGGTTCCCCTTGTATGGTAGTGTTCCACAGGTTGCAAGCTTTAAGGCAGATTTTTCTCATGTAGCACGGCTCAGGACAGCTGCAACATTTGTTGCAGGACACTGCACCAGTTTAGATATGCAGGGATGTGCATAGCACAACCAAAGAGTCAGTACATGTGTGGCTTGGGTGGGGATGGCGTGTCTTGATTCAGGGCCTATGTGCCCCGATGCAACACTTTAGCATGCATTGAGTATGTCCAAAGTGCCCCCCCCTTCTGCCATTTGTGGCATTCCAGATATTCCCCCCTGCAACTTACCCTACATTTGTCGTAGTTTTTGGTAGTCTCTGCTATTCCAGTGACCAGCTCCTCTGGGATGGCCGCCGCAACCATCTCCTACACTTCATCCAGGTCCTCTTGTGGTACGAGACTTCCACCTCCAGTCTGTAGTGCTGCCTCTTGGTTCCTGACGAGTTTCTTTTTTAGTCCTGCACTTTCAATCGTGTCAGCGTTTCTTGCACTTGGTGACAGTCCCCTTGACCTCTGTGATGCTGTTGACTTTGTCTACTATTTGCTGCCATATTGCATCTCTCCTACCAACTGGCAATTGGCAGGTCATGCTCCTCCTCGCTAAAGTGACACTTGTGCTCTCTCTCCTTCTTCTCCTGGGACTTTTCTGGACCCTCCTGGCTGGTATTTGTGTGATTGGGTTCTCTCTGGGGTCTACCCTGGCCTGAATAATCCATCTTCTCTTGCAATTGCACTTTTTCCTGCTTGTGCATTTTTTTTTTACGCTAATGCAGTAAAAAATTTCTCTAACCCCTTTGCAACACATTTATATGCAGCACAGTGGTCTAGCTTCACTGTTGCAGCATTAGTGGCATTTTTCCTGGTTTACAATGGTAAACGTAATTTTATTTACGCTAACCATTCCTTAGCGCCATCATACGTCATTTCTTAAATATGGTGTATGGATGGTGCTAACCTGCACTAGAAAAATGACGCACAACTGCTCTAGTGCAGTTGTGTGTAATTTTTCATAAATATGCCCCTATATTTATACATTCATCTGCTATTTTTAAGGCCTTCAGGCCACAGCAGAGCACTGCCCTCAACTAGTAGAAATACTCTGCTGAACAATTTCGAGGAAGGTCCTAGGCCAACCAGGTGTGAGTCAAGATCTTTATACAAGAGAACAGTTCAGTAATTAACTGTTTCCATAACTCCCATAAGCATTGCAGGCACTGCAGAGAATTTTAAATTTCACATGGAAATTAATTGGGATGTAAGAGAGAGCTAGTAGCATTTGTATTGTGTGTCTGGAAACTCAGGCACACTGCACCTGGATTGCTCTGCGGGCTTATATATTATTCATGTGTCTGTTGGAGAAGCCAATGTAGATCACTTAGCAGGAGTCAAGATTTGTCAGTGCCTGGGATCTGACTGGATCCATCTGGTTGGAAACGTGGAAGAAAGAGAGGATCTTAGGAACATGGGTTGCTGCACAGTGAGTCATTAGCCACAGCCAAATACCGCTTCAAGGATTTTTGCCCTTGTTGCTAAAGCCATTGGTGTTAGCGTGTCTGGCCTTATTTGGTTTCTTCTCATTAATTTATAAGAGGTCCGATGGACATTTTGACTGCACTTAGAGTCATTCCCACCATAAGATCCAATTGCAATACCAATCAATAACAATATAAATCAATAACCTTTGGGGTTTGTAGTTTCCACGCACCATGACCCCTGGCCATGAATAACCACGCCTTTATGTAAAAGTTAGAATGTTTATTTCCCTATGGTAACAATACAAATATCAAGTAACTTAGGGCTAGATGTAGGAAGAAATGGTTTTGCAACTCGCAAATTGCGAGTCGAAGTGACTCGCAATTTGCGAGTCGCAAAATCATATGCAGAATGGTGTCCCTGACACCATCTGCGAATCGCAAGGGGGTCGCAAAGACCCACCTCATTAATATTAATGAGGTGGGTCTCAATTTGCGACCCACTTGCGATTCCCTGCACTCACAGGGATGGTGGCCTGCTGGAGACAGCAGACCACCATGTCTGTGACTGCTTTTTTAATAAAGCAGTTTTCTTTTTTTTGTATTGCAGCCCGTTTTCCTTAAAGGAAAACGAGTTGCAATACACTCGGGAAAATGAAACCATTTGGTTTCATTTTTTCAGAGTAGGCAGTGGTCCATTGAAAAAATAATTTTGGCGCCATTCACAAAGGGGAAGGGGTCACAGCTTGTCACTTCACATGGGTGCTAACTGCGAATTGCTTTACGACCGCGTTCACTGTCTCAAAGCAATTCTGCATTGTGGTGCGAATCGCAAATAGGAAGGGGAACACCTGTACCGACTCGCAAAATGGGAATGTGCATCGTGATGCGCGTTTTGCATGGCGCAAACTGCGAATTTTGCAGTTTGCGCCATGCAAAACGCATTGTACATCTTGCCCTTAGTCTCAAAATCAAATGAGAAACATACAGAAACAATACCGGTTGACCAAATCTTCGAAAGAATCTCAATGTAATCAATGTGTGGATCACTGCACATTCTAGAGTTACAGTACAAATCAACAGCGAGAATAACTGCGTAACAGAAATGGCATACATTTAGATTCAGCAAATTAAATACATCAACTGTTGTTTCTATTTAGCAAGCGTCCTCCGTGAGACTCCTAACTAACCTTCTGATTAGAATAGCATGTTTGGGCTTCATGCAAAACAATTTAGTCAACACAAATTTGGGAAAACATCTAACTATGGCTCTATCAAAGTTCGCAGTTGGTACCTAAAAACAAAAGCAAATTACATCAAGATCCATAACATAGGGCCTCATGTTAACCCTGGTGGTCACTGACCGCCAGGGTTAAAGTGGCGTTCGTACCGCCAACCGCTGGCGGTACGAAATGCCACACCGGGACCGGCCACACCACGCCGGGATCGGCGGTATACCGCCATGGCAGTCCCGGCGATCGCAATCTGCAAGGGCAGCGCTGCAAGCAGCGCTGCCCTGGGGATTTTGACTCCCCTTACTGCCAGCGTGTCCATGGCGGTAGACACCGCCGGTAAGGGGACTCGTGGGGCCCCTGCACTGCCCATGCACTTGGCATGGGCAGTGCAGGGGCCCCCAGGCACAGCCCCATCGCGATTTCCACTGTCTGCCAAGCAGACAGTGGAAAGCGTGACTGGTGCTGCTGCACCCGCCGCACCTCCACATTGCCGCCAGCTCCATTAGGAGCCGGCTGCAATGATACGGCGCACATCCCCGCCGACCCAGCGTGGATGTTGTAATGCAGCATGCAGGTTTGTGGCAGCATAAGCGGCCGTTTGGCGGTTCAACCTTGGTGTGCGGCCTCTGCCGCCCACCAAGGTGGAAATGAGTGCCATAGTCTTATACCTTGCCTCAGAATGGTTCAGCAAGCTGCGACAGTCTTCATCAATGGAACATCTGTTCGGTCAGCAAGACATCGGGACTCAGCAATAAAGTTCAAGATAGAAATGGCTCCTCTAGGTACAGTCTGGCTAAGTAAGATTCTCTAGGATGTCTTCCCACGTTGCTATTGGTCAAAGAATCATACGTTTACATTTAATCCAATGAAAGTAGAACCACAAATCTAAGATATAACTAAACAGTCTTTAACATGTTGATGATTGGCTCCTCTTCTCCTGTTCCCATCGTTGGGCTTGTCAGGTAACAATTTTGTGCCTTTTACTCCAGTCAGTGCATCAATTGTTAGTTCCTGCGGATATTGCCTTTACACACACTAAATTCCACAAAGTATCAATAGTTAGTACAACATATTCTCGCAAGCAGTTCTCGTGGGAAAATTTTTTAGCTACCAGCATTTGGTCAACACGGTGGAAAAATACAAATCAAATTCGTTATGCAACCATTTTAAGCAAAGTGACTTGACATGAGGCCGTGCAACTAGGCCCAAGACCTTGCTAATTTAATGCCTATGATTGATAAAGCAAATACATAATACATGATCATTAATGTAACATAATACTACATTTATCTAATCATAAGCACAACATTTTTAATTAATAAGCAGTTATTAAGGACTTTGGCCCTCATTACAACCCTGGCGGTAAATTGCGCTTACGCCGTGCAGAAGACTGCCAATGTACTGCAGCGGCCGCGGAATTCCGCTACAGCTATTACGACCCACAGCTCGGAATCCGCCATAATCCAGTCACGCACACAAGTCAGCCACACCAAAGGTCAGTGATAAACTGGCGATAACAAAACCTTCACCGTCACGCCAACAGGAATACGCCCACACTATCACGACCCACGAATCCACGCGGCTGTCTTTCAACCGCGGTATTCCACGGTACACACCGCCGTGCTCAAAATACACATACATTTACAAAACACAACCACATTGGACAATTCAAAATACACACACCTGACACACATACACACACCACACCCACACACCCAATCCAATAAAAAGCACACACTCACATCACCCACAAACCCTTACTACCAGAATTCTGAAACCACGCCCGAGAGAGACACCACCATAAACAACACCAGCATCCACAGACACACAACACCATCACTTACACAACATCCACGCACCTCAAACAACACACACCAACACACCCCCTCACACATCACAACACACACCACCTCACATATCACCCACACCACATCATGGCACCTCAACAACATCCCAGGTTCTCTGAGGAGGAGCTCAGGGTAGTGGTGGAGGAAATCGTCCGGGTAGAGCCACAGCTATTCAGATCACAGGTGCAGAACACCTCCATTGCAAGGAAGATGGAGCTATGGCGCAGAATTGTCGACAGGGCCAACGCAGTGGGACAGCATCCAAGAACTAGGGATGACATCAGGAAGAGGTGGAACGACCTACGGGGGACGGTGCGTTCCGTGGTCTCCAGACACCAGATTGCTGTACAGAGGACTGGCGGTGGACCCCCACCTCCTCCCCCACAACTAACAACATGAGAGGAGCAGGTCTTGGCAATACTGCATCCTGAGGGCCTCGCAGGAGTAGCAGGAGGACTGGACTCTGGTAAGTCAAATCTTTACTACCTCATCCCCCCCACCCTACCTGCATGATATCACATACTCCCACCCTCACCCCCATCACTCCAACACCTCACATATGCCCCACTATCACAACCCATCCATCCCAATACCAAGCCCTGCATGCAAAACCAAAGCATGGACACCCATCACCAAAGCATGGCCACTACAGATACCCACACATACCCCAAACCAAATATCACACAAGGACCAAGACAAGAATGCAAGCACTGGAGTACAGGGTCACTCACCACGATGGCATGCACAGATGCAATAAGCATGCCCTTACACCCCTGCAGGACCCCAACCCAACATCACCGGACAGGAGGTACCCGACATACCCAGCCCCCCACAGAAGAGACCCACAGTGATGACAGCAGCACTGCACAACTGGATCCAGATGACCAGTCTGGCCCATCAGGGACCTCGGGACAGTCGGTTCCCCTGACACTGTCACAAGCCACCACAGAGCCTCCCCCCTCAGGAAACACCAGCACAGCACAACCCAGTGGGCCCATCCCTCTGTCCCCAGGTCACGTCAAACAGCAGTGTGTCCACCACCACTACAGGGAACTCAGGCAAACCCACCAACCCAAGAAAATCAGGGACCTGGGGGCAGTGGCAGTGGGCACACGGTTCAGGGGACAGAGGCTCAGGAAAACAGGGAAGCTGAGAGGACTGCTGTGCGACAGGGAGAGGACAGGCCCAGGGAACCCACTCTCCACGAGGCCCTCTCCAACATCATGGGAGCTTACCATAATTCCCAGGAGATGATGGTAACGGTTCTGGCCAAGTTTCAGGAGACCCAGTGGCTGCAGGAGGAACACTATCGGGGGATCAGGGTGGACCTGAAGTCCATAAACAACACCCTGGTCACCCTTGCAGGGGTGCTGCAAGACCTTGTCAACGCCAGGAGGGACACAGTGGCACAACAAGGGGCCCCTGACACTAGCCTGGACGATGAACAGCCCTCCACCTCCGCCTGCGCTAGTGGACAGGAGGCACCGCCACAGGAACACGACACCAGCACCCCACCCGCTGCAGATGGAGAACCATCCCGTAAACGGTCCCTGAGATCCAGGATCAAGACAGAGAACATTGCCAAGTCCCTGCCAGGAAATGAGACCCCCCTGAATGTCACCCTTCTGTCCCACTTTATCACCCTGTCCATCCTTCAATTGCCATTGCTCCACTTCCTATGCCCCTTTGGACAATGCACCTGTGAAACAAATAGACTGGTCTCTGCCATGGACATTCCTCCACCATCCCCCCTGCCCATTTTACAACCCCCTCCACCTATTTGCACAGAAATAAGCACACTTCAATTACAAAACAATCTGGAGTCAGTCTGTGCTTTCACAAACGTGTAATTGCAATAACCATGGAATATAACAATGTCAATTTACTTGTGCACATACCGATGTAACACAGCTGTAGGGCTGGAGGAAATATAGCAGAGGGCACAAATTGGGACCCACATCTGTGAAATGGAAAGGCAAAGTGACAAGTCAGGGTCCATACACTGAGTGAAAATGACAGACTTATGCTAGCTCCAATAATAGTATGAGATATGGGAGGCAGTGACATCTTCTTACCTGTGTCTCACTGGAAGTATTGCATGATTATGTTGTTCCTTTTGTCGATATCCTCTTCTTCTGCCTCCTTTTCTTCACTGTCCACAGGCTCCACAGCTGCCACAAGACCACCAGCTGGCCCATCCTCCTGCAGAAAAGGCCCCTGGCGACGCAAAGCCAGGTTGTGCAGCATACAGCAGGCCACGATGATCTGGCACACCTTCTTTGGTGAGTAGTAGAGAGAACCACCTGTCATATGGAGGCACCGGAATCTGGCTTCAGGATGCCAAAGGTGTGTTGAATCACCCTCCTGGTTCGCCCATGTGCCTCATTGTAGCGTTCCTCTGCCCTTGTCCGGGGATTTCTCACTGGGGTCAGTAGCCATGACAGGTTGGGGTAACCAGAGTCACCTGCAAATATGGAGGGCCAACTGTTAGACACACACTAACCCATAGGGACAACCCCATACCCAGACACTTATTCACACTGTATAGGGTCCTTGTCCTCACCTATTAGCCACACACAGTGCCTCTGGAGTTTCCCCATCACATAAGGGATGCTGCTATTCGTCAAAATGTAAGCGTCATGCACTGAGCCAGGAAAATTGGCATTCACATGGGAGATGTACTGGTCTGCCAAACACACCATCTGCACATTCATAGAATGGTAGCTCTTCTGGTTTCTGTACACCTGTTCACTCCTGCGGGGGTACCAAGGCCACATGTGTCCCATCAATGGCGCCAATGATGTTGGGGATATGTCCCAGGGCATAGAAGTCACCTTTCACTGTGGGCAAATCCTACACCTGAGGGAACACGATGTAGCTGTGCATGTGTTTGAGCAGGGCAGACAACACTCTGGACAACACGTTAGAGAACATTGGCTAGGACATCCCTGATGCAATGGCCACTGTTGTTCGAAAGGAACCACTTGCCAGGAAATGGAGTACTGACAGGACCTGCACTAGCGGGGGATTCCTGTGGGTGGCGGATTGCTGACATCAGGTCTGGCTCCAACTGGGCACACAGTTCATGGATTGTTGCCCCATTAAGTCTGTAGGTGACTATTATGTGTCTCTCTTCCATTGTCGACAGGTCCACCAGCGGTCAGTACCCCGGAGGATGCCGCCATCTCATCTCCTGCCCCAGCAGACATTCCCTATGGATGAGAACAGCGAGCAGAGAGTCAGCCAACACTGAGGTATCACAAAATGTCATTTGCACACATTCATTAATCCGCAATGTACCAGTAACTGTGTGTATTCAAGGCCTACATTGTTGTGACGCAGTTAATATTAATGCCATGTGGCCCTGTGAAATGACGGCTGCCTGACCTGTAAGGTGGGACAAGGGTGTCGCGTGGGCTCTCATTATCCTAAATGAGACTACTGGATTTCTAGGCAGCAGGATCGATAACGGTGTGGGGGACTGAGTCTGACCCACGTGTAAGGAACTCTGTAACCATAAATCCGGTTGTTGCTCCGGCTAACTAGCAGTGCCTCATTTCTCCCATGGGGAAGAGATGATTGGGCAGCCGAGCGCATGACATCTTTGGAACTTCTCAGGGAAGTCGTGGTCACTCAGATCCAAACCAACTCGCTCATTTACAATATGGTCTCATATACAAATGACAAAAGACAGTATAAGTTTTATATAATGTTTTAATAAAACAACTGTATTTTAGAAAATAAGGCGTGAGCTGCAATAACCAGAACAATACAACATAGTAGGATTGAGATAGTCACCAGGAGAGTAAAACATGAGAATAAAGCTATCATAATTCCTAACAGTTTCTACTCTCCCTCTGCTTGTTCTATTTAGAGCACAGCATGTTAAGCTTCTAGCTTGCCTTTCTGAATCACTAGGGAACATACGCCCTCATACCTGAGCAAAGGCCTGTGATCTGGTTCAGCATCTGCAACGAGGCAGTCAGCGTCTAGTTGTGGTTCCCTGGTCGGAATCTCCCTCTTGCATGTATTGGGACAAGGAAGTGATTTTATAACTAACATGTCATCGTGATCACAAAATGTCCCTACGCAGGAATGCCAAATCTAAACTCCTACCACGTCTATCGGCAATGTACCAGACTGTATCCTTGACCGAAGCACAGAGTGAATATGTTATGAAGAACGTCAGTGCTGAAGTAGGCAAAACAGTGTGATATGAATAAAAACCAATACCGTAGAACTGGCTATTTTGTAAAATAACAGTACGAAGCATAATAAAAAGCATTTAGAGCAAAGTGCACAGAGGCTCTAAGCTGTCAGCAAATGAATAAAATCCATTTAGGGCAAAGTGCACAAAGGCCTAAAGCCTGAAGCTAATGCGCAAAATATACGTAAAACTAACCACACTACAAGGGGATATGAGGTAACTGCGCTGGCTTTGTACACTGTCGCGGTGGGCTGTCGAAGACCGCAGTGCAATCCAGCATTAGTTAACATGTGACCCTATGGGTCCGAGGATCCAATGGCGGATGGGGTCCTCCCCCAGTTCACACAACTGTACGGTCCTCCAGACAAACAGGTAAGTACACTGTGATCATGCTGCATGGGCAATGCCTGTTTGGAGTGGTGTGGATAGAAGATAAAAGGTGGGGGGGCTGAGGCCTGCATGTGCGGACGGTGAGTGTATGTGCGTCAGGGCAAGGGTGGGAACGTGGGTCAATGAGTATGGCGGTCCAGACGGGTATTGATTTTCCTTTCTCCCTGTACTATTCTTCTAGGTCAGCGCCCACCAGAAGAAGGCTATTTGGCGTACCATCGCCAAGGACGTCTGGACCCTGGGGTCCACCACAGACGGAGCACCCACTGCCGTAAGAGATGGGATGACCTGCGCCGCTCGAGCAAGAAGACGGCGGAGGCCCAGCTGGGGATGGCCTCCCAACGTAGGAGGAGTGCCCGTCACACCTTGACCCCCCTGATGTACTGGATCCTGGCGATGGCGTATCCGGAGTTGAATGAGCGCTTGAGGGCATCACAGCAGCCACAAGGGGGTGAGTACACTCTCATTCAGCTGACTCTGCGCACATTACGAGGTGTCTGGGTGGGGGAGGTGGCCAGTGGGTTCCCCTAGGCCAGGGCGATCTTGGTAAGCAAGGTCCCTTGTGAGGCAGGCTCTGTGGCACCCCAACCCCACTAGTGGTTAGTGCCATCTACACCTAGTCAGGCTCCTGTGACTTCCAGGTGTTGACCGCCTGAGATCCCTCACTGTTGGGCAGTCTACCATTCTGAATGCCATCCAGGGTGTTGAGAGGCATTTGCAACAAACAAATGTATACCTGGAGGGCATTCATTTTGGCCAGGCAGCCTAACAGAGAGCATTTCAGGCTCTGGCCTAAGCACTGATGGCAGCCATTGTCCCTGTGTCAAGCCTCCCCCCTCCAACTTCCTCCACTCAGACCCAATCCTCTGTACCTCAGCCTATCCCAAGCACACCATCAGACCAGCATGCACACACATCAACACACAAGAGTGGCTCAGGCAAACATAAGCACCACACATCTCACAGGCACTCACACAAGCATCATACCCATGCACACATACCAACATCCACTGCCTCCACTGTGTCTCCCTCCTCCACGTCTCCCTCCTCCCTCCCAGTCTCGTCTCCACTCACACCTGCATGCACTACATCCTCAGCCACCACCTCCATCACCAGCACGCCCATCATCACACACCGCTCACGTGCACTCACCACCCCACTACCATTCACACATCTCCAGTGTCCTCTCCCAGTGTGTCTGTGAGCCCTCCTCCCAAAGTACACAAACGCAGGCACACACCCACCCAACAGCCATCCGCCTCACAAAAGCCTGCAGCCCATGCACCTTCACACAAATTCAGCAGACGTACACCTCCTACAACCACTGCCTCTACCTCCACTCCCAAACCCCCTCCATCTACCTGTCCCAGTGTGTCTAAAAAACTTTGCCTGGCTAACATTGACCTCTTCCCTACACCTCCCCCCCCGTCCTTCCCCTATGGCCAGGCTTTCCAGGTCCCAGCCCAGCACCTCAGCCACCACATCCCTAGGCACAGTGGTGCTAGCAACTGCGGGGTATGGAGTGCGCCAACCATCAGGGCTGCCAGTGTGCCACAGAGTGAGGGCAAGGACATTCCGCCACCTGCCAAAGTGAAAAAGGTGCCCACATCCCGGAGGGAGAAGCCGAAAACACCTACCACCAAGGGGTCAGGGAAAACGAAAGGGGATAGTGGCAAGACAGCTGCGCCACCATCAAAGGTGGGGAAGGGCCAAAAACTGAAGGGCCGGTCAGGAGAGGGCATGGTGGCACCGACTGAGGGACCAGTGTCACACCTTCTGTCCACATGGACGCCAACCTGTACGGCAGAGAACACCGCCACCTGCACCACCACAGACCCCTCCGCCAGCACCTCCACCACAGACCCCGCAGCCAGCACCGCCGGCACAGACCCCGCCGCCAGCACCGCCGCCACAGACCCCGCAGCCAGCACCGCTGACACAGACCCCGCAGCCTGCACCGCCGCTACAGACCCCTCCACAAGCACTGCCACGACTGACACCGCCGCAAGCACCACCACCGGCCCGCGACGTCCTCAGACAGTGGCACCACCGCAGGCATGGCTACCATCCCCAGTGGTCAGTCGTCCGAGGCTGGTGGTGAGTTCCAGCACCCTGGGCTGCTTCCATGAAGCATCACTGTCATCACAGTTGTCACCTGCATATGGAATGTGAAGCCGCAGCAGTGTGGGGTATGTCTCTGCCTCCATGGCGTATCATGCTACCTGTACCTCGGCAATCTCATGGCACACACACCCAGGCGAGTGTATTGTTCCGGCCACACTGCACGTGGAGCACTCTGGGCACCAAGCCCCCTCCAGAACCAGTGGAGAGATACATCCACTACCTCAGTCCTTGGCAGGATGAAGCACTCTGGGCACCATGCCCCCTCCAGAACCAGTGGAGATCCACATCCACTACCTCAGTCCTTGGCAGGATGAAGAACTCTGGGCCCCATGCCCCCTCCAGAACCAGTGGAGATTCACATCCACTACCTCAGTCCTTGGCAGGATGATGCACTCTAGGCACCATTCCCCCTCCAGAACCAGTGGAGACTGTTATCCACTAGAGAGACTGTGGCTTTGCACTCCCCAGGATAAAGCAGTGGGCAACCCACCCACTGGAAAGACTTGAGAGACTGTGGCTTTGCACGCCCCAGGATAAAGCAGTGGGCAAACCACCCACTGGAAAGACTTGAGAGACTGTGGCTTTGCACTTCCCAGGACCAAACTGTGGGCATGGAGCCCCCTCATGGAGCAGTGGCGTTGTGCATTCATCAGGCTGAGGTGCCCCCCTCCCCCTCCCCCTGAGGTGCCTGTATATTTTCTATGTGATGCCCCTCCAGTGTTCTCTCCGTTTGGAGTCAGGTATCTAGTGTGGGCCTAACCATGCATTTTGGGCCCAGTGGTCCACGGACAATGATTGGTGCACTATCCGGACTTGTGTATTTGGTGTACATAATTGTATATACTGGATTTTGCATTTTGATAATGATATTTCACATGATTACATTCGTTAAAATCATTTCCTTTTGTCCTTGCGTTCTTCCAGGGGGGTGTGTATATGTAATGTTGCAGCATGTGTTTGTGTGTATGGTGTTGTGGGTGACGTTGGGGGTGGGGGTGTTGCATGTTGCGTGTGTGTGTCACTCTTTCTTCCCTCCCCCCTCCCCTGTGTTGTAGGTGCAGTACTCACCGTGGTCGTCGCCGCCGTCGTTGGAGCTCCTGATAGAGGAGCAGGAAGACCATTGCCGGCAGTATCTGCAATTCGGGCTCCATGGCGTCCTGGTTCCTAGTGGGGTGTGGAGAGGTGAGTGTTTTCCCTTCTGTGTACTCTTTCCGCCGTGTTTTTATTTGCGTTGGTTCCGCCCCGGAAAAGGTGGAGGATAGGCCTGTTGTGATAGGGTGGGCGGTACATTGTCTCCCACCTGTCTGTTGGCGGTGTCTGTCGCGCTGTTTGTTTGTACCGCCATGGCGGTCGGAGTGTTAAAGTGGCTGTCTATGTTGACGGTTTCCGCCACGGTCGTAATCCCATTTTTTTTCCGCCGGCCTGTTGGCGGTATTACCGCCGCTTTAACACTGACTGCCAGGGTTGTAATGAGGGCCTTTGTGATTATTAGCGGTCACTAAAGCAGGCACCTTTTCAAAGTCATGTATTATTTCTCTATATTAATTTATTTTCTATGCAGATTCAACATTCAGAATACATGAATATTTATTAGTAAAATGGCAGTGTTAACAGTTTACCAGTGAAAAGGGTCTGCTTCACATATTATGAGGATCTCAAACCTTTACAAGGTTTCACTGCTGTCACTTTTGGACATTACTCTGAGCGATCCCTCTGTCATTGAGGATGCTCTGGAGAGGTCCTCAACATTAACTATTATTGTGGATTGAAATCCGTCAATAAGGGTTCCACTGGTGTCTATGGTGAGCACTTGATAATGCTAAATGTATTTTATCAGCTGTGGTAAACACAAGGGAATGTTGACAATATACTTATCCTTCAATAGAACAAACTCAAATGAAATTCACTTACATTTTGTGAAGATAAAATAAAACATTAGGAGAACTGCAGAAAATAATGGAGATTTTTTTTTATTAATCGCGTAATTGTTAAAAAACTGTCATTAGCAGTAAACCCGTACATTTTCCCTGTTTTAGGAAGTTTAACTTTTTTTTTATCTACCACTTAGCCGCAGCAAAGCATTTGGCTCTCTGCATGTGACCACAAGAGTCTGGCATTGTGTTGTCTTATTGAAAAAGAGGGTTTGTACATTTTATCAGTCAGTGCCATCTGCAGAATGTTATTGAATCTGTAATGGACAGATTGAGCAACAGACAGGTTATCACTTAACAAAGACCTAGAGGCAGATCTCAGGAAAGTGGCACTGCCCCTAGTGCAGCGCCACTTTCCTTGTGCCCCTTAGCGCCCCCCTACCGTCACCATGTGTGCGTCATATCTAAGATACAGTGCATCATGGCGCAGGGTGGGGGATGAGTATCGTCAACATTTTTTACACTATTGATCTACTGTTCAGGGTTAGCGCCAAACTAAACCCGAACAGTACATAGGGGCCCATTGTAAATAATGGCCTACCCTGAGCAGGCGTTAAAAGTGCAGAAAAATATGCCCCATTTATTCAGTCCCCCTAATGGACATGCATAATGTTGCGCAAAGAGTTACAAAGAGGCTCAATGCATGCATTGTGCCACTTTTAAAATTTGGCCCAGGGAAAGGGCCACCTTAGTACTGCCTTAGCATTAAAAAAATGACACTAAGGTGACGCTAAAGTGGCGCAAGGCCCTCTTAAATCTGGGCCTGAGTGTGAAAGGTTAGAGGGAAAATTGATGCAGGGCACTTAACTAAGGAAATCTGCCCCCGAGTTTTAGAACCGTCACAAAAAAGTCAAGCTCAGCACATGTGATGCAAATCCAAATTTAAGAATGGTTCATGGGGAATACCTCAAATGACTTCATGGAATTCAAGGGTCGAAACAGGTGAATTGAACCTGCCAGGCAGTTTTGCCCGCTCAGTCGAGGCAAAGGTTATTAGTTATTATAATGTTAACTGTGTATATTTTGGTGCAAAATATCTAGGCACTAGAGGAAAATTTCACAGGGATGGCTTATTTTCCGAACAGTTTTCTTTTGGTATCCTCAGGGGTTAAGTTAGGTTCGTCCAGGGATCTCTTTGGTATAAAGCTATAGATTGCACATGCATTTTCTGGCCCGTCTTCAATATGTATTGCATGCAGTGCTTAATTTGAGCATGTGGTTGCAAGTGCGGCCCACCAGCCCTCGTTTTTGGGGACTGGCATTTGTTTTCCCTCAACAGATATTCCCACAGAACAAGAGCGAGAGAAAAGCAAAAAGGGGTCTAGGAAGAGAGCGAGAGAGAGACTGAATAAAAATGACAAAAATAGAAAGTAAGTGTGAAAAGAACCATCAAGAGTGAGATAATGGGGCAGCGAGTGTCTCGTGTTGGATCAAAAGGAATGAAATGGAATCGAGAATACACAACCTTGGTATTGTTGGAGTGTGACTTTTTAAATTAATATTAACATGAAAAGCTTGCAATATATTCTGTAATTATGCTGCTTAGAAAATGTGTTAACGTAGGAAATAATGCACGTTTGCAATGTGCCCACGGGGAGTGGTCACCAATGTATGCGATGACTAATGAAACTTATTAATGATGAATCAATAATGTATGAATGTTTGGTTTTGTATTAGTATATTATAATTAAAATCATGTATTAGGGGTTTGTTAACTTAAATCACTAGGCCTTGGTTTAGCGAGGGTCTGGGCCTAGCTGCCTGGTCTCATATTAAACAGTGTTTTTCTAATGTGCAATGTGCTGCGTTCCTGAAGGACACAAAACTTTACTTTTCCAGAAGCTAGAGATCTGTGTGTAGCCTTAGTAAATTCTTTCTCATGGGATTCGACTTGCTCAAGGAGACATTCTTGCCGAATGCAACAGTGTAATTCGTAACAGGTACAAGGCTGTCTAGACTAGGAGAAGACAATGGGACTACTGACTGGAGCGTAAAGTGTAACTTTTCTTACCTGACATTCCTACCGATGAAGACATCAACAACGTGGGCCAATCAAATGCATGAGAACTGTGTTTTGTGGAAATTTCTGGTAAGATGCGTGGAGAATTATTGGACAGAGATAATGATGCACCAAAATTGATCCAATGAGGAATTAAGGGCTAGTTCGACAGTTTTGATATAACAGCATGACCCGAGAAGAAATCGGCCATTATTGGGACACTTTTTGCCACTATTCTTTGAGACTTGCTGTTCTGACAACTTTAACCATCCTCTATTAAATCCTTACCTGATACTTACTTCTCCTCCTTATGAGGGAAGTGCTTATTCTTAGCTATGCCATACTGAGACTTTGCCCTGTCCTATCTTTGCTGACAATGAATCGACTGATGTCCTGAGGACGAAGACTGATGCTGCTTGCTGATTCGTTGGAGGGGTAACTATCTGATCATAATTGTAATTGTCTGTTTGCCTTTTCTTTCTAGGTACCAACTGCTCTTTTGATAGAGGACATAGTTAGATGTTTTCCAAATTTGTGTTTTGCATGAAGTCCAACATGCTGATGTTAATTTGAGGTTAGTTGAGGTGTTCACAAATATTTGACGCAAATAGACTAATGACTGAATTCTTGCTTTGTTAAATTATGTACTAATGAGACTTTGCTAAGCTGTTTCTTATTAACGATGTGATAATGCTGAATAAGTGTTCTCTATGAATAGATCAAGTGTGTTCTAATCATAAAATTGAAGAGTTACTAGTAAGATTGATTGCTAAAGAGATTATCGGAAATGATATTAGATTGTAACCAATAGGGAAATAAATATTCTAACTCTAAACTAAATTGGTGTGGTTATTCATGACTGAAAGGTTATGGTGTGTTCACTTTATTGATTCTTATTAAATGTTATTGATTAACTTGTTGATTAGGTATTGCGAAAATTGCTTGACTTATTGTCATATTGATTGTGATGTTAAAAACGTATCTTGTTCTGGGAAGTCTCCGAATGTGGTCAAAAGGTTCATCGGCCTGGGCCTGTCGCTTGTTAGTTTACTTATTAAGGTCCTGACGCGCTATCAGTATTCGCACCCAATCTTCAAAACTGCAAGCATTGGGCTTCTGAGCAACATTAAGGCCCTGGCACTTATTCTTTTACAGTAATGCAGTTGCATAAGGTGCAAACGCTGGAACACCTCTGCCCATGCACTTGAGCCATATTACAAATTTAGCCGCATGGGCAAAGGGGGATCTCAAAATAAGTGATGTTTGGCACTGAGCAGGTGGGTCACAGTGTTTCCCAAGAAGGCAAATTTTGGTTGAGAACATAGACTGACTTTGAGATATACCCCCACACAGTCTGTCCTTACACTTCATGAACAGTCTTTGGGGGCAGAATGTTATAAGCTACCATTTATCGTCAGGGACCTTCCATGGCCCAGAGAATACACGCATGGAATCAACAATTGGCCCTTTGGACTATTTGTCATGTTCACCTCTTAGCTATCACCTTTACATGTGCGACCTCTAAGAGTTAATTCACGAACGAGACAGCTTTAAAAAGTACGTTTTTTCGTCCATCATGAGTAACCGTTGCTTCACAAGGCAGAAAACTATTGTTGCATTTTAATATTGTAAAGACAGAGTTGCTTTTGCAGTTAAATCATCTGCTTTTAATCTCATTTAATGTCTTTAATATTGAAATGTTTTTGTTATTGAATGAGTAAAATGATTTATTTATTCCTAAATTAATTTTTTTGGTAATTGGACATACACCTTCAGTCAACACACGTTGAATCCAATGAGGGTGTGCATTACCCCAAAACGTGGTCACATCTCTTACTGTAAAATGCTCCCATAACCCCAAAAGATATTGCATAATCTCATGCAATGGCGTTTTGAAATCTGGCGAAAATGCTGAGAAAATTGCATACCTTTGAAACCAGCTTCTTGAGAATTGTGTTTTGATTAAAAGATTAGAGGTTGAAAAACTAAAAGGTTACAGTTTACTTGTGTATAGTAGAGCAGAGATCAGCCTTCTCTTAGATGCGCTTTCCTCAGAAGCAAGTACACACGGAGAATAGTTATGTGATCCCCCCTGCCCTATCATTCCACTCTATAAACGGAAACTCTTTAATAGACTACACCTGGGTCTCCCTATCACTCCTGAAACCGGTCTCCTCCTTCAAAATAGGCGTAAGGCCGGAAAGCGATCACCTGCCACAGGAAGTGGCTTTCTTACACATGACCAATCCTGCTCCTGCCAGTACCGAACAGTTGTGTCAACTGAAAATAATCAAATGGACAGCCTTCTCCCTAACTCCCCTAAGGGACAACCAAATACAAATGGGAGGCTTTCGTTCACTCATACACCCAGCAATATGCCAGTTACGCCGCAGCCACCAGGCGCCAGCCCCAAAGGGCCACAAACCAGCCCCACTCCTCGCTTACTCTGAAGCAGCTAAAGAAGAAAGTCAATCAAGCACTTGTTCAGGAAATCCGATGGTTTCCTGAACAAGATTGTCACCTCATCAAACTGAAGCAAGCAAAAGGAAAGCTGAAACAGACGGTATGGGAGATCAGGAGGCTACACACTGAAAAATTCCAGGCAAAACTCATCTGGGACATAAAACACAAGAACACCAGCCAATTCTGGAGTACTTTAAATGCCCTGAAAAATCATCAAGGCCCAATTTCAGACTCAAACATCTTGGAGGATGACTGGGCATCTATTCTGAAACTACACTTCCAGGAATTCAATGGCGTCGAGGACTACGCCTCCACCAGTGCCCTAAGCATGCCAACCAAACCCGGCAACCCAGCCGCCAGCAACTCCAGCAATGTGGAAAGCGAACTAGCCATCTCTTGTGCAGATATTCAATGGCTAATAAGCAGAGGGAGAAAGACGGGAGCCCTCGGTCCAAACGGAGTTCCACAGGCCATCTACAAACTCTACCTGCCCAGGTGGGCTGAAGCTATGGCCCCCCTCTTCAAACATATCCTGTCTGGGGAACCAATCCCAGAATCCCCAAGGGGATCCATAATCTCACCAATTTACAAAGGCAGGGACAGGTCAAACCCCAGCAACTACTGGCTGATCGCACTTATACACAACAAAGCAAAGTACTACGCTAGCGCTCTCCTGGAACACCTGCTTGACTGGGTGGGTCAAAAATCAATAATCCCTGCAAACCAAACAGGGCTCAATAGTAACTCAGGCACAGACACTAACATTATGGCACTATCCCTCATATTGGACTCTTCAAAGGCTACGAAGCTCCCACTCTATCTCTGCTTTATCGACTTCAAAGCAGCCTTTGACAGGATCAACTGAAACAAACTCTGCAAGAAACTCCACAGCCGGCAAATTCCACAGCAACTGCTGAAAACCACTGAGTCACTATACACCAGCACGTGGGTCAGGATCAAACTGGGCAACGGGTCAAACCTATCTTCATGGCTGGCTTCTCAATGGTGCTATCCTCAGTCAAAGCTGGTTGGAAAAGAAGCAACTGTCAAATCTGCTATATGCAGACAATGACATAACTGTCAAACCTGCTATATGCAGACAAT
The DNA here is from genome assembly GCF_031143425.1 of Pleurodeles waltl. Taxonomy (NCBI): domain Eukaryota; kingdom Metazoa; phylum Chordata; class Amphibia; order Caudata; family Salamandridae; genus Pleurodeles; species Pleurodeles waltl. Next base: position 256,191,705 of record NC_090450.1, read on the forward strand.
GTTGTGCTGCTCAGCAGAACAAGGGTAGGCATGCAACGCCTCCTGAAAGCAACATAGGACTATGCCCTTGAGAAAGAGCTCAAATCAGCCACAAAAAAACAAAATAAATCCACTTCTAGAAGTAGCAAGAACCAAGGTGATTCCAACATTAGCCTACAGCAGTATTGCTGTCCGTGGCAGGGACGTAAAGGACATGGACACCACAGTAGTTAGCATCCAAAGGCAGCTGTTCAAGTTCCAGAGGCATACATCACGAGCACAGATAAGGTTAAAGTTCGGCCTACTCAAACAGTCTCTAGCAAGGAGAGCAGCTTTCATCAACTTCCTTCACAAAACCAGGGCTGCTGCCACAAACACCACAAACCATGGCATCTGGGAAGAAATCATGATGAAAACCAGCTCACCGGCGAGAATATAACTACTCATAAAGCAGTTTGACATCGAGAGCCTATGGACATCGGAGCTCAACCATAAAACCACAAAGCTTCTGGCCCTCACTGAAGACAAGACAGTCCTTGAGATAAGGCACCATACCTGGATAGTCTTGAATAGCTACAAGACCTTAGTTCCCCAGTCATAGCTGGGCAAAACTTTAACCTACAGCATCAAGAAGACATTCCTGCTCTACCACCTGGGGGTCCTCCCAGTAGGAACACACGAGAGGCCATGGCGACGCCCACCAAAGGATGGTCTTTGCCGGCTGTGTGGGCTAACACCTGAAATGGTGCCCCACGCGCTCTGCCTGTGCCCAAGGACCTTGGAGGTGCACCACAGGCTCCTGAGACCACTGGGGGTCCAACTGGGGTTCGGCACATGCAGACACAGGTCTGTAATCTGCCTTAACTCCACCAACCAAAAACTGATTGCCCATACAGTAAGATATCTGGAGGGCATGGAGGGCGCCCTGGCCAGTGTTCTAAGGGCTGACAACAAGATTCCGGAATAAGCCCTTAGAGTTGACACTATCACTATAACACCCCAGCACCTACACCTCCTATTTTGAATGGGGCTTAATTCCATGGTTTTATTTGTTATGGTTTTATTTTTTTCTAAAACTAATGTCCTGATTTTTACTGTTTTACTTTGTATAAGTGCTTTGTTTTCATTAACTAGGCGCACTGATAATAGTAAAACTTGAAACTTGAAACTAGTTATGAGATGAATGCATTCTCTCATAATTGTCACAATCTACACCAGTTGGTTAAATGTTTACCAAAAATATACATGCAGTTCTCCCAGTTAATGTTTTTGTTTTGAGAAGAAGCGGCCCAGGGAGGTGTGGTTTAGTGCCACCAAGGATAGTCACTCAATGGCCAAACTTGTGACGTAACTAGCTGCACCACTTTGACACTGCAGCAATTCATAATTTAATTGCAAGGTACAGACTTTGGAGTAACTTTGCTGCTGGCAGTTATGCTTTTGGTGCTATTTCCAAGCTCAATCGTGTTTTTTTTCCACAATGCTCGTCCATCCATGACTGCTGTGATTTTTCTCTCCGTTCTTGAGGCAAACACTTATGCTTTCGGTGGGACAGTGCCCCAAGAAACCATATGAGTCCCATAGTGTGTGAAAAAGGATGCTTTAGTGAGACAGATGCAAAATCAGGTAAACAAAGCCTCAGCATTTGTCAAACAGACTAAAATAAGCCCGGCCTTACTAAACATTTCAACAAAACCTGACAATTCCCTTCCCCGAAACAAACCCATGAACATTCCCATGTTTAACAACAGACTCTCATGACCCCAAAACTGCACCCATCTTTAACATCCCACTGTATACTCCAAACATTGCTAACCTACTCTAAACTTCCAAATGTCCCCCCTACCCTGTACCTCTCATCCTCAGCCGCAACATATCCAATCTTCCTTAAATACTGTCAGGAACCGCCTTCCTCTACCGGCCGCACCTGCTCATTAACAACAAAAAACATAAAACAGTTTAATATTTATAAACATCATCTGTCTCTCCAAAAAGGAGCCACTGTGAAGAAACTAAAATAATAATAAAAAAAACACCTACCTATTGTATGGAGGGAGCACGAGCAAATACTCATGCTAACTCCAGTGACCGGTGTGCCTTCCTATCTGAAGAGGGAAGGGTCACTCCTAGCTGCCCACTCCTTTGAAGTCCGTACTGCCTACCCTGGCCCTGTTGGCTAATTAACTCCTCTGTGGTCACCAAACCATGCCACCAGCTTGAAGAGCTCAGGAGGTGTAGGGCTGAAAAAAATTGACCCCGCCCATCAGTGCCCAAATGGATGGGACAGGTCTGCCAGGAGCCTCATGTGTTCCATAATATGTGAAAAAGGCTGCTTAAATGAGAAAGGTGCAACACTATATAAACAATCCCTTGGCATTTACCATGCAGTCTACAGGAACTCAGTCCTCCGTAAACATTTCAACTAAACCTGACTATCCACCTTCCCTCCCCAAAACAAACCCTTAAACATTCCCCTGCACAATACGCTCATCACTCCAAAACTGCATCCATCAATAGCATCCCAATGTATACTCCAAACTCTGCCATCAAACTGCTAACTTCCGAATAATGTCCCCCCCTCACCCCTGGAACTGCTCATCCTAAACCTTGTTAGAGTGAACATTTTAAAATTTTGGTACTGCTTTAGTGGCACAGAAGTCAGCATTAGGTGACTTTATATTTACATTTGTAAGGCCTAACTGAGATGCATTAATATGTATTTTAAAGCGTACACGGTTTATCTCATGGTGGGTGGACATTTTGCCTCCCATTGGTGGACATCATGTTTACTATGGCAATGTTTGAGAATGATTAATCATTATAATGAATTATTATGAGCTGAATTTGAAGTGTTCTGCTGAAAAACCTCAATTGTATGCTGATCCCGGTAAAGGTACAAACAATTGCAATGTTACATTACCCCTTGCCATATTTTAATTAGTTTAGCATGCTGACACCTGTATATTTAGATTTTTTGCTTACTCTAATCTAACCCGAGATAGATGATTCTTCCAAATTATTTTTGCCTTCTTTTTCTTTTTGCTTTTCCCGCATGTGTTAGCCATTCCCGCACATGCTTGTCTTAATTTGTGATAGCAGTAGGGAAAACCTTGCCCTAAAAATTAATGTAAAATCTTTGAATTTGAATATTAACTAATGTCACCATCTAGTGATTTGAAATCTGTTTCTGTGCGCAAATTATGTCATTGCTTGTGTGTGTAATTCTTCTGAAATTTTTAATGGTATTGATATTGAGTAGATTAAAGTGGTTTCGCAGAATTGACCAGCCTATGGTTTTCTACAAGTCATAAAATCTAATCTTATGCTCTATTCACGTGACTTTGGCTTTGTGGTTGTGATAAAGGTTTGAAACTTAATTGATTGGAGTTTTGTTTCCATGGCTCAGTTGGTTATGATGTCTACATTTTTTGTTGTATTGATGGATATTGGAATGGTCGTGTATGGTTAACCACTCTCTTCACTGGGTCCAAAAATCCCATTGACCTCAGTGGAATCGTTTTGAATCCTGACCTGCAGGAGAAACGCACTCTCAATTCTTGGAAGCAGAGGATGATTTTATCCCATGAGGAGGTGAATACCATACATTTTGATTAGTGTTAAGGGTAGTGACCTAGGCCCGCATTATGACACTGGCAGTAAATTCTGATAACCGCCGGGAAAGCGAACATCCGTCTGCCAGATTATAAAATACACACACCAAACCGACAGAAACCAGCCTCAACCACAAATCCGCCAGAGCCAACTAATGTGATAAACTGTCAGAACTAGCACCCATACCGTTACGCCACCAAAACAAAGCCCTCCAAATAATGACCCACGAATCACCACAGCAGGCATTCAACAGCGGTAAACCATTAGCGGTGCACACCGGCAGGGCTGAACGGCCACCCGAAAACAAAACAAGACAACATTGGGCAGAACAAAAAAAAAAACATTTGACACAAATACACACACCCCACACACCCACCTACAGTACTATAAAACATACCCCCACATCATCCACAAACCTTTCCAAACATGTGAAGACTGCTACACCTTGCCACGCCAATCCCAGAGACAACTGCACACACACACACCACAACCACCCATTCATCCGTCACGCACCACACACCTCACACCCCACCACATCACACATCACACAACACCCTCTGCACAACACACATATCACAGAACACCCTTGTCCCCACAAAGGCACTGCCGTTTTACTGATGAGAAGTTGTGGGTGATGTTGGAGGAAATAGTCAGGGTAAAGCCACAGCTGTTTGGAGTACAGGTACTGCAGATCTCCATTGCCAGGAAGATGGAGCTATGGCGGAGGATCGTGGACAGGGTGAACGCATGGGGCAACATCCACGCACAAGGGACAACATTTGGAAGAGGTGGAAAGACCTATGGCGGAAGGTGCGTTCCATTGCAGCAAGGCACCATCTTGCCATCAGGAGGACTGGCAGTGGACACCCACCTCCTCTCCCACAGCTGACAGCATGGGAGGAGCCAGTCTTGGCAATACTTCATCCCAAGGGCCTCAGTGAAGTAGCCGGAGTACTGGACACTGGTGAGTCACCATTACCAAACTACCACAACCCCTTAACTGCATGCCATCTCACCCCCTCACCCTGACTCCTTTCACACCACTCCATCCCACACAGTGCACCATCCCAATTACCACACCTAAATGTCTACCCCTGCATGCCATACACACTGCAAGCACATCCCTCCCAGTTCAGCATGCACACTCACCACAAATGCATGGACAGCATGTAAAACTACCAATCCCACAAATCATCACCATACACTACTAAAGGTGGGAGGACAACACCAATATCATTGGGAAAGGTAGAAATGCTCAATATGTGACAGACAATTACCCTAACATATAACTCACACCCCCACAGGTGCCCCAGCCAATGTCAGCAGCGAAGAGGTTATACAGCAACCCAGTCCCCCACCAGGTGATCCCCTCAGTGGTGACAGCAACTCCAGAGGTCTTGATCTGGATGAACTCCCTGGCCCATCGGGGACCATTGGTCAATCGGCTACCACATCCCACAGCCAGTCTATTACAGAGCCCCCCCAGACTCAAACACCACAGCAGCCAACCAACTCCCCCAAACCTCTGTCCCCTTGACACGTCAACCAGCAGTGTGCCTACCTGTACAGGGACCTGAGTCGACACCAAACATGCAAGACGATGAATGCCCTGGTGTCAGTGGGAGTGGGCACACCGTTCAGGGGACACACGTTAAGGGGGCCAGGGACAGTCAGAGGGCAGCTGTGCTCCAGGGGGAGGACAGGCCCAGGGAACCAACTGCCCAGGAAACACTCACAAATGTCCTGGGGGCATACCAACAATCCCAGGACAGGATGGGTTAGATGTTCAACATCATGCAGGAGAACCAGAGGCTGCAGGGGGAACAACACCAGGAGGTCATGTAACAATTGCAGACCTTAAATACCACCATGGCCTCCATTGCAGGGGTGCTGAGTGATAAGGTGAACATCATGCAGGAGTATACAGCACACCAGCGGGCCCCTACCACTCGCCAGTGTACTGACTAGCCCTCCACATCTGCTGCAGCTACTGGACAGGAGGCCCTGCCACAGGACTCCCAGGCCACCAGCACCCCTCCCCCTGCAGAAGGTGAACCACCCCACAAACGTTCCCTGTGACCCAGACAGACACCAGAGACAGTTACCAAGACCAAGACCATCGCCAGTAAAAGAGCCCTTCAAGAATGCCCCCCTTGTGTTCCACTGAGTCACCTTGTTCACTTTGGACTGCCATTGCTCCTCTTCCTATGGTCCTGTGGACACTGGACCTGTGCTACAAACAGACTGGCACACTACACTGGACTGTTACCAACGATCACCCCACTCACTTGCATTTTCCATTGTTTATCTTAATCAAATAAACACCCTTGAACACAACTTGAGTAATGGTGATTTATCAGATAGAAATGTGCAATGTTTTGAACTGTATTGAACTGCATTATCCTGTGAAAATGTCCTTTAATTTGTCAATTTATCCAACAAATGTGTCACAGCAGTCTGTAGTATTGACATCAGTACACTGTTGTAACCATACCAACATCTCCAATAAGAGAAGGCATAGGTTACAGTCAGTTGTGATGTAAAGGTAGTGACTGGCACAACACTACAGCCAACCAGGACTTCATTAAAATTGAGACATGTATAGATCAGCAGTCTTACCTGAGTGTCACTGGAAGTATTGCTGAATGATATGTGTCCTGTTGTCCACATCCTCCTCCTCTTCCTCCCCACTGTCTTCAGTGTCCATTGCTGCCAGAGTTGCAATGTCACCCCCCTCCTCCTGCAGATAGGGCACATGGTGTCTGAGGGCCAAATTGCGCAGCATGCAGCAGAGCACCACAATCTGGCTGACTTTCTCAGGGGAGTAGCATAGGGATCCTCCTGTCAAATGGAGGCACCTGAACCTGGCTTTCAGGAGACCGAAAGTCTGTTCCACAATCCTCCTGGGACGCCCATGAGCATCATTGTACCGTTTTTCAGCCCCTGTTCTCGGATTCCTAACAGGGTTCAAGAGCCAGGACAGGTTTGGGTAGCCAGAGTCACCTGGAAGAAGTGAGGGACACACATTAGCCATTTACAATGGCATGGGTTATGACTCCAGAAGGCATACACTGACATACATTAGGTGGGGACTTAAGCTCACCTATAAGCCACACGCTGTGCCTCTGTAGTCGTGCCCTCACCTGTGGGACACTGCTATTCCTCAAGGCATAGGCATCATGCACAGATCCAGTATACTTGGCAGTAACGTAGGAGATGTACTGGTCAGCAAGGCACACCATCTGAACATTGAGAGAGTGGAAACTCTTCCTGTTCCTGTACACATGCTCATTTGCCCTGGGAGGGACTACGGCAATAGGTGTCCCGTCAGTGGCCCCAATCACATGTGGTATGTGACCCATTGCGTAGAATTCACAGTAGGCAAATCTTCACTCTGGGGGAATGAGATGTAGCTGCACATGTGTTTGAGCATGGCAGCCAAAACCCTTCCAAGCACAATCGAGAACACGGCTGTGACATTCCTGCAGCCAAGCCCACAGTCACCTGGAAAGAACCAGTTGCCTGGAAATTGAGCACTGACAGTACCTCCACAAGAGGGGGAATTACTGTGGTGCAATGGATAGCAGGTAGCAGATCAGGCTCAATTGTGCACACAGCTCTGTGATTGTGGTCCTGTCCATAAGATAGGTGAGCATGATGTGCCGGTCCTCCAGTGTAGCCAAGTCCACAAGGGGGCTGTAAACCGGTGCTTACCTCCTCTTCCTATTCCTCCACAGTGGTTGGTATCTATGTGAGCCAAAAGTTAAATGGGTGTGACGACAGGACCTATGGACACACAACATCATAGTACACAGAGCATGTATGTATGTAGGACACTAGAATTGTCTAGGTGTGTACAGTCGACACCAATGACGCATATATAAATACTAAACATGAGTACTAGCAGTAGGAAATGGCAACCGCCTGTCCTGTATGCAGGCACAGGTGGAAGTAACCTCACTCCGCCGGCGTTAGGCATCATGGCGGAAGGCGGTCTGCACCACCGTGCAATTCCTCACTGGTGAACATGGGGCGCTATGGAGTACAGGAACCAATGATGATCAACGCTGGTGGTGACGGTGTTCACCGCCTCAAACGCAACCGCCATTTTCTTACTAGCACTTCACTTGATTCCAGACTTTCCACTGAACGACATCTCCACTTTGTGTGCTGCTGTGACATGTGTCTGGAACCTGCCATGGCCCGTGCTACAGTGGAAAGGGCCCCAGCCTTCAAGTTGGAGAGGCTCGTGGATGGGGTCCTACCCCTATATGGGCCTCCAGGCCATCAGGTGAGTACATCATGGATACGTTGCATGTGACATGGCTGGATGTAGATGTATGTGTGTGCTAGCAGTGTGTCATGGGTATGGTTCATGTGGGTGCTTCATTTGGGCGAAATGCAGTATGTAGGCCATTTGTGTGACAGGCTGGATTGTATGGTTCATGGCGTACTTCTATCTGTTACCTCTGCAGGTCAGCGCCCATCAGAAGAAGGGGCTGTGGTGTGCCACTGCCAAGGACGTGTGGGCCCTCGGGATCCATAGCCTGCAAAGCACCCACTGCAGGAAACAGTGGGAGGACCTGAGAGTCTGAGCCTGAAAGACCGCAGAGGCCCAGCTGGGGATGACCTCCCAACAAGGGAGGGGTGCCTGTCAGAGCCTGATCCCCCCTAATGGCCAATCCTGAGTTAGATGGGTGCCTGAGGGCAGCACAGAAGCCACAAGGGGGTGAGTACAGTGTGTGTGGTATTCGCTTTGTTGTTGCCTGCCATGGGTTGTGGGTGTAAGGTTCGAGTCAGTGGATGCCCCAATATGCTGGTTTGGCCATTCCTGTGTGGTCCTGCTTAGCTATGTAGGGTGGTATCCATTTTTGGTATTGCTTGGTAGCTAGGATGCCATGTCAGACAGGGCTTAGTTGGTCCCAGTAGATGTGCAGATGGTACTGTTTGGGTTACTTCCTGCCTTAGTACCTAGGCATTGGTTTGTCACTGTGGTCCATTCTGCACACTGTAACTCCCAGGGAGTTATTGTGATGTGTATGCCATCCATGCTGTTGGTGCTGTGATTGACCCTGTGCTCCCTTTCTTTCTCTCCCCATCTCCTTTTGTCATCCTATACATGTGTGCTTTAGCATCATCTGGTGAAGGAGCACCGGTGAGTGAGGGAGCTGAAGCCCACGGGACCCGGGAGGCAGAGTCCACCAATCCTGAGGGGACCAGTGGGTTGGAGGGTGAGGGGAGCATCATGGGGGAGACTTGAGCTGATACAACTGACTCTGATTCCTCCTCCGATGGAAGCTCTCTGGTGGTGGCAGACTCCTCTGGGACCACCCATCTGCAAGATCTAGTGCCACACCCTCTACCAGCACCGCCCTCCCTGTAGCCCCCCACCCAGTTGCCGTGCCCGTTTACCCAGGAGAGTGGGCAAGCCTGCTGCCCTTATTGAGGAGGCTATTGACCTCCTGAGATCCATCTCTGTAGGCGATCAACCATAGTAAATGCCATCTCGGGGCTGGCATCCCAGATGCAGCAACGCAGTGCCTACCTGGAGGGCATTCATGGTGGCTTGGCGGCCCTACAGAAATCGTTTCAGGCTCTAGTCTCCTCTCTGATGGCAGCCAGTGTCCCTGTTTTTTCTATTCCCCTTCCAACCACCTTTTGCCAGTCACTGTCTCCTCTCCCCCAACCCATTATAGTGCACACATTCTGACAAGCATGTACCCAAAACAACAGACAGGACTCGCACTGACTAAAATAGGCAGTACACTTCGCTCAACAAGCACACAGACAACCAACACACAGATGCACACACAACAGCCACTGCCTCCAGTGTCTCCCCTTCCTCCTCCTCCCTCACATCCACATCAGCACTCACACCTGCATGCACTGCATCAACAGTCCCAGATCCTGCCACCTGCACAGCCTCGCCCACAGTCACCACAACAGCAGACCTGCAGACATGCACCCCACACACCACATGCGCAATCACCACCACCACCATCACCACCTCATGGATCACACCAACCTCACTTGCAGACACCACCTCAACATACATCCACACATCCTGTTTTTCCTCCCCCACCCTGTCTACCCCCTCCAAAAACACATAAACACTCCCACTCAGACACCCAACAGCCATCCACCTCACACACGCACACTGTCCATGCACCTGCACCCAAGTCCAGCACACCTCCTCCTCCAACAACCACTCCCTCTACCTCCACTCCCATTCCTAATCCCGCACCCTGTCCCATTGGTCTTAAGAAGCTTTTCCTTAACCTGCCTTGGCCTCTTCCCTCCCCCGCCCCTGTTCTGCTCATAAGAGAAAAGTCCCACCTCCCCAGCCCAGTACATCCAGCTCCAAGTCGACTCCTGTTCCTTCCGCTAAGAGTACTCCCGCCACTATGGTGTAAAAAAGTGGCACTCTGGCCCCCCCGTCCCAAGGCTACTCTTCTGCCCCCAAAACAGAAGGGCAAGGACCTGCCCCCTCTGAAACCCAAGCTCAAGGACCCCTACCCAAGAAGAAACCCCACCCACCACGACCACCCCCCTGAGGTGCCTGCCATCTCGCCCTGTGGCCATTTGCGTACTTTGGACTGGCCAATGGCCCTGCTTGAATATATGTTATTAATTATTTTTATTAATTTACGGTCGTTAGCCAACATGATTACAGTAGTTAGACCAGAGGTATGTGTCCTGGCTTTCTTTGGTCCTGGGTTCTGTTGCTGTCGATTTACTATGCAGATAGTTCTGGGTGTGAGGTGTGTGTATGGTGTGTGTTGTGCATGTGGGTGTCACTCTCCCCTCCCTCCCTTGTGTGCTAGGTGGCTGTACTCACCATCATCGGCTTCATCGGCGTTGGCGCTCTTGGACTGCCATCATGTGGTACAGCATCAGGAAGACTTCCTCTTTGTCCCTGGAGGTGAGTGTCTCCTTTTATATTGTATGTTTCCACCAGGCTTTTGGTGGTGGTGCTAACACCCCAGAAATCCTGGCGGTCTGCTATGTCATAATATGGTGGGTGGATCCTTGTCTTCCGCCAGCCTGTAGGTAACTACCGCCGCAGTCGTACCGCACTGGCGGTTAGGGTGGTACATTGGCCGTCTATGGGAGGGATCACCACTGTGGTCATAATTTGGTGGTCATTACCGCCAGCCTGGCTACAGTACTACTGCCATCGCCGGCATGGCGATCACCTGACCACCAATGTCATAATGAGGGCCATTATTTGGTAGTAGAGAGATGGTTATGCCCCTGGGAGTAGTAACTGTGATTTTATTCCACACTGTGGGTAGTTCTATGAGTAGTTTGAGAGCTTGATGAAATTCCAGCTTAGTGTTGCAAGTATACGGTATTTGTATGAGTAGGGTTCTGTGCCTGTGGTGCGTTTTCCTAAAATTGAGTTGAAGTGTGATGTTGTGAGGTATTTGTGGATTGTGGCGCTTTGTGCTAAAAAATGCCTATGGTGGTTGTTGCTTATGGGTCAGTCGCAGCGTTGGACTCTGCAGTAGTGCACATGTATGGAGACACTTGGTTAATTTATGGTCTGCAGTGAGCTATTGGTCATGCGGCACCATTGACAATATCAGTAGCTTTCCTTGAGTGAGTGTGAGTTTTTGGTAGGTATTAAGTGAATCCTGAGTGCACATGGAGGATTTGTATCAACCGGGGTGAGATTTGCTGGAAAAAGTTTCACCTGTTTAAATGTGAAAGCCAAAGTCAAAGCATTAGAGTCCTACCCGTAGTGAGCAGGTGTGGTTTTGATTTTAATGCCCGCAATATTTTACACTTAGCGTGTGAATGCATAGTAGTGCAAGAGACAGTTTCAAAGCGACTTGCAACTGCTAACTGTTAAGTAAGAGTAACATCATTATGTCCGGGCTGGGATTGGTTGGTTAGTGAAAAGCTGCACACGTATCGGTGGACAGTACTGCATTGTTATTAGTTGAGGTGGGCTTGTGAAAAGGATTGTGGGATTGAACATTACTTCCTAGTTTTCTAAGAATTTGTATTGGTGAATTGAAATTAGTGTAAAAATGAAAATTTTCAAAGCTTTAAGAAGTGCATTTAGAGGGGACATGTTTTTTCCAGTTAGGGAGGGTGAGGCAACACCACACGAGAGAACTCCAGCATTTGAGATGATAGAAGCAAGAGGAGTTTCGGCATGCATTTGGATTAAGCAATGGTGTAACATTACAGAGAAAGAGGGTTCTTTGGCTTTCCCATGTTATGGACCCTTTAACTTGAGGATTTTAGGAAATTTGAGGAGAATATTGTGCAAATTAAAGCCTCCTCTGAGACCTGCACAATTCGAAGCTCCTGCTATTTGGGAACTAGTGGTTAGACAAAAGCAAATGCTGAAATTTGAGAATAGAATGAGGAGAGCAGAAAAGACATTGGAAGAAGCTAGATGGGATGAATAACAGAAACATTGAAGACCAGACATGCTAGAGGGAGTAAAAATGTTTCCAGCTATAATAGAAGAAGGTGATGGGAATACAAGACCTAAAACAAAAAACTGAAGCAGATAGACAGAACAGAGCAGAATGCAAATGAGAATAGAATGACAGCCACACAAGAGGGTGACTAAAAAGACAAGTTTATAAGTCAGCTTTTGATGAATCGTCCCCCACCCTATCATGCAGTTGAAAGAGCAGCACACAATGTAGTCCTGAGTGTGCCTACAGCTCCAGTTTCACAAAGGCTGGTTCAGTTAGTCCCAAGTTTACCTGTCAGTTCAGTGGCACAAGTGCCAGCGATTTTTCCAGCAGTTCCAGTTGTTAGCACAGCGCAGAACATTACAGACCCAGTTGTGAACACGATAGTGCCAAATACAGGGATGATTCAAATGGAATTGATACCTAATGTGGCAGCATCTGCACAGAATCGTAACCAGAGACAGACCCTACCCATGCATTCTCCAATTTTGACAACTCCAAATATGACCCCAAAACAAATAAGACAGACTTTAGGTACAGCATTGACAGGACAAAGTGCAGCGATGATGACTGCAAAATCAGACTAATTTAACTGGACCAGAAGTGTTGACTGTTCCTGTAGCCATAGGTCCAGTGTTCCACTGTATGCTTCAGGAAATGGTGGGAGTAGCCTCCAGACCCCACACCCTGTGTCTGCAGTAGTTTTACCATAGTCATCTAATTCTGAAATGGAAGGGTTAGCTACATCTGTTCCAGCTATGACACCAAGACAAATCACAGGTCCCAAACAGATGTTAGATCTGACAGATCCAATAATAGATGTAAGGTGTCCTCCAGGAACTCCAGTTTCATACATTCCCTCACCAGAACAAGTTATGAGAGTTTCCTGTAATACCCCACAGAACCTGGCACAAAAAATCAATATTAGTTTGCAGGGATTTTCTGCACATCAACTGAGTTCTTGGACAGTCTGAGTGGAGCAACAGGCGTAACAAACAATAGTGTCAGAACAGAAGAGACCCCAGAGAGAGATAGGGCAGTGAAAGTGCCTAGATTAAATTTAAATGAATTAATTGAAGGAACACTAGAATTGGGAAGACTAGATACTTATACTAGGATGAATTGCACTTTATGTGCAAGAATATCACACACCGAGCAGGACAGACTTATGAGAAATTAGTTGAGTTAGCTGAGAAATATGAGATTGAATTAGACGAGTGAAAACCTTTAAAGAGGAGTTACAGATTAGAATTCAGTTTAAGGGACATTGCAAACATGAGGACACCCAGCATATAAATGAACATTAAATATTTCATCTCAAATATTCAAACCTGGGGAGCATTACATAAATGGGAAGGCAGATGGGCAAAGAAGAGAAAGCAGAAGAAAGCCAAGCAGAACTTGCCTCCAGTTGCAGCAAATCAAGCTGAGGAAAGTGTAAAAATGCTACCAATGAGAGAGATGTCAGGTAGAGCTTATGTCCATGTCCCTTGGAGCAGAAGTGACATACTGTCATTCACAAATGGTTACCCAAGATGAAGTGAGAAGCCAGTAGAATCCTGCAAGCAAACAGAGAAGTTTGTGAAACTTTCAAACTGCATGTGGGAAGATTTGAACAGCTTTTTTGACAATGTGGTTCCAGTCAATCTGTGGGTTGAATGCAAGCTGAATGTTGATTGGCCAATTTGTGAACCACCAAGAGATCCAGTAACAGGTGCACCGTCTGAAGAAGTGATAAAAAGGTATTACAAAGTGATTGAATTCCTGAAGAATAGAGTTTCGAGTAAAGATGTGGATTGGCAAAGGATTGACAGGACAGCACAGGAAACAAAGAAATCGATTCATGCTTACTATGAGAGGCTGTTGCAAGCAGTGGTTCAGAAGTTATAGGGCCAAAAGATATGAGTCATTTTGTGTTCAGATTTGTGCAGAGAGTGAAACCTGAAATTAGCAGTATGATCCAGAGTAATTTGATCTGTTGGAAGCATAACCCAATTTATGAAATTACGCAATATGCCAGGTACTCTAGTGATGGAACTGAATTGAAGCAGAAAAGTCTAAAGGAGAAAGCAATGGTGATGCAAATTAAATCTGCCCAAGCAGAAACAGAGAGTCTGCAGGAAATGGTGAACACTATTGAGATGCATGGTATGTAAAAGTAGGGTGACAATGTGCCTCAGTTCAGAGGTAGAGGATGCAGTGTTTCAATAGATCAGAGTGGTAAAGTGATTGGAATGCAGATGATGAACAAAATGCTTCCATGTCGTGCTTGCGAAAAATCTTGGACATGGGAAACAGGAGTGTCCATACAGTAAAGTAAATAATTTGGTGCAGAATGGTGGTCATGGTGGACAGGGATCAAGTTCAAATTAAGAGAATCCAAAGACCCTGAATTCAAAATGTGGCTGTTCCTACTGGATTGCCACAGATGCAGGTCCCCGACAAATGCAAGCCCCTCACAAAATGCATGTTCCACCAGCTTTTATGCAACAGCAACAAGTGAGTGTTCTTTAGCAAAATATGACTCAGAAAGCAAATGCAAATGTGAATCAGTTAATCACACAATATCCGTTGATTGATTTCAGTGATGATGAAGTCCCTGAAATATATAATAGAGATAGCTCAGATGAGGAACAATGTGTACTGGTTGCATCATTAGAAGCGGATCAGTGTGGTTCCTATGTAAATGCCAATGTGATAGGACATGATGTTTCATTCTTGGTTGACATTGGAGCAACACGTTCCGCTGTCAGAACTGCAGAAGTTCAAGATGTACCTTAGTCGGGGAGAAAAGTACAGATGGTAGGAATATAAATCAGTATTTGACCAACAGGATTACAGATCATAATCTATTTAAAATAGGGTCCTTTGAAGATTTGCACCAATTTGTGGTTTGTGATTGAAGTCCTGTGAGTCTGTTAGGCCATGACTTATTATGCAAATTAAACTGTTCCATCAGTTGTAGTCACAATGGAGTAGCATTCCAAAAAAATAGTGATGATGAGATGCCTGTCAAAATTAATTTCATAATTTCCTGTAATGACAGTTAATGATTTGCCTGAAGAGTTGCAGGGAACAGTGATGGTGAAGGTTTGGGATTTTGCAGGAAAGGATAGTGGACTCGTCAGAGGTGTTGAGCCAGTTAAAATAACAGGAAAGCCAAATGCAGTGTTTTTTTAAGATCCTTCATTATGATTTAGCCCCAGAAGTAATTGCAGGAATTTCACCTGTACTTGAAAATTTTGTTGAGCAAGGAGTTTTGAAGAAGGGTATTATGGGACTGTGGAAGCCCAATGAAAAATACTGCATAGTCCAAGATTTGAGAAAAGTGAACGAGATTGTTGTTACATGTTGTTCTATGGTACCTAATCCTGCTGTGATTTAGTTTCAGATACCATGTGAAGCTGAATGGTTTACTGTCATTGATTTGTGTCAGGCATTATTTTCTGTACTGCTCCACAAGGAAAGTCAATTCTTATGTTTATTTAGATTTGGAAGCCGTGTATACTCCTGGTGTCATACGCCTCAGGGGTATACTGAGTCCCCATACATTTTCAATCAGATCTTTAAAAATAATTTTGAGTCTCTGAACATGCCATTTTATTCAGTCTTAGTTCAATATATTGATGACTTGATGGTTGCATCAGACACACATGAAGCCTGTAGGGGAGATAGCATTGCCTTATTGAACATTTGGGTGAAAATGGGCATAAAGTTCATCCCACAAAATTAGAGTATTGCCAGAAGGAGGTGAAATATTTGAGTCACATAGCGAAGAAAGCAAGAAAGGTGTCCCAAGAGGGAGTTGCAGCAATCATGTAAATAAAGTCACCCATGACACACACACAGATTAGAATGTTCTTGGGAGTAGTCGGCTACTGCTGCCAATGGATTCTGAATTTTTCAATGATTTCCAAACCCTAGCAAAAATTGACACACAAAGAGATTTCTGATCCGGTACCATTCAGTGACACATACTTGAAAACCTTCACTGAGCTGAGAGAAAGCCTGTGCCGAGCTCCAGCTCTGGGAATGCCAGAATATAATAAATCTGGAATCCAATCTGGAAAGGGAGATCTAATTCCAGGAAAAAGAGAGGAGCTAATGAAACATAGATTACAGGTGACATTTTTGGTGCAGTAATTCCATCTGTAGGTGTAATACTGAATGACATTAAGTCCTAGTTTCATTGACCTGGCGCTTGAACATATCACACCTGATCCCAAATCTATATCACCAGTAGGGCCCCAACCATCCTTTGCGGAGACCAGGCGTACGGATGTCAGTATGCCCTTCGAAAAAACTGGATGACTCAGCTCGGAGGAAAGGAGGTCTCTGGCCAGTTAGTGGTAGCCATGTGATCGGTTGTTAGATGGGAAGCCTTAAGAAAGAGGTAACCCAGTTCATATCCATGATAGATCAGGCACCTTCAAGTAACAAGGTCACTGTCACCTGTAAATACGTCCTTAGAGGCAAGTAAAGGTACTTTTGTTGAGCAAGTAGGAATAGTAAGTCAAAGCCAGTGGTAGGAAGGGACGATCGTGAAAGTTGTAATAGTGCCATTGAATCAAATGGAGGGCACACAGGTCATCAAAACCTGAGCGTTGATAATCATCAAGTTACAAACCATATTTATCAGGGATGATTACTAGGGATACCTGAATTTAAATCTAGGTGCCCTCAGGATGTACTTAATCACACATGTATCTTAAAACTAATAAAGACATTACCTGAGCTAGATCACATGATATCTGAAGACATCCTGGCCATGAAGTTCTTACCCGCAAGAGGGAGACAGCAATCGGGTCCAACCTTTGTCACTCTTGTGGCTTCAGAACTTCTTGCACAGGTCCTAGAATGGACAAAGCTATTGAAAGCCTGGGGCATAGAGGTAATAATCTATCAAGGAGACAGATACCCGTTACCTGCTATTAGAGAAGCAGGTTCCTGATAAGAAGACAATCCTACCTTGGTCTGTTCTAAGAGAGGCAAACGGGAGACACAGCTCCGGGGGCAGGCCCAAGGGAGTTGCAGGACAACTTAGTGTTACAATCCAAATCTCAAGAGATGAGGTGCACTGGAAACATTTCACAAAGTGCGACCCTCAAGACAACTGGAGCTGTTTATTCACAGCACTATCACAAGCAGTAACTCAGCCGGATTAAATAGCATCGCCGTTGACCACCACAGTCCGGGGGGGCTGAACATTTGCTCTTGGTTCATTGGGGCTTACAGGTAAAAATTAAGTCAGCAGAGAAAAGCAGCTCCTTTGGAAGGGCAAAAGGTGGCCAGGCATTTAGATTAATACCAACCTGTCTGCTATCCTGCCTGGTGGCTGTACGTATGGATGCTGGGCCACGAATATACACAAACCCCTCTTGCTTATAAATGTGTACATTCATCTGAATGGGAAGGCTGCAACGGTGGACAAGCTCGCTGCATACGTGCTTCATCTAAAAAATACATGCTACCAACCATACTGGCTAGTCACAGGAGATTTTAATCTCAATCCATTCCATCTTTCAAATGAGGAGCACACAGAGATAGCTGGGTTTGTTCCATCGCAAAGCATGCCACATTACATCAGGAAAAACAAGATTGGAAAGAAGTTAATAAAGGCTTGTGAGTTAAGAACCAAGGCACACTAACAAGTCTCCTGGCATTGGGACTAACCCTCAGGAGAGCCAGGGCTACAAGGACAGCGCTCTACATGTGTTTTGTGGATTTCAAGGCAGCTTTTGACTGTGATCCACGTGGTAGAATCTGGGCAAAATTGCAGCAATGGGTGATACAGCCAATCATCCTGAGTGCTATTAGGCTGCTATACTCCAACATGTGGGTCAAGATCAAACTCAGGGAAGGTACCCCATTGTCATGGGAAGTCAAAACATCAATCAGTCTAAAACAAGGCGGTGTATTAGCCCCACTTCTCTTCAATTTATATATTGCAGAACTTTCGTCAGAACTAGACTGTCAGACAGCTCATGAAACCAGCCTTGAAGGTCAACACCTTTCTAACATGCTTTACGCAGACAACTTGCTGTTGCTCAGTCACACTACAATAGGCCTACAGAGAAGCACTGAATTGTCTAGGGTCATACAGAAAGAGCAATGAGCTAGAAGTAAATTGTCACAAACTTAAAGTGATCGCACTCAATCGCCAAATTTTCAACCAGCACAAATGGCATCTTAATGGAAAGATAATTGATTAAACTACTATGTAGATATACCTAAAGGTTAAGATAGATGCAAGAGGCATGTACACGCCCCAAAGAGAGGGAATAAAGGGAAATGCTCAGGACCTCAACAATGCCTTTACAACACTAGCAAGAACTATTCAGGGGTATAATCTTAAACCGTTTACATCAGTTATGAAGGCTAAATTATTACCCACCATTTGATATGGCACAGAAATAATGATTGGGGCAGAGACTGACCTTCTGGACAAACTAATGGTAAGATCATATATACAAGTTTTAGGGCTACCTAGATCGGCATTGCCTGCCCAAGTCAGGCTGGAATTTTCCCTAGTAAGGCAGTCACTTGCTAGGCCTGTAACATTCATAAAATGCTGCACAAACGGCAGCAATCCACCTAAGGAATGCTGGCAAACCTAGTATGGATGAAATCAATCTTGAAAAGGGCAATGGGGCTTATAAAAAATACCTTGAAAAAAGTATAGAGAAGTTTGAGCTAAGTGACATGTCGGACCTTAACATATCTGGTCAAGCCGTTAGGTCAAATCCATCAAACTGCAAAGTCAAACAGAAGATAAAGAGAAAGTTTTTAAGGGATTGCATGGGTGGCTAGTTCTAAAATCTTATAAAACCCATAAAGAGTTACCTATCCTGGATTCCTCTTACTCCCTGATGATAAAGCAAAGATTACTGACTCTAAGATTTGGTGATATTCCTACTCTAGACTTTCAACTAAAGTGGAGCGAGACAAGAAATGCTGTTTTTGCCATCAGGCTGACGAGATGTTGCTGCATGTTATCTGCATTTGCCCAGCTCTGTCCCCACAGAGAACACGTATGCTGAAAAAATAATTTAACATTTTGGGGATCAGATCCTGTGACCAGCCCTTATCGAGTCATTTGACCCAAGGAATATAATACTGAACATCAAGCTGGTCCAGTTTCTGGAAATTTTCAAACTGTTTATTAGGTAATGTTGATGAATGACGAAGAATGCCCCTGACAAAAACCTTTTGCGTAAGTCTGTATACCGTAAACTAGTTACCGTTAGCCTGGACAGATGTTTTAAAAATAAACTATGATATAGGTTAGCTTGGCAATTACTTAGTGTAGTTGTTGGAAAATGGGTTATTGGTAAGGGCAGGTAGGTACCTACACTTAGCAAAAGGCCACTAACCTCCACTAAGGTCCAGTTAGGTCTCAGTAAATTAAACCCAGCTCAACCCTTGGTAGCTTGGCAACGAGCGTCAAGGCTTAACTTAGGAGACAGAGTGTAAAGCATTCAAATATCACAAAACAGTATTTAAATAAAACACAGGAAGCAGTTTAAAAATCCAAAACCAATTAATAAACATAGACTATATTTTTATCTTTAAAATGACACCAAAACGAATAAAATCAGATAAGGGGAACCGGAGATATGAATTTTTAAAGATTTTTTTTTTTTTAGCGCCTAGAAACAAAAAGCGCCAATCGGGTTATCTGGTTGCACCTCGACCGGGGCAAAGTCAAAGTTTAAGGCCGACCGCGATGGAGCCCTGCTCGGCTACAGGCCGCGGGAGGCCTCGGTTAAAAGTTTACCTTCACACTTAGGCGGTCATTCTGACCGCCGCCCGCCATGCGGTTACCGCCGAATGACCGCAGCGCGGTCAAAAGACCGCGGCGGCCATTCCAACTGTCCCGCTGGGCTGGCGGGCGCCCTCCAAAAGAGCGCCCGCCGGCCCAGCGGGAAAGCCCCTACAACAATGAAGCCGGCTCCGAATGGAGCCGGCGGAGTTGCAGGGGTGCGACGGGTGCAGTGGCACCCGTCGCGATTTTCACTGTCTGCTAAGCAGACAGTGAAAATCTTTGTGGGGCCCTGTTAGGGGGCCCCTGCACTGCCCATGCCAGTGGCATGGGCAGTGCAGGGGCCCCCAGGGGCCCCACAACACCCGTTCCCGCCATCCTGTTCCTGGCGGTAAAATCCGCCAGGAACAGGATGGTGGGAAGGGGGTCGGAATCCCCATGGCAGCGCTGCAAGCAGCGCCGCCATGGAGGATTCCCTGAGCCAGGGGAAAACCGTCGGGAAACCGCCGGTTCCCCTTTTCTGACCGCGGCTTTACCGCCACGGTCAGAATAGCCCAGGAAGCACCGCCAGCCTGTTGGCGGTGCTTCCGCTGCCCTCCGCCCTGGCGGTCAGAGACCGCCAGGGTTGGAATGAGGGCCTTAGTCTCTTTTTCGAAGATTTTCTTCAGCGGGACGAACCTGCCAGTCCAATCCGACCTCCTGGAGCCCTTCTCTGGATACGCGATGCGGGAATCCTCGGTGGAGATATTTACCTTCAGATTTAGTCATTTTTTCAAGGTGAAAATCCTTCGACCGGGGTAAACCTGGATCTTGATCCGACGTCCATGGAGCCCTCCTCGGATACGCTGGATGGGAGGTCCCAGTCAACTTTTTACCTTCGGACTTAGCCTTTTTTTCTGAGATTTTCTTTACCGGGATGAACCAGCAAATCAGGCCGGGTCGCGGTTGAGGCAAGCCAGCTAGAGTTGCCGCGGCGGGTCGGTCCCTCTATGGAGCTTTTTTACAAAAGTTGTCCAAACTTCTCCAAACTTCTGGGGCTTCTCCCAGATGTCCTTTTAAGGTTCTTTTGGGGTCCACAGCTCACCCCAAGGGTCCAGAAGTTCTGAGATGGTCCTTGGGGGTGCGGACTACAACTCCCAGAATGCACCTGACACAAACTCCTTTTTGGCCACTTGACAGTGGTCAGCTGGTCGCTTTCTTCAGGAGTTGGTGCAGGGGACTCTGGTTAGCAATTTTTCACCTGTAGCAAACAGGGAGTCCCTCCTTGAACCAGTTGAAGCCAGGCAAAGTCCTTCTTGTGGTGAAGCCCAGGTGTGCAGCAGGGCAGTCCTTCTTCTTCTGTTGTTCTTCCTTGTTGGATGTGGTAGGGAACTGAGGTGTGGGTGCAGGTCTGCCAGTTTTATCCTTGCTCCTGGGTGAAAAGCAGGGGGGTCCTGGTTCTCCAATCAGGTGCAGGGTCCTTCCCCCTGTGATGACCACTTCCTGGGAAGTGTGGCAAAAATCAATCCCAGGAGGCAACATTCTCTAAAAATCTATCATGGCTGAATCTGATTTTTGGAGGTTATATCTGGCTGAGCCCACCCACTGGTGTGGCTAAAAATCATAAACACACCCCTATCCTGCCCTCTGCTAATCTAATCAGGGGGCACCTAGTTGTCTGGGGTTGCAGGATGTGGGGGTGTTGCTGGTTGCTCCAAATGTCCTTCTCTGCCTTTGAAGACCAGTTTGGCAGCCCTCCCCCTTCCTGCCTCACCATCTGCTGAGGGGAGATTCCCTCCCACAGGCACATTCCTTTGTGTGAAGCCAGGCCACTTCACACCTCATCAAGGTAGCTTGGCCAAGCTGCTAGAGGCTGGCCAATCAGAGCACAGCAGCAAAAACAATGCAGGGCTGCAATTGGCAACTTTTTCAGGTAAAGTTTAAAACTGTTTACCTGAACAAGTTATATTAAATCCCACAACTGGAAGTTGTGGGATTTATTACAACAATTAATTTGATACCAAACTCTTGGTATGCATCATTTAAGGAGACTTTAAAAATTAAAATAAAGTCTCCCCATCTAGCCTATGATTAAAATAAAGTCTCCCCATCTAGCCTATGATGGCCATTTACTACAATGAGGGAAAACAAATTTGGCTGTTTTTACCTCACCAGGGCTTATAAAACTATTTTTATAAAGTCCCTGCTTATAGTTACATGGCACCCGGCCCTAGGGGCACATAGGGCACCCCTTAGGGGTGACTTATATGTAAAAATAAGGTAGTTTAAGACTTTGGAACTACTTTTAATTCCAAAGTCGAATTTGCATATAACTTTAATTTAAAAGCAGCCAGCAAGGCAGGCCTGCCTTTAAAATGACACTGGGCACCTCAGCAGTGCACCTATGGGTGCGCTGCCTATGCTGTGGTCCCTAAACCTACATGCCCTACCATATACTAGGGACTTATAGGTAGGCTAACTTAGCCAATTATAATTAGCCTAATTTGCATATCCATTTTACACAGAGCACTGGCCCTGGGACTGGTTATCAGTACCCGGGGCACCATCAGAGTCAGGAAAACACCAGCAAAAAGTGGAAAATGGGGGAAAAAAGTTAGGGGGCCTCTGCAATCAGCCCTGTTTTCTCACAGTAGTGATATATGTTTTTATGACTTAATACCGGCTCTTTTGCACATTTTACATAAGCTTCCACATTGTAAACTGGCTTGGACAGCTTTCTAATATCTTAATATGCATTAGCCTGGCTAGCCACCTTGTACTTTGATATTCATCTTAAAATATAAGATTGGTTCATTTGCACCTTTTGCATAATTGTCCACACTGTACTGGTTAGTGAACGGACTAATATTGTTAAACCTCAAGAATTGTGCATGAACCATGTTTAACCAAAATAGCCACCCCCCTCGTATGGAAATTGTGATTAGTACAGATACAATTTAGCACCCATTTTGCGTCTCAAATAGCCTCTTACACTCATCTACCACCACGAGACGAGAATTTGTGCTGGCGAGTCTCTTAAATATTGTAAGATTTTATTCCTTCTCGTGCTGGTCCTCAGACCATTAATATTCCAGGAAAGCATATGTATGGTAAACCCTCCCTCCCCTGACCTTTGCCTATGCTAGCCATTCCTAACTAGTGAGCTACCCCTCTGCCTCGGTGAATAAGGAACATTTTTATTGCTTCCCCCCAGTTGCCCCCCACCTTGTGACCCACCCTCCCTTTCCTCCCTCAACCCTCCCGTAGAGAACCCCCCCACTTTGTCGGCCAACATGGCCCTTATTTTAGAACGCCATGCCTACCTGGGAGACTTAGTGCAAACGGGGGAAACTCCCCCTTCACATATGGTCAGCCTGCTCTCTCCTGATTACGGCCAACGGAATTGTGCATGAACCACAGCAGATTGTGAGGGACCCTTATCGCCTGCCATCCCACCAGACGTTTTTAATATTGTCAAATTGCGTCAGATTTGACTGCTATTTATTATTTTGATATTCATTTTTAAATTTAAGATTGGTTCATTTGCACATATTGCGTAATTTTGCACATTGTATTTTTTAGTGAACGTATTAACACTGATAATCAGTACTGTATCATTCATTGTCTGAGGGGTTTCTTTTTTGCTATGATGTTTATGTTTTTGACTAACTAATAAACAAATTTTTAGTACTACGACAACTATTGTAAATAAGATGTCAACTGATTATGCATGTGATATGCTGTTAGTTGACATGGAAATGGTTGCTATGAGATCAATGGTTTTACAAAATCATCTTGTGTTAGACATCTTATTGGCCAAGGAAGGCGGAGTCTGGAAAGTTTTCCAGGCCCAACATTGTTGTACCTTCATCCCTGATAACAGTAAGGAGAGAAGGAGATTCATATGAAACATGGCAAACTCGAAATATGACCTGAAAGAGATAAATGTCTACGAATCAATAGGTAAAGGAGTTTCGAATGTTGGATTATGGTTAATAAACAGCAGAGGGAAGAAATTGAAATGGAGAGAATGAGGAGCCATTTTTATAAGAACCTGGAGAGAATTGAGAATTTCAGTAGGCCAAGGCCCTCAATCTATCAAACACCCAGGCTTTGTGTTGTCTCATTGACACTCGTTTTGCCACTGCTAGTCCCAGAAGACAACAAGACCAGGGGGCGGGCCTGACACCTGCTCCAGCGCTGTAAAGCACCGCCGGTCCCCCGCAACACGAGACGCACGTGGGCCACGCCTGGGCAAAGCCCGGGCCAAGGGCAGGCCAGTCCCCACCCGTCAGCGACAGGAAGAGGCAGGGCAGGGCCCCCCCTCTTAGCTTTGCAAAAGGAGTCCTCTGGTGAGTTGTTAATACTAACTTCCTGTGTTTTCCCTCCTGCCCTTCAGAGTTTACTGAGGTCTTGATTATTTCCATAAGCAGGATGGGGAAAAGGAAAGCCGGTGGCAACTGCACAGGTCAGGGAGGGATCAGGAAATTACCTAGACACTCGTCTGAGAACTGTACCATGGAACAAATTGACAAACTTATAGAGGAAGTGGAAAGTCTACTAGCCCCAAAGTCAAAAATGCTTGTGCAGAGGGGGGCTGACGTTCCAACGAAGGACATAAAGTCCTTCTTCGCCCCACAAGTAGAGAGTCCCAGGCAAACTCCCTAAGGAGGATCCTTCCAGAGCCCATCACCCCGACAACCAATGTATCTACCACAGATCAGTTGCACTTATATGGGCCTATAGTACCCTCTATTGAGTGCTCCAATCGTTTTGCAGCACTTGCGCCCCCATTGCCCAACAAGAACGACGACAATAAATTTAAGGGAATAGACGAGACATCAAACCAGAAGGGCAATTTGGGGGAAGATCCTGTTGGGTCCCAGTTAATCAAACTGAGAGGTGAGATTGTATCCCTAAGAGAATATGTGATAACCTTGAATAACTCGATTCGAGAGAAGCTGGATGGCATAACTGCTATAATTGGGAACATAAGGAAAGCGTCCCCCATGCCTGACCTTAAGCACCTTGAATCACAAACCCAGTTAAGTGGAACGCACTACCTTGGAGGGCATAAGGAAGAGAGAGCAAATATGACGATACCAAGCAACAACAGGAAGGTATGTGTAGCCCCCGATGCAGCTAGCATACGACCAAGGGATAGTAGTGCATTGGGAGGGGACAGACAAGATGTGCATCACAAACAAGAGTGGTTGAAACCTAGGAACAGACACACCCCTACGGAATTCCCCCAGGTTCCTAATGGTCCTAGCCAGTATGATCTGTATCTGAAGAACATCCCAAAGCTAACCTATGGATACAAAGAATCCGGGGACTCATTTAAAAATAATGTAATACATTGGATTAGGGGAACAAAGAAATGTAGATCAGTCATATGAGAAAATATAGTTCATGCCCAGAGATATTTAGGCGAAGGACTTGGGATGGACTTCATAGGCCTGAAACTAACCAACCAGTCTCTAGTAAAAGGATTACTAGCACTCGAACAAAGACCAAGACCCTGTACCCAGTCCCAAGTCAGCCTCAGTCGGTCAATCCTCTTCCCAATTGCAAATTCTTGTTGTAGGGGAAACCAAAGCACTTTATCTTCCCAAAACGCACATAGCTTAGATCAAGCCCTAAGGGATGAAATTTCAAATGTCGATTGACAAAAGGCCCCCCTCCCAAATGGATTGGGAAAGGGCCTGTCGACTAATACAACTGTGCAGTGCTGTGAACCAACTAGCCTTACATCTGGCTGTGTGGAAGCGAAGGATACAGTGCATCGGAAGACCCCCAGCGGACGCCAGGTTGGGATGGATAGGAAAGTAATCACCACCCACATCAGGGGCCCAGAGAAGAGGTTGGACCTGGGAGGCCATGATGACTTTCAAATCAAAATTCTATCCTGGAACATGACAGGATTGAGATCCAAAACAAATAACCCAGAATGGAGTAACTTTATGTCTCAGCACCAAGTCATCCTGCTGCAGGAAACATGGGCACCCTCACCAACCCATAGACCAGGCTATTTGTCTTTTCAGAAGGTTGCTCTTCCATCTCCATCTGAGAGAGCCTCGGGGGCTAACAATCTGGCTGAAACAAGATTTGTTCCCGAAGGCAAAAGAGTTACCTTGCCCCACTAGCGACATATTGGCAGTAGAGTTGGGAATTAGGAATCCCAAGGGCTACACTCGCGTAGTGATTGTAAATATCTATATTAGATCTGGGCCACGAAGTGCACAGATTGCTATGCTGAACCTTCTCTCAGATCTTCTGATTCAGCTACCTGGGGGAACAGGCCTAATTGTAGCAGGGGATTGCAATATGCAACTAAGTGCCAAGGATGACTCTTCTTGATCAGGAATTCAGCATGCAGACCCTTGAGATAGATCAGGCCCAGTTCAGGAAATGACAAAGCAAACTGGGGGAGTGATAGCCTTATTAGAGAACTTATTAAACAATGTGGGGTTAAGACAAGTAAATGGGAACACCAAGTCGGATACCCCGGCTATGCCTACATACAAAAAAGGAACTTACATGAGCCGCCTTGACTACATTTTTGTTGACGATATCCTTTTGCATTCCCTCAGTGATATGGTAGTTATCCCTAGGGCTGACAGTGACCACCAAGCCCTCTGTGCAGTTTTTACACTCTCCATATTTAGAAGTAGCAACCTGTCCCAGTGGGTGATGGGCAATAATGTAATGGCGACTAACGACAACAAAAATGTCAGATGGGCAGCGGTGGAAAATGACAAGAAGATACAGGTTACAATCTACGACGCAGTCAAAATGGTTTTACTCCTCCTGAAGCATTTTGATTTTTTATTATCAGACTTCATCCATTTGCACTGCTCCTTGATGAATCGGTTGAGGCCACTCTTTTTGGTAGTGAGAGAAAGAGGGAAAGCTGCAGGTAGACCATTGAGATGGTTCTCTAGTTCCTGCCGCCAGGCCAAATTGCAACTGTTGAGAGCATTGCAAATAGGGAATCACCCTGAGATAAGAGCGGCAAGGAAATTATGTAAAAATAAACTTAAAAAATGCCAAAAATGATTGGGAAAACCATAAAGGGAACTCCCTGGTTTACGCTCTCCAAGAGGGCAATATAAAATTGTTTTGGAAAATGGTGCTGAGAAGAAAGACCCTCAGAAAGATGAGACTGATCCAGCAATCCAGCCAGCAAGCTGGGTGGCACACTTTGAGGCTCTAACTACTGTAACACTGAATCTCAGCCAACACCCGTAGAGACCTCCACCTCCTTCAACTCACTCCCTAGAAATGTAAGTCTGCAAAGCTTTGGTTTAGCCAACTTCTCCCTGAAAGAAACCTCTCTGGCTCTCCAATCACTGCGTAGAGGGAAGGCGCCAGGCCCAGATGGCATTCCAGGCGATCTGTATCTATCACGACCTGGAACTTGGTCGCTGTATTTAAATACTCTTAGTAATGCCATCCTGAGGGGAGGTGACCTCCCCTCTACGTGGCGAGGAGCAACAATAGTCCCCATCTACAAAAAGGGGGCAAGAGAGTGTCCAGCTAACTACAGGCCAATAAGCTCAATCGATGTCAGCCAGAAGGTATTCTGCAAGCAGGTCCTGGCTAGACTGCATTTCTGGATTAATGACCACCAGATCCTCTCAGATTTCCAGGCCGGATTTAGGAAAGGGGTTAGTACAATTGATCAGATCTTTAGATTTAAACTTCTTTGTTGGAAATACCTGAGGCTAAAAAGTGACCACTTGTATGTTGCCTTCATAGACCTAAAGACTGCATTTGATTTGGTCCCACTCGACTTGCTATGGAACGTCTTGGAACTTTACGACCTCGACAGTGAACTGCTGAGGCTGATCTTCATGAGGGAACTTACGCTCGGGCCCGTTAGATCCATGGTGGTGACTTGACAGCCGCCATTCCCATTGATAGAGGGGTTAGACAGGGGTGTGTTCTGGCCCCCACCTTGTTTAGCCTCTACATCAATGGGGCTGTAGAACAGCTGATGCGGTGCAACCATGATGCCCCCAAGCTAGCAGGAGCACCAGTCTTGATCCTTATATTTGCAGATGACACTCTTTTGATGTCAAGAACTCCACTGGGTCTCCAAAACGAATTAGGTACATTCGCTGGGTTCTGTGAGAAAAGGGGCCTTGAACTCAACGCAGAGAAAACTAAGTTTATGGTACTAAACCCTCATAAGACCTGTGGTGGGAAAATGACCATTGGTGGCCAACCTTTAGAGCAGGTTAGACAATTTGACTACCTAGGGATTAGACTAACAGATGCCCATCAATGGTCGGCACAAATTGAGAAGAGTGTCACTGTCCTCCAACAGCGGTCAGTGGTGATAGGAAGGATCGGAAGGAAAATCAAAAACTCCTTGGGAGGGCAAATTACACCAGCTATCACCATATATGGGGCCGCCGCAGTGACAGCTGCTACCTACCTGAGCTCTGGGGCCATTGTAGCTCCAAGAAACTGACCCTGGTTGAAAACAGGTTCATGCGGTTTTTGTTGCACCTACTGATGAGCACACCTCTCATTCCTCTTAGATTTGATTTAGCGCTTAATCAGATGCATAATGAAATTACTTTGAGGGATGCTACTGGGAGATGGTCCTGATGCAGATATGGTCTAGCCAGGGACGAGGTAGCAGGACAGTCCAATTTCTAAATCACAAATGTTCACCGAAGTTTGAAACCTACATGGACAATGTACAACCAGCTTACATTAAAAGCCTTTTTATTAAATTTAGATTGGGGATCCTGCCACTGAAGTCTTTTCCATCGGGGTGGAATAAGGCCAATTCCACTTCGGATTGTTGCCATATTTGTCCAACGCAATCTGAGACCTTGGCCCACTTTGTTTTCTTCTGTCCTATATACTCGATCCCTAGGAGGAAGTGGATTATTCCCCTGTGTAGACTGCATGGAATAAGGAATTATAGAGAATCTCTTCGTATATTGATAAGCGACACAAGTGATAAGGTAGTGTTCGCAGTAGCGAGGTATCTCCAATGTGCTTGGGCAGTAAGATCCAGAGAGTCCACAATTGATTGACTTGGAATCCCGCAAAGAGGTCTGGTTGCCTACTGATCCGTCAAGAAGCCATAGACCGACAGGTCATTAATTGTGTGAAATTATAGATTGATCTTAACTAGTTTTATCTTTTTAAGATTTAATGTAAATATGTATTTATTATCTTGTAAATGTTTTAGGGCTCTGGATAGCTTATTAACTGTGCGACATTTTAGAGTACTTTTTAAGTTAAGTCTTATTCTTCAAGACAAACGTTTACATGTATTTTTTTTTTCTTCGAATGCTTTTATGGCTTTTAGCCGAAATAAAGAAATATTAAGAGTTAATAGTTGTCTCATTGTAAATGATAGTGTCCTTTTTGTGACAGCATAAATTGCCGTCAGAGGAGGGATTGTTAGAGTGAAACGTTTGGTAATGCTTTAGTGGCACAAAAGTCAGCATTAGGTGACTTTATATTTGCATTTAAAAGCCTAACCGAGATGCATTAATATCTATTTTATAGTGTGCACGGTTTGTCTGATGGTGGATAATTCTGCCTACTATTGATGGACGTTGTGCTTACCGTGGCAGACGTTGTGCCAACCATATTTAATTAAATGCTAACTTGATTTATAACAATGTTTCAGAATAATTAATCATTGTAGTGAATTATTATGAGTAGAAATAATTATAATTTATGTTAATTTATATGAGTTATTAGTTTAAAGTTCTGTGTGCACAGAAAAATAAATGCACATCTCAGTCATATTTAGTGCAATTCGTTAACAAAGATTGCAATTAACATTGAAATGCTTTACATATTTTATGATACATTATTAATGAGATAAATTAATCAGTTTTCCTATTTTGCGTGTTTTATTAATGGTTATATTAATTCATTAAATTTCATGTGTTAGCATAACTAGGCTTGAAGTTTTACATTTGCAGCAGTAATGAAATGCTGATTGATTTCTCTTCCTTTAACCTGAATTTTTCAATTAGTTTGTCTTACATGGTTAGCAACAATTTCTATTGTATCATGTGTAAGCCTTTTCCCACTGACCTTGGAACTGGTACATCAAGAACTGGAGATTTTAGCATTATGACGGAACCCATTGTTCAATCATTTTGGTCCCACGTGAAAGGAGAAAACGGTTGTGAGCCATTTTGGAATGTATCAACTAATGTATAGAGTTGCTAGATATTGATGGTGTCACACGGAAGGAGATGTGACCCCACCTATTTCTTTTGAGAAAATCTGTAAAATTTGCAAACCTAATGGGTGTTCTAAATTTTCATTGGATATTGTTCTTTTATGAAAAGTGGCCCTGCTTAGTTGACCAATTAAATTGCAGTGGACATTTCTAGTAAGAGACTTTTGCGACTTTCAGTCAGTCCATTTTTGCTTCCCAGGCTATTCTGTCTTCACTTCATCCCCACTTGATGCTTCTACTGTTAAGTCCCCTCTTAAAATTGAATTGTTAATTTCTCCTGGGCATGTTCCTGATGTGCAGCTCATGTTATGCACTTTCCGCTGATGATGCTCCTGATGAATTGTGCTGAATCTGTTCTTCTGATGAACGTGAATTGAATGCTGATTCCAGTAGAAGTATAAACAATTGCAATGTTTCTTGTCCCCTTGCCATATTTTAATTAGTTTAGCATGCTGACACCTGTTTATTTTAATTTTTAGTTAGTCTAATCTAACCATAGATAGACAATTTGTCTAAATTATTTTTGCCTTCTTTTTCTGTTTGCTTTTGCACCCATGTGTCAGCCCTGCATAGTTCTGCACCATTGTTGACATCTCTCCTAGTGCCAGATTGATAAAAACTCAACCTACACTTGACTATACCCCTTTGTGGTCGATACAGACAAAGACACCTGCATCAGTTCAATCATGTGAACTGTCACATGTTTCACAACTGCTCTGCCATCGGTGTTGTTAGTTCTTCCACCACGGATGCCAGCCCATAGAATCACCTCCACTGCAAACTAGACAGAGCATCCCCAATATCACTGTTAACTTCTGGAATATGTTTTGCCTAGAAACTAATGTTGTGTTGTTAATACTCTAATGAAAAAAAACTCTCAAAAACTGTAAAACAAACACATACCTGGCAGACTGTCTGTTGATAATATGGACCACTGGCATATTATCAACATTGAAGAGCACCTTTTTGTTCGCAAAATGTTTGACTCACAAAAGCACAGCCACCCCCACGGATAGAACATCAAAACAGCAATATTATTCCATTCTTCAGGCCATGTTTTGGTTTACCATTTTCCCTGCCAGAAAGAAAAAGCCTGTGCCACCTGCCACATGTGACAAAATTTGAATAGACCACTCTGCTTCCTTGCCCATCCCAAAAAGTGATGCTCCATTGAGTTCAAACAAAAATGCCAGATCCCCAAGTGAGTCTTTATGCCTGAATTCAAACTTACTCTGTAATGGTGAAGTGTGGAGCCTAATATGACCAGCACAAACTTCCTACAGAATGTGCCCCTGAAATCACCCACTGCATATAAACTTCAAATAATTATTTATCCCTCACTTGCTCTTTTTCTTTTGAAAGCATCATTTCTGGTAAATCCAGCTATTTCACCTTCTTCTCCATTAGCAACCAAACTTTCATCCTCACAGAATTTGACTCAAGTCCAAGGAAAATCAATACCTCACTCAATCCTACTAGGGCTTATTTACAAGCCCCTTGCGCCGCCAGGGTGTCATTTTTTATGTGGGAAAAAGTGATGCTCCAGCAGCACAAGGGGCTTGTAAATAAGACCCAGTGAGACTGAGTGAGGTAGTGATTTTCCTTGGAGTTGAGTCAGATTCTGTGAGGATGGAAGTTTGGAGCTGCTGTCTTTGTCGGGCTAACAGCATTCCCTGATCCTGCATCAAGTCCTAGAACTTTCCCAACAATGTACACAGTCCATTGAAGGTAAAGAACCAATTAAAAGGAAATCCCCCACGTAGTGTGTGATGCACTCAGCACCAGTGGCAAATGAAAGCCACTCAAATAAGGCACAAATCATGGAACAACCCAAAGGTAATACATTGTCGACAAAGAAACAACTGCCAAATTGTATGCACAACAACTCATCAATCAATCAATCAATCAATCATAGAGCATGATTTGTCACCCGTGAGGGTATTCAGGCACTGAGAATGTTTTTAAAAAAAAGCCAGGCTTTGAATCCTTTCTTGAAATCTCTCCGTCAAGGGGTGGCATGGAGGTGAATGGGAAGGGTGTCCCAGGCCTTGTTGGTGAGAAAAGAGACAGAGCGTTCTCTGGCATGGCAGTGACATGTGCGAGGGATCTGTGCAAGGGCCTGGTGTGCGAAGCGAAGGTTCCTGCTGGGGTGTTGGAAGAGCAGGTGCTGGTTCAGGTAGGCAGGTCTTTGGTCATGGAGGGCTTTGTAGCTGTGGGTGAGGAGCTTGAAGTGGCATTGCTTCTGGACCGGGAGTTAGTGAAGGTCTTTCAGGTGCTGGGAGATGTGGGCTTTCTTGGGCAGGTCGAGCACCAGTCTGGCTGCATCGTTCTGTATTGTTTGGAACCTTTTCATGAGTTTGGTGGTGGTGCCAGCATAGAGTGCATTGACGTCTAGTCAGCTGGTAGAGAAGGTGTGGGTAACTCTGTCTTCCTTGTGTTGATAGGGAGTCACTCGAAAATGTTTCCGAGGTTACGAAGCTTGTGGAAGCAGGCTGAGGCGAGAGAGTCGACCTGACGTCTCATGGAGAGTTCGCTGTCTAGGATGATGTTCAGGTTGCCAGCATGGTCTTTTGGCATGGGGGTGTAGCCGAGATCCACAGGCCACAAGGAATCATTCCAGATGGTGAAGATGAGAACTTCTGCCTTGTCTCTGTTCAGTTTTAGGCAGTTCTCCTTTATCCATGTTGTGACGCTCTTCATGAAGTTGTGGAAATTGTTCTTGGGTATATTTTGGGTCACCAAAGAGCAAGAGGAAAAGTTGGGTCGTAGGAGATGATGCTGATGTCGTGAAATCTGATGATGTTGGCGAGGGGCGTCATGTAGAAGAGTATGTGGCTGAGGGACAAACCCTTGTGAAAGCTGCAGATGTCTTGCTTGGTGAGTGATGTGAAGGGGGGAGACGGACTTACTGGATGTATACTGTGATGAAGGATGCCATCCATCTGAGAACGTCACTGGTTAGTCCTATCTGACAAACAGTGTCAAAGGTAGCGGACAGGTCGATAAGGATGGGGGCGGTGGATTCTCCTCTGTCCAGAAAGGTACGGAATTTCATCTGAAGCAGTGATCAACGCTGTCTCGATGCTGTGGTTGGTTCTGAAAGAAGATTAGGAGGGGTCTAGTATGTTGTATCTCTCCAGTTGTTTGATGAGTTGGAGGTTGCCATTCTTCTCCAGGACTTAGGTGGGAAACGGGTGCAGGGCGATGGGTTGGTATTTTTGTAGTTCATATGGGTCTGCCAACGGTTTCTTGAGAAGTGGTCTGACATAGGCAAGTTTCCATTGATGATGGAGTAAAATTGGTGGCTGATCTTATCTCTTCCAAGGTTGAAGGAATGCTGGGAGCAGGGGTCGGTTGGTCGGTGGGAGCTCCGGAGTGGACGGTGCACATACGGGTAGTTCTGTCATCTTCGCTGAGTTGTTCCATTCGCTGAGAGGGAGGTCGGTAGCAGTGGTTTATTGAAGGCTGGATGTGCTGGAGGGTTGGGGGTCAAAGTTCTTGTATATGGATCCTTTTTGTTGTGGAAATGGTCTGCAAGTGCATCGCAGAGCTTCTGTGATGCGGTGATTCTGTTTTCGGTGGCTGCGAGGCAGGTGAGCTGCCTGACAATGGTGAAGAGTTCATCGGTTCGATTGGTGCTGGTATCGATTCGGATGGTCAGGGCCTCCCTCTTTGCTGTTTTGATCTGTCGGTAGTAGTTGTTGAGGGCTGATTTGAATTCGGCTCTGTCCATTTCATTCCTGATGGTGTGCCATCTTTTCTTCATTTGTTTGCATTTGTGTTTTGGCGTGCTGAGTTCTGTGGTGTACCAATTGGCTTGATTGGCTGGTCTGTGTTTTTTGGCCAGGTTGGTGAAAGGAAGCGACTACATCGGCAGCGTTGGTGATCCAGTTGTTAAAGTTATTTACTGCTAGGTCCAGGTTAGGGCGTAGTTGGGCTGAGTGGTGTTGAGGTGTCAGTCCATTTCTGCTGCATGACCTTGTTCTAGCTGTGGGAGGGTGCGCTGTTGTGGTTGGGGATAAGCAGGTTTGTCCAGTGATGGTTAAGTGTATGATGGAGTGGTCCATCCAGGTGAGTGGGTTCCTGATTCTGTTGCTAGATGCGAAAATGAGGTCCAGCGTATGTCCTGCTTTGTGCGTGGAGTCGGTGACTAGCTGATTGAGGCCAATGTTGTCCAGTCTTTCCAAAAGATTGGGGGAGATGGTGTTGGTGAGGTCATTCTTGTGAAAGTTGAGGTCTCCCAGGAAGATGAAGTATTTGGATTCAAAGGCAAGAGGAGTGATGAAATCCGCAATGGTGTTGCTGATTCCAGTCTGAGAACCTGGCGGTCTGTAGGCCAAGCTGCCTTTGTTGGTGGTGTTTTGTTGATGTGGAGCCGGAAATTAATGTGTTCCATAATTGACATTGGTCTGATCGTTGGTTATGGTGCAAGTGATTGTCTCCTTGTGTATGATTGCAATGCCACCTCCATGTTTGTTGGGGCAGCCCCGGTGTTTCATCTTGTATCCAGTGGGTGCTACAGTGACGATGTCTAGCGTTTAAGCTAGGGTGATACAGGTTTAGATAATGAATGTTACGTCGGGTTGATCAAGGAGATGGCATCCCAGATTTCAGTGGCGTGCTTGTAGAAAGATGTGGCATTGAGAAGGATCCAGCTGAGCTTGCCTGATGTGGTTGGTGCTGATGGTGAAGAGAAAATCTAGCTCATGGACTGTTAACAGGCAAACAGAAAGTTTTAGATCACACTTTGCCATGAAAGTACACTGGCCAATCTTGTTAACCAACTCAATGGCATCATCCACAGTGGCATTATGGATCCTCTACAAAACCTCCTGTATAAAATAATTGATCAACTTCCCTTCAGGCCAAGATAAATGCTGTACTAACCTGTTATTCCCTTGCTGCTTTTTGGGAACCACACAATTGAGTTGATTGAGCAGTTGAGCTAAAGGCTAAAACTCTAAAGGTCTGTCCATCCTCCCTTCATTCACTTGTTTTATTAACTTAGACCATACCAAATCCTCTTGACACTTTTTCAATCATAAATTCTATGCCCATCTTATTCTAGGACTGTCATAGCCCAGCTGAAATTCATACCAAAATCTTGTAACAATAACGTCTCATCTGTTTCGCTATACAAAGGAATCCAATATTGCGCTGTTCCAATTTAACTGGTGTAAGAGCCTTTTCCCAAAGTACTTGGGACACTCTCCCCCAGTTTCTGTTGCATGTTTATCACTGCACTTGGAAAATTTGTGGCTGAAGCTGCAGTACTCTGCGTTGCAAATCCCTTTGTTATATGGCCAATATGCTACTGTATGTCCACTTCAACCTGTTGTTGTTCCTCCCTAGGTGGTACACCTTTAAAAGAGCTTATAATTTAAAGGCGAGCCATTGGCTGTGCATGTTGTTGGGCCTTCCCTTGAAGGCACCATTGTCTGCAGAAAACATTGTTATCCAGCTGTTCACACAGCACTCTGGACATTTTTCAAAGTAGATGCTAACATAAAAAAGAAAGGCTGTTATCCAATTTTCTATAGTAACTCGACCTGGGACATTCTGGAAAGCTCAAATTCTTCTTTCTTAGAACCTCCTTCAGCCATACATCCCTATTTAGAGTTTAAAAACTTCTAAATATTTCCCCTTACTCATTTGTTCTTTGGCAGACTCCATCAAGGGTGCCCCTAGTTGTTTTGTAATGCCCATATAGCAATTTTTTGTGCTACCTTCCTTACTTTTCTTCTTCATACGGTTTCCAGTGTCCACTGCCTTGACTTTATCCCCTCCCCAACTACAGCCACATCCTTCTTTTTAAACGTCCCGTGCTTACTGGATTTCTCTTGCTCCATCTGTTGATCCTGTACATATTTGCACTTTACCAATCTCACCTCTTTACCTTCCGATATGCCATTACAACCCACTCCAGTTGAGTGCTCTCATGTCCTTACTTGGCCTCAAGGTCAGACCTGCACAAAAGCCCACCCTCCTAACACCAGCCGAAAATTCTGCACGGGCCTTACCCCTTGTCTGTCACTTTGCCTGGCCGATGTTGTCTGATAAACACCAACTTCTCCTTCCCTGTCATCCATCTTTTACCTGTGACATAAATCACAACGATCCCTCCAACATTTCTTCTCTCTCTCACAGTCCCTGTCATAGATCTCTCCTTCCTCCAGATCCCCCCATCATAGTCTAACAACGAGTTCTCTTTACTTGCACACCACTGCTCATTCCACAAACCCGCACACATATTTAGAACCTCCTGGTCACCAGCACCATCATCAACAAATGTATTGTCATAAAGTTATGTTTACTTCTGAAAGGAGGGCTTAGATAACCTTCCTCTCTCTCCTTTATACTGGTCCAGTTTCATCCCAGATCTGACACACTGACACATGTATTGTATTTGGAGCTGGGTTGTTCAGTAACACTAGGCTCTCCCAACTTATTTGGGGTGCCTTTTTTACCTTGTCCAGAGAAAACCATCCCGGCACTGTCTGGTCATTAAGTACCCAATGACTCACCATAACTTGGCCCTTCTTTATACCCTCTTCACTCACCCATATCATGCGCTCTTCCTTTTGCATGGTGACCCCACTGCCACGCTAATACCTCTCTAAACCTACCTTGCATTGTGCCCCTATAGCTTGGCTTTGCTTGCAACATAAAATACCCTTTGAGACATCTACATTCAGCTCCCTTTGTCTCCTGAGTGGCAGAAAGCTCACTTGTTTGGTGTTTAACACCTGAGGTGCATGATTGTTTTATAGTATATGGTAGCCACATCTCACTTTTGCTGCCTGAACTGCCACAATGTTCTTCTTTCTCCACCTTCAAAAGCCCTTGCCAATAACGCGGAGCAACAGCCAACACCATCACTAGCAGAGTGCGCTAGTCCTTTTTCTGATTCTAACACATGGTCTTGCCCACACACCACTGTTACATCCAATGGCAGGCCCATGTCCTCATCAGCACCCCCTGCCTCTTCAAAGACTGCAGTCCCTGGTGGACTGCTGGCGGCACTGGTCTCTGCAAAGTCAGAGCGCTTGTCCAGATGCCCTAAGCCTTGGAATACTCCTCCAATACTATTAGTGCCTGATCCTTTTTAGCCCCTTTCTATTTTTCCAGTACTTTTGCTCTACAGGAACTATCAGCCGTGGAGGGTTGTCACAGCACAAAGTAGTGCCATTATGGTCACTGCGTCTGCCTCCCCCCTGCACCTCTTAATTTTGCTGCTTGGCAGCAACCAGGCCCAAACTGCTGCCGTCAGCCTTTGGAATCTCTCCCCACAGGTAATAGCAGGTGCAGTCCTCTTTCCAAAGTCAGGGCTCAACAGGCCCAGTCCTTCTTCTGTCTTCCTCAGGTCCAGCAGTGTTTTGAAAAAGGTATCCTGGGATGCTGCATTCATGCCTAGCACTATTTATTTATTTAAAAACATATACAGCAATGAATCCACAGCGACGCTGCTGTCCCCAACACTAATGCACAACTTAAAATCAATTAGACAGACCTTCTAAACATATTTTAGCTAGAATTAATAAAATGTTCTCCTAACTCTAAACAAAATTACTGTAAAGTATAAAAAACATCAAGTAGTGTAAAAACAACTAACAGTGTTGTTTCTAAAAGTGCAGTATGATATTCTAAATTAATCTTATACTAATTCAAATAGCTTCCTCAAAATATTAAACATTACATTAAAAGGTTTTCTAACGATAGCAATTATTTACAAGAGAGTTAAACAATAAAAATAATGTCTCATCACAAGTCGCACAGGAGTATTTTTTCCATACCTGAACCAAATATTTAGATCTCAAGATTTTTAGGCCTGGACAAAAAAACAGTACATCTACCTGGCACTAGCTTCAGGGTGAGGGTGACTCTCAATCCAATAGGGAAAAAGTTCTCAGGGGCTCCTCTACACATCTTGACACCATTTATTGGTGTTTGGACCCAAACAATATCACAGCACCCTGCTCTGCCAAAAGACAACATGGCAGAATCTTTCTCCCATTGATCAGTGCTATGGGCACACCACTGAGGTATGTCGCAGAAAATGAGGAACTCTCCCTGCAAAACCAGCTCTGGGCAAAAGCTCTTGCACTAACACTGAGCAACAGCCAACACCAGCACTAGCGTTGGGATTGGGGACACTCTTGCTACTTAGACAATGGCAGGGCCAGGTGTAGGTGTGAGTTACATCTGACTGTGAGAAGGCTCCCCGTTTGTAGCTTCTGCAATTGGTTAGCTATCCTGTCAGGAGGTCACCAAGGGTCTTTTGTACTCTTTCCTGTGAGCCATTCAGATCTTCCATCTCTGCCAGGTGGAAGTTAGGGGTTGTCTATGAAAGGGCAGCTAGAAGGCTTAGTGGAAAATGCATGTTCTCTAAAAAAAAGTCCAATTAATAATGTGAGTCATTGAACCAAGGTTTTTCTATTCCCAACCTGAAACGTGCATTATAAGGTGTTATAATGTAGCCCACGGCTTTTCAATGTGAGAGACAGCCTTGCCACAATTAAAGATGACACTGGAGATTTTTGACTGCCATGATATGTCACAGTTGTCCTACTTTTTAAATACAATGCACCCTACACTTTTAGGGCCTACCTTAGTGGTGACTTATATATAAAAAAATGTAAGGGTTGGGCCTGGCAACAGGTTTATTTTGCCAGGTCGAATAAGCAGTTTGAAATGTGCTCAGCGATGCTGCAGTGGGAGATCTAGAGTTTTCACTTTTCAGCCGAATAGTGGCACAAAAATGTCTATTTAACTTACAGACCCTGGGTACACAGAGCACTGTATACTAGGGGCTTGTAGGTAAGTTAACTATGCCAGCCAGGCTGAGTTGCCACAAGCACGTTCTTCTACTGGATGTTGTTAACTTCCTCTAAACACTGTGGGCCTGTTTGACAATCGTACACTTGCACTTTTGTGTCAGTTTACGATCGTTTACCATTCACAAACAGTTTTGCTAATTGTATCTTTGCGAGTGTGAAGTCTTTGCACAGTACAGGACGTCTGAGGGCAGGACGTAGAGTGCTTGTGTTATAGGTCCATCTGCTGTGCTTGTTTGTGTGCTATATTATTGAGTCTGTTAATTTGAAATGCGAAATTGTTGTTAAAGAAGGAAGTGGAATCAGAAACGTGTACAAGCATGCTATGTTTGCTGGTATTCTTTTGAAGTTTAGCTACACATTTTTTTCTACAGCATGCTCTTCCATTTTTCAGTCTTATAGGTATTTGTGTGTCTTTTTATGAGTGGTATTTCGCTACTGAGAGCATTGCTCGCACCTGCCACCAAAACAATGCTGCACACTTTACAAATGTACAGGGAAGAAGAGGTGATATGACTCTACCATCTGAGGTGGGAGTCCATCATATGCTTGTCCACTACATTGCGCCAGACATCACAGCAAGAGTGCAGAGTCACACAGCATTACCACCCATGACTAAACTCCTGGCTGTCCCCAACTTGCTGTCATCAAGTTTATTCCAGATGACTGCGGCACAAGTGTGTGGGATCTCCCAACTATCCTTCTCTGCCTTCCTTCAGAAGGTCCTGGATGCCATCATCAGACTCACACCCCACCACATCCGGTTCCGCAAAACACCCAGGAACTGCTGCAGCAGAACAAGCATATGCTGGGTGCAATGGACTGCACCCATGTCCAACTTGTCCCTCCTGCAGCAACTGAATCCCAAACATACCCACTCCATCAATGTGCAGGTCACGTGGAATTATCTCAAACATCCTTGTAAAACATCCCGGCAACATGATACTTACATCTTCCGGCACTCTATAATAAACCAACAATTTAAGGATGGATAATATGGCAATGACCTACTTGTAGGTAAGAGAGCATACAAACTATAACCCAGACAACACACCAAAGATTGTAGTACAAACAATACAAACACAGCACTAAATACATGGACAAGGAAACACAGATGCATAGACTACAACACATATGTCACATGCCATACTACACCGCATTCAATGCATATCACCCTCAAACACCCATATCTACAAGTCCCTGGCACCACCTGACAGACACATCACAGGATGGACAGGTGGAGCAATGTTCCCTTTGAATACAAAGGCAGACCTCAAACAACTATGTGTCCACAGGTTGACAACAAAACACAGATCCTTCACACATAACAGTTACCAAGGAATCGCTCTGCTACGTGAATTACATCGGCCATTCAACCGTCAAACAATTCACATAATGGCACTGCCCCCACATTTACCATGCTGTATAAACCTCGGGCAGCAGTGATATCAATTGCCACACGAGTGGTCCCATCACCATCTACATATCAGCAAAACATACCAGATATACTCATTGTGTTCAACTTTCCCTTGTGTGGTGCATAGTACAAAACACTTTGAAATACATCACCATCAATGAAAGATCAGGTGCAGGAATGGACACCTCACAGCATACAAACAAACATACCCGTAAATCCCACATCTCCATACCATGATACAAGGGTACCATCAGTGGACTGTGGCAGATGAACTACTGACAATGTACGGAGAGAGGTCAGAAATATATATGAATGAGGAGACATGGGAATTAGCAGGGCTGGACTCCTGATGCAGGGCAGTGCTAAAAAGCACAGCATGCCTTGTTCAGTCCCTTAGCTGTCTGAAAAACCTTGCATACATCACAATACATCCCAGATAACTGTGCCATACTGGGCATATGAACCTCATGCACATACGTATGCCATCCAGCAATTGTCAACACCAACACTTTGTGCAAGGGAGGTATTTCAAGAGCAAAATGGTGGGATTCACATGCAACACACAGGGCCCTCCACCTGTCACATGGCACATAACACACAAAATAGGAACACATTTCCACAACATCACTCTTCTGCAAGTCAAAAGTGAAGGCACTAAGGGCCACATTTCAGAAAAGTTGGGCAGCATCTAAAGCAGTGCCACTTCACTTGTGCCCCTCAGCGCACCCCTACCCCCAACATGTGTGTGCCATATTCAATATATGGCGCACCATGGTGCAGAGTAGGTGCAATAGTGTCAACATTATGGATGCCATAGATGGACTATGTAGGATTATTGCCAACTTTATGGTGCAAATCCTGCACAGTACATAGGGGCCCATTTAAGGCAATGGTGTGCTTCCTACTTACGCCTGCTCTGTACAGGAGTCAAAAGTACCAGATAAGAATGACACATTGGAACCTCTTATATACCTCTGCACCATTTTTGCATTTGCCCTATTGGGGCACACCCTTTGCACAAATGATGCCTTGCACAGCCATAATGTGGCGCAAAGGGTCACTAAGTGTTGCACTGTATGGGTAGTGCCACTTTGTAAACATGGCGCTGTGTTTTTTGCCTTGTTTGTCCACATTAGTGTTTATAAAAATGAGGCTGATGTGGTGCAAGGAAGAGCTAAGTCCTCTTAACCCCTTAGCTGCTGGGTCTTTTCCCACCCAGTGCTGAGCCTTTTTATGGCAATTTGGGGTAGTTCACGCTTAGGCCTTCATAATGTTTTGTCCACATAAGCTATCCACGCCAAATTTTCATCGTTTTTTTTCCAACATCCTAGGGATGCTAAAGGTACCCAGAATTTGTGGATTCCCCTGGAGGAGACCAAGAAATAAGCCATTTTCAGAAAAATAGGAAAAAACGGCTGCAGAAGAAAGCATGTGTTTTTTCTCCTGAAAATGGCATCAACAAAGGGTTTGTGGTGCTAAAATTACCATCTTCCCAGCTTTTAGGAACAAGCAGACTTGAATCGGAAAACTGAATTTTTCAACACAATTTTGGCATTTTACTGGGACATACTTCATTTTTACTATGTTTGTGCTTTCAGCCTCCTTCCAGTTAATGACAGAAATAGGTGTGAAACCAATGCTGGATCCCAGACATCTAAACATTTCTGTGAAGTAGACAAAATTCTGAATTCATCAAGGGGTCATTTGCGTAAATCCTTTAAGGTTTCCTACAGAAAGTAACAGCTAAAATAAAAATATATTGAAATTGAGGTAAAAAAAAGCCATTTCCGCCCACATTTTCTTTTACAACTTTTTCCAGCTATAGCAACATTTTTAAAAGCAATATACCATTATGTCTGCTGGACTCTTCTGGTTGCGGGGATATATAGGGCTTGTAGGTTCTTCAAGAACCCTAGGTAGCCATAGCCAATAAATGAGCTGCACCTTGCAATGGGTTTACAGCAATTCATTTGGTGAAATATAAAGAGTAAAAAATAGATATCAAGGAAACCTCTATATTTCCAAGATGGGCCCAAGATAAGGTGTTGAGAAGCAGTGGTTATTTGCACATCTCTGAATTCCGGGGCCCCCGTACCAGCGTGTGAATTAGAGGGCATTTCTCAAAGAGACTTCTTTTTTACACACTGTGTTACATTTGGAAGGACAAAATGCAGAGAAAGACAAGGGGCAATAACACTTGTTCTTCTATTCTGTGTTCCCCAAGGTCTCTCGATAAAAATGGTACCTCACTTGTGTGGGTAGGCCTAGTGCCCGCTGCAGGAAATGCAACATGGACACATCACATTTTTACATTGAAATGTGATGTGTTTTTTGGAAAGTGCCTAGCTGTGGATTTTGGCCTCTAGCTCAGCCGGCAGCTATGGAAAACTACCAAACCTGTGCATTATTTTAAAACTAGACACCTAGGGGAATCCAGGATGGGGTGACTTGTGAGGCTCGCACCAGGTTATGTTACCCAAAATCCTTTGCAAACCTCAAAATTTGACAAAAAAAACATTTTTCCTTCAGGTTTCGGTGATAGAAAGTTCTGGAATCTGAAAGGAGCCACACATTTCCTTTGGCCCAGCATTCCCCCAAGTCTCCCAATAAAAATGGTACCTCACTTGTGTGGGTAGGCCTAGTGCTCGCAACAGGAAATGCCACAAAACACAACATGGACACCACATTTTCCCCAAGAAAATCTGTTTTTTGCAAAGTGCCTAGCTGTGGATTTTGGCCTCTAGTCAGCCGGCACCTAGGGAAACCTAGAAAACCTATATATTTGTGAAAACTAGACACCTAGGGGAAATCAGAATGGGGTGACTTGAGGGGCTGTCATCAGATTCTGTTACCCAGAATCCTTTACAAACCTCAAAATTTGGCAAAAAAAGCACTTTTTCCTCACATTTCAGTATTGGAAAGTTCTGGAATCTGAGAGGAGCCACAAATTTCCTCCCACCCAGCATTCCCCTAAGTCTCTTAATAAAAATGGTACCTCACTTGTGCCCACAACAGGAAACGCCCCAAAATGCAACATGGACACATCAAATTTTTACATTGAAAATCGATGTGTTTTTTGGAAAGTGCCTACCTGTGGATTTTGGTCTCTAGCTCAGCCGGTACCTAGAAAAACCTGTGCGTTTTTTAAAACTAGACACCTAGGGGAACCCATGATGAGGTAACTTCTGACACTCTCACCAGGTTCTGTTACCCAAAATCCTTTGAAAACCTCAAACTTTGACAAAGAAAAAACTTTTTCCTCACATTTCGGTGATAGAAAGTTTTGGAATCTAACAGGAGCCATAAATTTCTTTCCACCCAGCATTCCTCCAGGTCTCCTGATACAAATGGTACCTCATTTGTGTGGCTAGGGCTCATGTCAAGAATGGATCACACAACGGTCAATGCTAGTCCTTACATGAGGGCAACTGTTGACCCCAGGGTGATCCATTCCTGACGCAGGCACTAGGTACAGGCACTCAAGTTGGGTAGCGTTTTTATAGGGACAGGTGCCTGGGACCAAAAACGCAGGTGCCTGCCTTACAAAACCAGGTTTTTTTGTGATAGACAATTTTGATGTCTCCACAACACGATTTCGGTGGTGGAATTTTGGGCTGAAGTAAATTGGGGAGCTCCCCAGGGAGCACTCTCTCTGTGCTTGCCGCCACATGCACCTGCTCTCTGTGTTGGGCTAACCACTACTGTCCCGCTGCACAGACTGTGCTGGTGAAGTAACAGCAGGACTTTCCTCATCACCTCACTCAGAATCACTGGAAGAGGAGTTGTCAGAAAAATCACTCCCATAATCTGCGCCATTGTCCTATCCCTCAGATGCTGTCTCAGTCTCTGATCATACATCAGAGCTGTCCTCTATAACCTGAGTTAGGGCTTGAGCAGCAGTCATCCAACGAGATGCCATCTCTGTTACTGGCTAAACTCTCGCTCCAAAACACTAGCCTACGTAGACAGTCACAAAATTGCTGGTGGGTGTGTGATGGATGCGATAGTAAAGGTCAGTCACCGTACCTTCGCTTATTCCCCCAATCAGCACATTCTCTCAAGACACTCAGAAAAAACTAAATAGACACACTATTACTTCACGTTGTCACATACCAATCGTCACAGTCTTAAGCGCCTCTGGCGCCCAGTCCAACAATC
The DNA here is from genome assembly GCF_031143425.1 of Pleurodeles waltl. Lineage (NCBI taxonomy): Eukaryota > Metazoa > Chordata > Amphibia > Caudata > Salamandridae > Pleurodeles > Pleurodeles waltl. The sequence continues at coordinate 256,236,112 of NC_090450.1, forward strand.
ATTATTGGTGCTCTGACTCCCATGACCTCCTCCTCGGGTTCCCTCACTATCACCCAACAAAACTGTCCTTCATCTCTCCTTAGCCCCCCTCGCACATACATTTCATTTGTATTATAGCGCAGGTAATGGCTGGCTTTACTAATCCACTCAGCTAGTTACATAAAATACAGATTTGATCTTTGCAGTTGGCATATAAACCTTCTGCGCTACTTTATGGCATCAAAACTGCCACTAGACAAAAGTCAGATCCTTTTGTAACAGAAATATAATCACAAGAGTTACTTGACTATTTTATTGCTGCCTAGTATATGTATATGTAAAGGTATCACTTTTATATGTGGGTGTAGTTTTCCTGGGGGCCGATCTCAGCCCCCAGGGAAACCACACATGCATTGATAAAAGTGATGTCTTTTTCTCTCTCTCTCTCTATATATATATTTATATATACATATATAAATATATATATAAAAAGATCTATATATAGATATATACATATCTATATATTGATATACACATCTATATAGAGATATATATCCATATATATATATATATATATATATATCCATATAGATATATCTATATATAGATCTATATATACATATATACATATAGATTTCTATATATTTTTTAATATATAGAGATCTATATATTAATATAACATGGTGGCCCCCAGGGAAACCATACAGCTATTTTAAAAAAATGCCCCCACAGGGAGTCAGTCCTGCTCACGGGTGACCACCTGTCAATTGCATTTTTTATTTTAAATTAAAAAAATAGTCTTTGTTTTTAACCCCTGGGTGGGTGTGATCGAACAATTATTTTCTTTTAATGTGCCCTTGGAGGCTGTTTGTTGAGGTGGCTAACCCCCCCAAGTGAAATCTCTGGTGTCTAGTGGGGTTTCCTGGCACTGGATCGCAGTGCAGCTCTCCCCTTTCAAGCAAGGCTTTTCCGAACCGTGGGGAGGACCGTGTGTCCAATTTTTCCAGATCGGAGTAGGTAGTGGCCCTGTCTGCTGCTTCCTGCTCTGGTGGAGAAAACAAGTGTGACATCAGTGTGCCCCGGGTGGGGACGGGGGGAGACACGAAAGCTCTTCTGTGTCTCCAAATCGGGGATTAAATGTAAAAAAATCCTCTGATGCAACGCACTGGAGGATTTTTCAAACCCCTACGTGGTGTCGGCCATTGGTCGTGGCCCGCACCAGCGAGGTAGTGCGGGCATCGGCCTGTGGCCAACGCCCGCAATAAAGAGGTTAAATTTGAGCCCAAGCCTCAAATATTTGCAACACCACACATATTTGTAATGGGTGAACTGTCAGGCAAGAATTTCAATTACAATCACAGGTACCTGAGGCACAACCCATGATAGGAAAGTTCACTACCACACACCAGTGCAACCATTCATCCAAACAGGAACACACACCATACCAGATGCAAGCCTGATTCATCACTCCAATCAAAACAAACATGTGCCATGGCACCTAGCAAATAACTAATATGCATGATTGACATATGTTCTCATATTCCTTTGCAGCAGACCAACGTTACAGTATCCAGCCAAGGGTCATGACACCTTTTGGAAATCCTACAATAGATGCAGAGCAGGCATACAATGATGCCACAGAAGGACCAGAAATGTGGTGGAGAGACCACTTGGCCTCCTCTAATCAAGGTTCAGGTTCCTACATACTACAGGAGGACAGTTGTATGCACCACCCCATGTCTGCAAAATGATCATTGTATGTACCATTTTGCATGCCATTTGTCTATGCACAAATGTCTCCTGGGATGAACAAGTAGATGTCCCCAATGAGGAGGATGACGACAATGGAGTTCAAGTGGAGGAGAGGGAACAACAAAACTCTGCTGCTGGAGTATGCAGAAGGGAACTAATTGTGCAAAACTTTTTCACATAGACAATGTACTTCAAGAATCACCATGTAAATAATTCAATAAATTACGTAAACTTAGAATACTCATGGCGTGCTCAGTTACACCATCACATACCTTTTGTAAGCTGCCCATATCTCAGAGAGCATGACTACAACACAACAGTTGGAAACAACTTTGAAACATAGGCCCAGATTTAAGGGGGCCAGCACATCCTTGTGCAACAATAGCGTCATACATCCTACGCTAATGTGGCCCAATGATGCCAAAATCTAAGCACCAGAAACTCATAGTAGCGCAATGCATGCATTGTGCCACTTTGTAACAGCTTGTGCCACAACATGCCTGTGACAGGTATAAAGTATGCAAGGGGGTGTACAGCTGGTAGAAGGGATGCCAAAATGGTGCAGTGGAATCTAAGAACATCAACTGTGTCATATTTTGTGGCTACTTTTAACACCTGCTCAGAGCAGCTGTTTGAAGGGGGCACACCGTTTGTATCAATGGGCCCCTAAGTACTGTTCAGGGTTAGGGCTTAAATGTTAGCTCCAACCCTGAACACTACATCAATTGCATCAAATCCTTTGATGCTATTGTCCCCTACCCTGTTCCATGGTGCGCAGTCTTTAAAATACAGCACACACATAGTGGCAGTAGGGGGCGCTAAGAGAATAAAAAAAGTGGGCTTGCACTGGTTCCAGTGCAACATTTCTTGAATCTGCCCCATAGTCAGGAACAAAAAACAATTTTAAATAATTCACTACCACAAGATGTGTGGGTGGAATGTAGGCATAGTCAAAGCAAATACATTTTACATTGTCACACACATATCACACAAGTGTGTTGGCTTGACATCTGCCTAAAGCAATCTTGAAAATATATGTGAAGACTGCCGTTCAGATGTATGGGCTGGGTAGGAAAAGGCTAGCAATTACCTACAATGGCAGGTTTGTGTCTGCTACGTAACCTAGCAAAGTCTGAATGAAAATATCACACTTGAGGACTGAAAACATACTTCAGTGCCACTTCCATGTTTTAGCAGAAGAGTGACTACAGGGTCCAATACACATAAATGTCTAGGAGTATCACACCCAGTCATTTAAGAATGTGCATATAAGTCAAGCAATGTACAAACAAGTCACAGACCCTTGAAAAATTGTATGTGTGAAGACTGACACAGAAAGGTTGATTGTGTCATTGCGTCTACTCATAGCTGACACGAGCAATCACTGTACCATAATACACTCATTGTGATTGTGACATATGTTGTGGAATGCAAATGTGAGCATGTGGCCATGTTTAACAAATGATGTGAAGCTACAGTAGAACAGTTGAGAGAGAAGTTAGAAGATTTGGAGGTGCTGATCCTGCTGAAATATGTATGGATACCAGTGGTACCTGTAAATACCAAAGGTCTGGCCATGGACCTGTTCATGAAGGATCTCATCCTGAAACAGCTGCAAACACATGGACTTTTGAAAATCTTTTATGTGGAGTGAGCCCACCGCATCCCAAGTGCACCATCGAAGACTGGAACACACCCTCGTCCCATCATAGCAACACTCATCAACTTCTGATACCGGGATGTGATTCTCCAAGCAGCTCGCAGTGCTCCTCCATTCCATATAGGTAATACTCGGGTTACATTCTTCACCAATTTAAGTCTTTGGGTCCAGAGGGTGCACCACAGTTTCCTCTAGGCAAAGAAGGCTCTGAGAGAATGGGACCACAAGTATTCAGAGAGTTATCTGATGCAGCTTCAATTAGTCACAGCGTGCAAAACTCAGTTTTGATGAAGTCCAGAAGCTAGTCGGGATTGGCTGAATCAAGAAACTGTGACCGCCCAAAAGAGGCACTGTGGTGGTGGCACCGCAAAGGAGAAATGTCATACACTTGAAGTGGAGATGCGGGGCAAAAAAAATCACCTACCCCGGGACATCATCCTGAGCCCTGGAACGAATCTTGGGACCCATGGGGAGACGAGAGGGGCTTGTGGGATTGTCAATGCGGCACTGGAGATGCACCCGGAGCATCTTGTGGGTGGGCTGGGAGCAGCCATTGATGGTTCTAAATCAGTAATTGGGGGCAAGGTTGAGACTCAGGAAATGAGAAACCAACTTGGTAAAAACATCCCAGTAAGGGGCTGGGTGGGGGTCAGAAGGCGGAAGGATGCTTCCTAGTAGGCAGTATGTTTAGCTGGGGCAACAGGCGCTATGAGCGGTTCAGGGAGGTGCACAGTTTGGATTCTGCAGCACAGTGTAGCAGGGAGGGGGGATTCATGATTGGAGAGGGGTTATTGGATTATTGTTGTAGTTTATATTCAGGCAAGATACATACAGCCAGTCAACATAGCTGAGGCACACAAGACCCTCACAGTCTGAACCCCACCCAGCTTTGGCTCAGGAACCCCTGGTTGTGATCCATTAACCATAAAGTGGGATGTCCAAAGTTGGTATGTCAACCCTAAGGATACCATCTTGGAATGTCAATGGCCTAGGCGACAAAGTTACACAGAGAGTGCTGCTCTAGTACATCAAACCAGACACCCCAAATATAGTTATCCCACAAGAGACTCACCTCCTAGGTAATAGGTGTCACATCCTGGACCAATGGGGATATAAAAAGGCTGATCATCTGGGTCATACCACCTCCTCTAGAGGAGTAGTAATCTTTGTGAGGAGAACTCTGCCCCATGTCATTTGGCAAATAGGTCCTGATCAGCTGGGTCGCTATGTATTGCTCTCTGGGACATGGGAGAGAGGCATCTTAAACATACTTTCAGTATAAATCCCAATATGGCTTCACAACTCAGTACTACCAGCCCTGACCACTCTGCTACATAGTCTTCCAGATGGGGAATTGATCATAGTAGGGGAATTTAACGGAATGCTGAGTTATAGCATTCACCAACATCCCCCCCAGGCCCCTGGACTCAGTTAGATGACCATTTGCAGACTTCCTCACTGCTCAGAGACTGGCAGATGTATGGTGTACCCTTAACTCAGCAACCCGGCACTTTATCCATTTACTTGGGGGTGCATGATGGTCTCCCCTGAACTGATCACTTTCTCATGCCAACTCTTCAGCTGTTAAAAGTCAGGGAGATTACTAACTTAGCCAGGGGTATTTCTGACCATTCTCCCCTGTGGCTGGTGTATGGTTGGGGCAAGAGGGTGAATACTAGCCACATTATATTGAGCCTTTGGCACCTTAAAGTGCCAAAATTTAGAGAAGGGATGTTAGCCACAACAGATTATTTTTTCCAGGAAAATAGGAATTCAGTCGAGTCTGCACTCACGTTGTTAGCGACCTATAAGACAGTAGTCAAGGGAGTGGGTTTCTTCATTATGGCGCTAGGGAAAAAACCAAAAAGGGCAAAATTGAAGGCTCTTGAATGCGAGTTATTGTCCCTTGAGGCTGGCTTACCAGATGAGGAGAGTTCAGAGGAAGCCCACATACTAGCCCTTAAGCAAAAGGAATACAGAGATGTGGCCCAGGAAGCTGCTAAAATGCACCACAGTGCAACTCAGCACCACATCAATGAAATGGGGAACAAGACAGGAAAATTATTGGCCTGGCTGGACAGGTAGGAGGTAGTGGATAGATGGGTTCCTGGCAGCCAGAAGGAGTCAGGGGAACGTGCTAGTAGTCAAGAATCAATAGCCCAAATGTTCACCCACTACTGTGGGAAAATCTATTATGCAAGGTATTACGCCACAAGAAGCAAAGCAGGCGTGCACCTGGGGGAAATCTCCCTCCCAACCCTCCCTACCGAGGATAGGGAAGTAGTAGAAAATTAACTTTCCCAGGAGGAAATTGTTTGAGCCATCGGGGATGTGAAGCCAGACAAAGCATCGGGGCCCAACAGGATATAAATAGAACTTTATAAGTTGACAGCCACTAAGTTTGCCTCACATCTGAAGCAGATGTATGAGGAAAGCCAGAAGGGGTGAGTACTCCTGTTAGACCAGCACCAGACATCCATAGTGGTCATCCACAAAGAAGGGAAGCCCAGGGAGGACAGTATCTGTACCCTGGGTCTACAGGCATGACCCAGTTCCACAACTTATCATTAACCTAACCAAGCATCCTAGGAATAATCTCACCTATTTATGGCATCATGTAAAACCATGGGAATTGATGAGACATCCTACAGAAACAAGCTGCCAGTCCCCAGCATATGAGAGGGAAAGCCTGACATAGAGAACCCCAAAGGTAACAAAACATACTTGGCCATGGGATCACAAATGTGCAGGTGTATGTCTGCAGGGGACTGTGCATCGCAGTGCTGATGAGCCATCATGAGGATGGCAGATCACCACCCAGTGCCCCCAATTCCCAGAGGAGGCTACATTGACCCTTGACACAGTCAGGGGCCTACTGATTGTGCACAATGAACTGAGCTGAGGTGACCACAGTCAACCTGTGTTAATACATGAAACAATGGGCATGTGTGGCTATTCAAAGTGCCACAAGAGAAGTGATGACTAGGGTGCCATCACTGCATGAGAGCATACCAGCCATAGAGAGTGTGTTACATTTTACCAAACTGGCAATAACAACAAAGTTTGAGCCATTGAACATTCAAAATGTATGATGTTAACACTTAAGACCTACATTTGTCAACACATACCCCAGCTATGTGGACCAGGCTTGGTGCTGTCCTTTTGCAGATGGACAAATGAGTACAGTTTACATGATGAAATGTGTATGTGTCACATGATAACTTCCAAATTATCATAACCAATGTAAATGACATTGTGAAACATAGTTTACCCTGATCTGAGTACACAGCCTTGGTACAGTGGCCTACATATAACACTGCTGGAATTGATAATTGATATGTGTCAAATCCCTAAAAACACCACTGTGTCATGCATCACAAATCAGACATGATACATATGTTTTCACACACAAACATGTCACATTTTTACCTACAATGACACATATCAGCACAACATATCCTATATTTTGCATGCATGGGGAACTATGGCCCGCATTATGACTTTGATGGTCTTCCATGAAGACCGCAAAAGCCGCAGGTGCCAGAAGACCACCCGTGCTGGCGGGCTCCCACCCACCATATCATGGGTACTGCCGGATTTCCGCCACACTTTGGGTGGAAATCCAGCAGTAGTCATGCTGGTGGGCTGAGGCGCTCCGGCAGATCCACCACCGGTCTGCCCCACCAGTAGGACACCGCCGCCATGTTATGGGCCATAATACGGCTTGGTGGTGTCCTGCTGGCGGGGTGCTGCCAGCAGTGAAAGCACCCCTTCCTGTTCCCTGCCGGAAGACCTTCTCCCCGGTAAGGTGATTGTCTGGCAGGGAAGGGGGGTGGGAGGGTGGACGGTGTTATGCGTGTGTGTATGAGATTTGGTGTCTGTTCATGAATGTGTGAATGCGTTTTTGGATGCGTGTCTGAATGATGAAGAGAGTGCGTGTCTGCATGTAAGTGTGTATGTGTGTGAATATGCATGTTTGGATGGGTGTGAGTATGCATGCTTGAATGCGTGTACGGATGTTGTTGTGAATACGTTTATGGATGTTTTGAATGTGTGTATGAATGTGGTGAATGCGTGTATGAATGTTGTTACGAATGCATGTATGGATATGCGTGAGTGGATGCGTGTATGTTAGTGTAGGTGAATGGGTATATGCGTGGTGCGTGGTGCGTGTGGGTGTCTGTGTGCATGTGCGTGGGGAGGAGGGCACTGTGGCTGAAGGGGTTTGGGGGCGCTGTAGCTGAAGTGGGTGTGGGGGAGGGGGGTCTAGTTCTTGCTGGAGAGGAGCCATCTACCTGTGACAGGGAAGAAATTCCCTGTCACCGCTAGCCTTTCCGTCATGGTTTTCATGGAGGTGCTACCGCCGCAGAAACCATAGTGGAAAGCCGGCTCCTAATACTGCTGGCAGTCTTCTGTGGACCGCTAAGTCAGAGATGATCATCTCCGGCCCGGCGGTTCTGACGGCAATGGCGGTATGAGTGGAGATGTGGCGGGTTGGCAGAGGCCAACCCGCCACACTCATAATGTGGCGGACTGCACCACCAGCCTGTTGGTGGTGGGGCCGCCACAGTTACCCTGTCGGTCATAAGACCGCCAGGGTCAAAATGACCCTCTATATGTTTGATGTGTTGCTTTGCAGCATTACATTTGCCCTTTACAACACACCAGAGTGTGCATATACGTGCACTCACATTGTAATGGCTTATAGGATCTTATCCCAGATATAGTCAACAGCAGCCTTTACTAAAGATTTTTGAAGGGTAGCATATCCTGAACATGTATTGCACATGGACCTTCCTATCTTAGGTTGTGTTTTGAAACGTACAGTCAGAATTCTGACATGACAATGTGGTAGACCCACAACATTAGTAACATCACGTATGTACACTCTGTGCACATGTGTAAACATGTATGCAGCAAAGAGTCTTCATATGCACATTTGCAAACAGTATCAGTCCTCTCATGCATCACACAAATGATAACACATTCCAATGTTACTGGTACATAATGAAATGCACATGCACACACACATGTAGCCATACCACACAAACTGCATTGATGCATATTCCATTTAACAAAGTATGTTAATCTGGGTGCAATGTAAGCCTTTCTGCCAAAATCCACACATGGCCTTTATGAGTCAAAATAATTGATGCATACAGTACTTCTGCATACATCACAGATCAAAAAAATGATAGCTGGCACTATGCTTGCCTTAACTGTCTTGCCTATTCAGCCTTCCCTCCAAAATCCACACATGCTGGGTATGCATCAACAATTTTGACACATACCATTGTTTTACAGATGACGTACATAGCAAAAATGACAGTTGGCCCTTGTGCGTCAATTCTAAGTCGACAGGCCTTGTCATCCTCTATAGAAAAATTCCATGCATGGCTGTCATGCGTAAAAAAAAAACAATGCATATCAGAAAATGTGATGCATACGCCTAGGAAGTGATGTAACAGGACTTCCATGCTGCACTCATGGTAAAGTGAATTTTGTTTTCTCTTTTCCTTTACAGTCTTCTAGTCTGTGGTTGTGAGAAGAGTTTGTGTGGAGTTTGTGCTGGTTGAGGAGTGGTTGTTTTTGAGAGTGTTATGCTGTGTCCCGTCTGTGTCAAGTCCAAATTGTTATATTTGTTAGTTTGTTGTACTTTATTGTCCTGTTATTGTACTTGTATTGTCGGGTGTTTGACTTGGGGTGGTGTAGATGGTTGGGGTATTTGGGGTTAGGTGGGGTATTGTATTGTATTTTTTGGAGGGTTAGTGTTTTTGTCGTGGTGGACACCTGCAAAATGTTGAGGAGGGGGAGAGCCCATCGCATGAGTGGTGATGTACTGGGATGTTTCATCTGGTTAGTGTGCCATTTCCTCTGCAACATGGTGGTTATGGGTGACCAGGTCATCCAGGGCTACCCAACGGAAGCAAGGAAGCTGTGGTGGGGTGAGCTGCTCTACCAGCTTTGTAGGATCTTTTCATCGGAGCAGATGGACCACCAGCTAAAACACCAGTGGGCAGACCTCATTGCCTGTGAAGACGATCTCCTGGATCACCTGGTGATTCGGGTTGGCGGACCTGTTGGTAAGTACCGCTTTCACATTGCAACATTCTCATTTGCATGTGCATGACAATAGGACATATGGATAACTGCAGCATGTAATGACCAGTCAGGACAGCTAGCTTTGTGTCTCAACCAACCTGCATTTATGAGAGCTCCGCAATGCACCAGTTGCAGACAAATTGCATATTCCTCTCTATATATCTTGTGTATTACATATACGTAATAAAATGCCAAAAATCTTACACACGTGTGCAACGGTGCAAGGGTTCATGTTTCTCAGGCATAAATGTACATGTCCATCATGGGCTTTACAAATGTGGAAATGTTCTAAGTTTAAGTGATAACAAACATGAGGCAGGAGTATTGTTAGTAATGGCTGTGTGTGCCTTTAGTCATGTATGTGCAGAGTGACATGACAAGAACACAAATGTAGGAAGGAGTGATTGCCTTATAATGTTACATCTGCGCCTTAGTTTTTGACAGTAATGTTGCTGATGGAGGCAAGTATTAACTAACCACGTTTAAAAATGTGGCCAGTGTAAGCATTGTGCCAGTTTGAAAGCCCATTGCCACATAATGGCAACGCCAGGCCTGAAGAATGCAAGGTGTGTTTTCCTGCCGGAGGTAGTGCAAGAAGAACCTTTAAAACAACTTGGTTGCATTGTGCTCTTTTTGGAGTTAACTTAAATTTGTGCCAAAGAAGGTTGGTACATGACAATTCCATTGTTATCAAAATGCATATTTTCCCTTTGCAGGTATAGCACCTGCATGTATGATGCAAAACATGCTAAGAGCAACCATAATCTCATAGTTTACAACATCAGTGTCCTGACATCTGCCATGGTGTGCCATATATTACATACGGCACACACATGATGGAGTTATGTGGTGGTAGTATGGGTGTTAGACCAGACATCCTTGGCGTGGTCGCCCCTGTATTTTCTTGCCTCTGCTTCCCATGTTTTGACTGTATGCTGGACTCTGTTTTTGTCATTTGTGGTACTCGGGGCACTTTACCACTGCTGACCAATGCTAAAGTGCAAGTGCTCCTGTGTAAAGTGTGTGTGTAATTGGCTTTTCCATGGTTGGCATGTCTGATTTACTAGTAAGTCCCTAGTAAAGTGCACTAGAGGTGCCCAGCGCCTGTAAATCAAATGCTACTGGTGGGCCTGCAGCACTGGCTGTGCCACCCACATTAGTAGCCCTGTCAACATGGCTCAGACCTGCCACTGCAGTGTCTGTGTGTGCAGTTTTATTTTTGTAAATTTGACTTGGCAAGTGTACCCACTTGCCAAGCCTAAACCTTCCCTTTTAATACATGTACTTCACCCCTAACGTAGGCCCTAGGTGGCCCCAGGGGCAGGGTGCAGTGTATGTTAAAGGTGGGGCATGCACTGTTGTGTTTTGCTGCTAAATTTGTTTTTCACTGTTGCAAGTCCTTTCTCTCTCATGGCTTAACATGGGGACTGCCTTTAAATATCCTTAAAGTGCAATTTCCCTTTGAGAGCAGATAGAAATGTGGAGTTTGGGGTTTCTGAACTCACAATTTAAAAATACATCTCTTAGTGAAGTTGGTTTTTAGATTGTTAGTTTGAGAATGCCACTTTTAGAAAATAGGCATTTTCTTGCTTAAACCATTCTGTGACTCTGCCTGTTTGTGGATTCCTTGTCTGGGTCAGATTGACAGTTGGGCTGTTTGTGAACCTTCTCTAAACAGTGACACAAAGGAAGCTGGGGTGTAGCCTGTATATCCTGATGAGACATCTGGGCTAGGGAGGAGGGAGGAATGGTCACTTACACCTGAATGGGCTGTGCCTGCCCTCACACAATGCAGTCTCCAACCCCCTGGTGTGTGTCTGGGGCCTTTCCTGGGTAAGGCAGGATCCTGGAAACAGCAGAGACTTTCCTTTGGGGTTTGCCTACTTCAAAGGCGGAAAGGGGAATAAATATTGGACCCAAAGCCACAGACTTTAGATCACTTTTGGAACCAAGAGGAAACTCTGCCAAGGAGAAGAGCTAAAGAGCTGAGGAGAAGTGCTGCCCCTGCATGTGACTGTGCTTTGTTGGGCTATCCTGCAGTTGCTGCATCTGCTTGTGAAAGGGGACAAAGACTGGACTTTGTTGTGCATGCCTGGTTGAAGAAGAATCTCCAAGGGCTTAAGCTGAGCTTGCATCCTGTTTTGAAGTCTCAGGGCCATCAAAGACTTAATCTACCAGCACCTGGACTCTCTGCTGAGACTCCTGCCCTACCAAGTGGTGCCCTATCCAGTCCTTGGGCCCTTGAAAGGTGAAGTTGGCAGAACAAGGACTGAAATCCACGCACATAACTCAGTGCATGAAAATGTTTGATGCACCATCTGCAACGCAGCTGATAAACGATGCGCCACCCGCCTTGCTGCTGAAATCAACTCCCCACCTGCATCACGGCTGGGAGATTGACGTATCACGGTTGGAGAAACGATGCAAAACACCCGCTTGTGGCTTCAGATAACGACGCAAACCACACACAGCGCGGTTTTCTAACACCATGTGACTGGATTTCCCACGCATCATCGGTGGGTGTCAAAGTCATAATGAACCTGCCCAGATCTGAGGTGTCCCGTCTGGAAACTGACGCATCGCTCTCTTGTGAGGGAGAATAACAACGCAACACTGAATCTACCGGATAAGAAACGACGCACGGTCTCACTTGCGAGTAAGGAATTGATGCATCGCTGACTTTTCTGATGCACGCTCACCCTTGTGGCTTTATTTTGTACGCAAACCAGGTACTTTGATTGTTTTCTGTGGAGAAAGACTTATTCTTTTGAAAATTCATATCTTTACTTGTGTATGTTGGATTTTTGTCGTTTTGGTCTTGTTTGATTTGGATAAATATTGCCTATTTGTCTAAACTGGTGTGGTGTCCATTTTGTAGTGTCTTCACTGTATTAATGTGTGTCTTGGTACAAATACTTTACACATTGATTCTGGGATAAGCCTTCCTGCTCGTGCCAAGCTACCAAGGGAGTGAGTGGAGATTAACCAGGTGTGTTCCTCCTTTGCCCTGAAGAAAGTAAGGGTCTTTGCTTGGACAGTGGGTACCCTGACTGCCAACCAAATACCCCATTTCTAAAAATGGGGTTTAAAATAGTTTAGCATCTGAGTTGTTACTGCTTACTCTCATTGATTAACTACAAAATCGAAGCTTCTGCCAACAGACAGTATCCTGTCCCCCAAAAATGTGAAAAGTATGGAATGCAGACATATATACGTTTCGGATACATACATTTCACATTTTTGGGGAACAGGATACTGTCCATTTGCAGAAGCTTGGATTTTGTAGTTAATCAATGAGACATGTTTTTGTGGGCTAACTGTGGGCCAAATATTAACGAAACTGGTGCAGCGATGTGCCAACATCAGCAACGCTGCACTGTGCCAGGTTTTAAATGAAGGGCTGCACCATATTTACAAGAGTACGCACTGATCTCCATCTGCGGCAGCACCTATTAAGCTGCTTGCGCCAATGCAGGGATACTTGCACCATAGTGCTAGTGTGTCTGCATTGAGGGGATTGTTTGTTTATGTGGAGGAAAGTATGCTTCCTGCTCATAAACAATCTACAATGGAGATTTGCCACTTCTATATGTGCTGCAAAATGCACATACTGCACCATGCAGAAAACTGTGGTATAGAGGCCCATATTTACATGGAGGCAATACAACACAAAAAGTGGCATTATAGCTCCTTGTACATATGGTGCTAAGGCCTTTTAAATCTGGCCCTTTGTCTTTCTGACAGACATGTAATAGTTGGCAGTTGTTAATTCCTGACAGTAAGGGGCTGATTTAAGAGCAGCTAGAGCCATCCTAACAACACATTACCGTAATTTTTCTTTTATGCTAATGTGGCGTTAGATGATCAAAAACGCCTCACCATATTTACAAAATGGCACAATCATGCATTGCACCACTTTGCAACCCTATCAGCTACTTTATGCCTTCACCAGGCCCAATGTATGCAAAGGGGGTGTTTCCCCATAAGGGGTCCGAAAAAATGACGCAAGAAAATCTAAAAGATTTATTTGCAACATTTTATTCTGCACTTTTAACGCCTGCTCAGAGCAGCCGTTAAAATGGGGCATGTGTTAGACCTGACAGCCATAGGGTGGTCATCCCCCAACTTTTTGCCTGCCTCCCTCGACTATTGTGACACTGTTTTTGCTGGTTTTAGGACTCTGCACACCTTACCACTGCTAATCAGTGCTAAAGTGCATATGCTCTCTCCCGTAAACATGGTAACGTTGGTTCATTTCCCATTGGCATATTTGATTTACTTGTAAGTCCCTAGTGAAGTGCATGTGCCCAGGGCCTGTAAATCAAATGCTACTAATGGGCCTGCAGCACTGATTGTGCCACCTACATAAGTAACCCCTTAACCATGTCCCAGGCCTGCCATTGCAAGGCCTGTGTGTGCAGTTTCCCTACCACTTTGATTTGGCATTTAAAAGTACGTGCCAAAGCCTTAAACTCCCCCTCTTCTACATATAAGTCACCCTTAAGGTAGGCCCTAGGTAACCCACAGGGCACTGTTATGTAGGTAAAAGGCAGGACATGTACATGTGTGTTTTATATGCCCTGGTAGTGGAAAACTCCTAAATTTGTTTTCCACTACTGTGAGGCCTGCTCCTTTCAAAGGCTAGCATTAGGGCTACCCTCATGTACTGTTTTAGTGATAGATTTTGATCAGAAAGGGGTAAATAGGTCATGTTTAGTATAGCCAGAATGATAGTAGAAGATCCTGCTTATTGGTGAGGCTGGATTTTATATTACTATCCTGCAACCTGTGAAGAGGAACTGCCTGGCTGCCCAAAGGACTCACCTGGACTGCTTTGCTGTGAAGGACTGCTGCCTTGCTGTTGCCCTGTTCCCTTGCTGGCCTCTGACTTTGCTCATAAGTGCTCTCCAAGGGCTTGGATTGAGCTTGCCTCCTGTTTTCTGAAGACTCAGGGCCAAAAAGACTTAGGCCGTCATTACAACCCTGGCGGTAAATCCCGCTTACTGCCGTGCTGACGGCAGCCAACATACCGTGACCGCAGCGGTATTCTGCTACAGGTATTATGACCCACACATAGAAATCCGCCACTATACAGACACCCACACAAGTCCGCCACACCAAAGGTCAGTGATAAACTGGCGATAGCAAAACCCACACCGTCATGCCAACAGGAATACACCCACAGTATCACGACCCACGAATCACCGTGGCGGTCATTCAACCGCGGTAAACCGTTGGCAGTACACACCGCCGCGCTCACAATACACACACATTTACAAAACACCACCACATTGGACAATTCAAACTACACACACCTGATACATATACACACCCCACACCCACACACTCACACCACTATAAAACACATACCCACATTATCCACGACCCTTTAAATGAACAAATTTGAACAAGCAGATAGACAGAAAAGCAAAGACCACACCATCACCCAGAGGCACAGAACACCATCACACTTACACCATCCACGCACATCACATAATACATCACAACACAGCACCCCACACATCACCTCACACATCACACACACCACATCATGGCACCTAAAAGACATCCCAGGTTTTCTGAGGAGGAGCTCAGGGTCATGGTGGAGGAAATCATCCGGGTAGAGCCACAGTTATTCGGATCACAGGTGCAGCAGACCTCCATTGCAAGGAAGATGGAGCTATGGCGGCGAATCGTCGACACAGTAAACGCCATGGGACAGCATCCAAGAACCAGAGATGACATCAGGAAGAGGTGGAACGACCTATGGGGGAAGGTACGTTCCGTGGTTTCAAGACACCATTGCTGTACTGAGGACTGGCGGTGGACCCCCACCTCCTCCCCCACAACTAACAACATGGGAGGAGCAAGTCTTGGCAATCATGCATCCTGAGGGCCTCGCAGGAGTAGCAGGAGGACTGGACTCTGGTAAGTCAAATCTTTACTATTTTATCCCTCCCACCCCACCTGCATGCCATCACAAACTCCTACCCCTACCCTCACCCCCATCACTCCAACACCTCAAATATACCCCACTATCACAACCCACCTATCCCAATACCAAGCCCTGCATGCAACACCTATGCATGGACACCCATCACAGAGCTGCATGGACACCCATCACCACAGCATGCACATTGGATAGACTCACCCAGCCCACATACTCACCAATCACACAAGGCCAAGGCGACAGTGCAAGCACATTTATACAGGGAAACACACCCATTGCACAGGATGGCACACACAGATACAATAACAATGCACTTGCATCCCAACAGGACCCCTACCCAACGTCACCGGACAGGAGGTGCCAGCCATATCCAGTCCCCCCACAGAAGAGGCCCACAGTGATGACCGCAGCTCTGCATGCCTGGATCAGGATGACCAGCCTGGCCCATCTGGGACCTCTGGCCGTCGGTTTCCCTGCCACAGTCCCAAACCACCACAGAACCTCCCCCCTCAGGAAACACCAGCACAGCACCTACCCAGCGGGCCCATGCCACTGTCCCCAGGACACGTTAATCAGCAGTGTGTCCACCACTACAGGGACCCCAGGCAACCCCACTAACCCAGGACGATCAGGGACCTGGGGTCAGTGGCAGTGGGCACACGGTTCAGGGGACAGAGGCACAGGACAACAGGGAAGCTCGGAGGACTGCTGTGCGACAGGGGGTGGACAGGCCCAGGGAACCCACTCTCCACGAGGCACTCTCCAACATCATGGGAGCATACCACCATTCCCAGGAGACCATGGGCACAGTACTGGCCAAGTTTAAGGAGACCCAGCGGCTGCAGGAGGCACACTACATGGGGATCAGGGATGACCTCACCAAAATCTACACCATCCTGGTCACCGTAGCAGGGGTGCTGGCTGATAGGGGCAAGACCACGAGGGAGGCAGTGGCTCAACAAAGGGCCCCTGACGCTAGCCAAACCAAGGAACAACCTTCCACCTCCGCCGGCGCTAGTAGACAGGAGGCCCCGCCACAGGAACAACAGGCCACCAGCACCCCACTCCCTGCAGAAGGAGAACCACCCTACAAACGGTCCCTGCGATCCAGGCAGAAGACAGAGAACATTGCCAAGCCCCCGCCAGGAAATAAGACTCTCCTGATTGTCACCCTTTTGTCCCACTATGTCACCCTGTCCAACTTGAACTGCCATTACTCCCCTTCCTATGCCCTATTGGACAATGCACCTGTGATACAAATAGACTGGACTCTTCCATGGACCTTCCTCCACCATCACCCCAACCACTTGCACATACCCCTATACCCATTAGCCCCTAAATAAAAACCCTTTAATCAAAAACCAATCTGGAGTCAGTCTGATCTTTCACAAATGTATTTATACAACATTAGCAACAAATGGCAATGTAAATGTTCATTTACTCATACCAATGTATGACAGTTGTGGGGCAGCTGTACATATAGCAGAAGGCAGAATTGGGTACCCAGATCTGCAAAAAGGAAATCCAAAGGGAACAGTTAGTGTCCATAGACAGAGGTTAAGAGGCTGACATGTACAATGTCCTACAGTATTCTGAAATGTGAGGAGGAGTTACAGTCTTTTACCTGTGTGTCACTGGAAGTACTGCATGATGATGTTTGTTCTGTTGTCAATATCTTCTTCCTCTGCCTCCTCTTCCTCACTGTCCACAGGTTCCACCGCTGCCACAAGACCATCTCCAGGCTCATCCTCCAGCAGAAAAGGCACCTGGAGTCTCAATGCCAGGTTGTGCAACATACAGCATGCAACGATTATCTTGCACACTTTCTACGGTGAGTAGTATAGGGAACCACCTGATAGATGGAGGCACCGGAATCTGGCCTTCAGGAGGCCGAACGTCCTCTCAATAATACGCCTAGTTCGGCCATGTGCCTCATTGTAGCGGTCGTCTGCCCTTGTCCTGGCATTCCTCACTGGGGTCAGGAGCCATGACAGGTTGGGATAACCAGAGTCACCTGCAAATTTCGAGGGATACCTGTTAGACACACACTAACCCTTAGGGACTACCCCATACCCAGACACCTACTCATAATGTGTGGGGACCTTGGGCTCACCTATTAGCCACACCCGGTGCTTCTGAAATTGGCCCATCACATAAGGGATACTGCACAGTGCCAGGATACTTGGCATTCACATGGGAGATGTACTGGTCTGCCAAACACACCATTTGCACATTCATCGAATGGTAGCTTTTTCTATTTCTGTACACTTGTTCATTTCTATGGGGGGGGTACAAATGCCACATGTGTACCATCAATGGCACCACTGATGTTGGGGATATGTCCCAGGGCATAGAAGTCAGCTTTCACTGTGGCCAAATCCTCCACCTGGGTGAACACGATGTAGCTGGGCAATATGATTCAGCAGGGCAGACAAAACTCTGGTCAACATGTTAGAAAGCATTGGCTGAGGCATCCCAGATGCCATGGCCACTGTATTTTGAAAGGAGCCACTTGCCAGGAAATGGAGCACTGACAGGACCTGCACTAGAGGGGGGATACCTGTGGGCTGGTGGATAGATGACATCAGGTCTGGCTCCAATTGGGCACACAGTTCTTGGATTGTGGCACAATCAAGTCTGTATGTTATTATGATGTTTCTCTCTTCCATTGTCGACAGGTCCACCAGGGGTCTGTACACCGGAGGATGCCGCCATCTCATCATCTGCCCCAGGGGTTGTAGCCTATGGAGGAGAACGGTGAGCAGAGGGTCATTTACTACATAGGTATCACAACTGTGTCTGCAGTAATGTTAGTAAATCCGTGTGTGAAATAGTTAGTCCGTATATGTGCCAATTTGTATTGTGACGCAGTTTGGTGCCATGCCATGTGCACCCCTGAAATGGTGCCCGCCTGACTTGTGAGGAGGGACAAGGGGAAATGACCACCACGCAACTCAGCATTGGTTATCATTGGGCGCTATTGGTTCCAGGAGCAAATGGCCATGTACGCCGACGGTGACAGTACGCACCGCCGCAGACTTGACCGCCATTTTCTATCTGTTCACTCACTTGATACCTGACCATCAACAGGAGAGGACCTACACCGCAAGTGCTGCTGTGACCTGAGTCTGGAAGCGACAATGGCTGCAGTGTCTGGGGAAAGGGCCCCTGCCTTTACTACGGAGGAGTTGGACAAACTGGTGGATGGGGACCTCCACAGTACACGCTACTCTACGGTCCTCCAGACAAACAGGTGAGTACACTGTGAGCATGATGCGTGGGCAATGCCTGTTTGGAGTGTTGTGGATGTAAGCCACGTGTTGGGGGGGCTGAGTGCTGCATGTGAGGATGGTCAGTGTATGTGCATCAGGGCATGGGTGGTAACTGGTGGGTAATGAATATGACGGTCCGGACGGGTGAGTAATTTTGTTTCCTCCTGTACTTTCCCTCTAGGTCAGTGCCCACCAGAAGAAGGGTATTTGGAGTGCCATTGTCAAGGAAGTGCGGACCCTGGGGGTCTATCACAGATGGAGCATCCACTGCCGCAAGAGATGGGAGGACCTGCGCCGCTGGAGCAAGAAGATGGTGGAAGCCTACTTTGGGCTGGCTTCCCAACGTGGAAGGGGTGCCCGTCGCACCATGACCCTCCCTGATGTCCCGCATCCTGTTGGTGGCCTATCCAGAGTTGGATGGGCGCTTGAGGGCATCACAGCAGCCACAAGGGGGTGAATACAGTGTCAATCAGCTGACTCTGCGTTGTTTAGGAGGGATCTGGGAGGGGGGGTGGGTGCTGTGAGTGCCCATAGGCCAGGGCAGTCATGCCAGGGTAGGTCTCTTGTGTGCAGGCTCAGAAGCACCCCTAACCCAATGGTACAATTAGGCAGCTACTAGTGTGCAGGGTCCTGTGGGTGTCAGGTGTGCATGTGTTGGCTTTAGGCATTGTACCCCATGGGGTGGTGACTACCATAGTGACTGGTTGGACAAGGCCTAGAGCACAGGTCAGCTCAGTGTGTGTTGTGTCCGCCAACGGTAGTGGTGTTGCTGGCATTGACCATGTGTGTCCTCTGTCTTTACCCCCCTTCTTGTTTTGTCACCCTGTTGTTGTGTGCATTAGCATCATCTGGAGGAGGAGCAGAGGCACCGGCGATGGAGGGAGCTGCATCCCACATGGCCCATGAGGGTGAATGCATGGAGAGTGAAGGCACCAGTGGGACGGAGGGTGAGGGGAGCTCCACCAAGGGGACAGGAGGCGATACCAGCGACAGTGACTCCTCCTCTTATGGAAGCTCCCTGGCAGTGGCGGACACATCTGTGCCCACCCCAACTACAGGTACAGCTGCCACCCCCCTTACCAGCACCGACCTCCCAGCAGCCCCTCAGCGTGTTTCCTGTGCCCGCTCACCCAGGAGGGTGGGCATCTCCTTTGCCCCAGGCACCTCATGCCCTGCTCCATTCAGCCCTGCTGCCCTCAGTGAGGAGGCTATTGACATCCTGAGACACCTCACTGTTGGGCAGTCAACCATTCTGAATGCCATCCAGGGTGTCGAGAGGCATTTGCAGCAGACAAATGCATACCTGGAGGGCATTCATTCTGGTGTGGTGGCCCAACAGAGAGCATTTCAGGCTCTGGCCTCAGCACTGATGGCAGCCATTGTCCCTGTGTCCAGCCTCTCCCCTCCAACTTCCACTACCCAGACCCAATCCCCTCTACCTCAGCCTATCCAAAGCACACTTTCAGACCAGCATGCACAAACATCAACACACATAAGTGGTTCAGGAAAACATAAGCACCACACATCACACAGGCACTCACACAAGCAACATACCCATGCACACATACCAACATCCACTTCCTCCACTGTGTCTCCCTTCTCCACGTCGTCCACCTTCTTCCCAGTCTCGTCTCCACTCACACCTGCATGCACTACATCATCAGCCACTGCCTCCATCACCAGCACGCCCATCACAACACACCTCTCACGTGCAATCACAACCCCCACTACCATTCACACGTCCCCTGTGTCTTCTCCCAGTGTGTCTGTGAGACCTCCTCCCAAAGTACACAAACACAGGCACACACCCACTCAACAGCCATCCACCTCACAGCAGCCCCCAGCCCATGCACCTTCACCCAAGCTCAGCAGACGTACACCTCCTACAACCACTACCTCTTCCTGCACTCTCACACCCCCTGCATCTTCCCATCCCAGTGTGTCTAAAACTTTTCCTAGCTAACCTGAACCTCTTACCTACACCTCCCCCCGGTCCATCTCCTAGGGCCAGGATGTCCAGATCCCAGCACAGCACCTCAGCCACCACATCTGCGTCTGCTGTGATCCGTGCAAGTCGGGGTGGATCGAAGGGGGCACCCGTCAGAGCTGCCAGTTTGCCACCTACAGATGGGGATAGTAGCACCACCCACCCAGCAAGGCCTCACCCAAACACAGAGAGGACAGTGCCAAGGTCCCAGCAGTGACTGCCAAGGCGGGGCAGGGCCACAAGACAAAGGGCAAGTCACCTCAGGGCACGATGCCTCCTGGTGAGGAGCTGGTGACCACCGTTTCCTCAGGGATACCAGCGACCTCTACCACAGTCAACACCACAGCAACGACTGCCACCTGCAACGCCACCTGCACTGCCGCTGCTACAACGTCAGTCTGCAGCATCTTCCCCAAGGATCAGCCATCCGAGGCTGCCAGAGACGGTATGGTGTCTCCCTCCACCACAACAGACACCTGCACCACGGCCAGCATCAGCAGCATCTCTGCCACAGCAACCGCCGCAGCCACCACCACCTGCACCACCATCTGCACCACCACGTGTCCAGCCGGTACCACTCTATTGGATGTCAGCAGCATCACCAGTGGGCAGCCGTCCGAGGCTGCAGGTGACGTCCTGAACATGCCACTTGAGGCACCACCACCAGCACTGTCACGACCAGTAGTTGGCAGCCTAAGTCGTCGCAGGATGGAGTGTGGTTCTGCCTCCATGGAGTATCATGCTACCTTTTCCATGTACATTGCGTGGCTCAGACACCCAGCTGAGCAGATGTTAAATACCACACCCCAGGTGCAGCATCACTGGGCACAATGCCCCCTCCAGAACCAGTGGAGAAAGGCATCCACTCACCCAATCCTTGGTAGGATGAAGCACTCTGGGCACAAAGCCTCCTCCAGAACCAGTGGAGAAAGGCATCCACTCACCCAATCCTTGGCAGGATGAAGCACTCTGGGCACAAAGCCCCCTCCATAACCAATGGAATAAGGCATCCACTCACCCAATCTTTGGCAGGATGAAGCACACTGGGCAGATAGCCCCCTCCAAAACCAGCGAAGAAAGACATCCACTATAGAAACTGTGGCTTTGCACTCGCCAGGACCAAGCAGTGGGCAACCCACACACTTGAGAGACTTGAGAGACTGTGGCTTTGCACTCCCCAGGACCAAGCAGTGGACAAACCACCCACTTGAGAGACTTGAGAGACTGTGGCTTTGCACTCCCCAGGACCAAGCAGTGGGCAACCCACCCACTTGAGAGACTTGAGAGACTGTGGCTTTGCACTCCCCAGGACCAAGCAGTGGACAAACCATCCACTTGAGAGACTTGAGAGACTGTGGCTTTGCACTCCCCAGGACCAAGCAGTGGGCAACCCACCCACTTGAGAGACTTGAGAAACTGTGGCTTTGCACTCTTCAGGACCAAGCAGTGGGCAACCCACCCACTTGAGAGACTTGAGAGACTTTGACTTTGCACTCCCCAGGACCAAGCAGTGGGCAAACCACCCACTTGAGAGACTTGAGAGACTGTGGCTTTGCACTCCCCAGGACCAATTAGTGGGCATGGAGACCCCTCGACTAGCAGTGGCATCATACCATCTTCCGGCTGAGGTGCCGCCCTCCCCTTCCCCCTGAGATGCCTGTGTTTTTCGACCAGATGCCCCTGCAGTGTTCTCTCCGTTTTGAGGCAAGTGTCATGTGTGGGCTTTTTTGGGACCACTGGTCCACGGCCATTTACAAGGGACATTGTACGGCCTTGTATACATAATGTAAATATTTGTATAGACTGATTATTGAAAATTCTATTGCTATATCTGAATGTTCCAATATAACGCTGGTTAGGCTCATTTCCTTTTGTCCTTGTGTTCTTCCAGGGGGTGACTGGGTGTATCTGTATTGTTGTTGGATGTGTTTGTGTGTATATAGTTCTGGGTGAGGGTGGGGGGTAGGGGTGTTGCATGTCGCATGTGTGTGTCACTCTCTTTTCCCTCCTCCCCTCCGTGCTAGGTGCAGTACTCACCGTCGTCGCTGCTGCTGCCTTATTTTTACTTTGTGGTGTATTCGTAGATACACCAACATGGGGAGGATCTGCAGTTTGGTCTCCATGGCATCCTGGTTCTTCGTGGAGTGTCGAGAGGTGAGTGGTTCCCCTTCGTTGTTCAGTTTCCGCCGTGCTTTTGATGTCGTTGGTACCGTCCCGGAAAAGCTGGCGGATTGGTGCCTTGTAATACGGTGGGCGGTACATTGTCTTCCGCCTCTCTGTTGGTGGTGACCTCCGCGGTGTTTGTTGCTACCGCTGTGGCGGTCGGAGGGTTAAAGTGGCTGCCTATGTTGGCGGTTTCCGCCGTGGTCGTGATCTCCTTTTTTTTACCGCCACTTTAACACCAACCACCAGGGTTGTAGTGAGGGCCTTAATCTCTTCAAGGAAATTCCTTGTGGGCCAAAAATCGATGCACATCCTGCCAGAAACGATGCAAGCCTGTCCTAGGATGAGAAAATCATCCCACAGCTGACCTGGAACAACACAGCTCGACTTCCTGAGTGAAGAATCGATGCAGCGCCTGCCGTGTGACAGAAAATTTGACGCATCACCTACCGGATTGATGCAATGCCTGTAACTTCTTCCCACACTCCCAGGATTTTTCTCTGCATCGTCCCTGGACGTCCAAAGATCCCTGCATCGCAGTGAGGAACCAATACTGCATGCCAGAAATCGACGCAAAGCCCCTTGCAGTGTGGAAAGAAACAATGCATCTTCTGAGCCGCGTACTTTGTAAAAACAAGAGACAACTGTTGATTTCTAAGATTTAAGACTCTTTAATCCTGCAAAATTGATATTTTCATCTTGTGTTTATTGAATCTTTATCGTTTTGACCTTAATTTAACTAGATACATATCATATATTTTTCTAAACCTGTGTGATGTATTTTTGTGGTGTTTTTACTGTGTGATTGCATGATGGATTGCACAAACACTTTACATATTGCCTTCTAGGTTAAGCCTGACTGCTCAGTGCCAAGCTACCAGAGGGTGGGCACAGGATAATTTTGATTGTGTCTGACTTACCCTGACTAGGATTGTGGCCCCTATTTGGACAATGGTGTATACCTCTGCCAACTAGAGACCCCATTTCTAACACCATGCCATTGAATACAATGGAGGAGTAGTGCCAAAATGTTGATGTTACTCCTGCAGAGTACATTGTTAGCGAGTCTGACCTTAATAGGTAAACTTACAAAGGGACGCGAATAGGTAGATGAACCTTTTTTCTCGCAATTGAGATGCTCTTACCATAGCTCCAGTTCATGCAAATCAGTAATCAATAACCAATACACAATTTCAATAATCAACAACAATCAATAACAGTAATAATCAATAGATTCATGAAGAACCACACCATTTAGTAAAAGTTTGAATATTTATTTCCCTATATTAACAATGCTAAAGTCATGTAGAATAATCTCAAAATCAAATGGAACACATACAGAAACAATACTGGCTGTCCAAAGCGTCAGATGAAACGTAATCTAATCAAAGCTTGAATGACAACACATTCTAAGGTTACAGTGCAGAATAATAACAAAGTCAATTGCATCTGAGTGATTACGTACATTCAAATTCAGCAGAGAAATTCATCAAGCATTATTCCCTATTAGTACAATTTCATTAGTGAGCATCCTTAACTAACATCAGATTAGCATCAGCATGTTGGGCTTCATGCAAAATAATTTAGTAACACAAATTTGGAAAAACATCTAACTATGGCTCTATAAAAACAGTGCAGTTGGTACCTAAAAGGAAAAGCAAATACACATGATAGTCAATAGTCTAATTCATAATACCTATCCTCAGTGTGGATCAGCGAGCAGAGTCAGTCTTCGTCCTCAGGACATCAGTCGATGAGCAAGGCAATCAGGATTAAGCATCAAAGTTCAGAAAATGCAAAGTCTTCAAGCATTAACGTTAGACAATTCTCTTGTCGAGACACACAAGAAAATAGTCACCTTTCGGTCAGCAAGGAAATGGGCAATGACGGTGTCTTCTCCCTGTGCAGTGTTGTTATATCAAAACTAGTAAAACTATTTCTCAAATCCCTATTGGTCAGTTAATCGCATGTTCACACTTTGTCCAATAAAACTAAAACTATAAATCAATTATTTCTACTATTACTCTGTTCACATATCGTTCATTGGTTTGTCCTGCAATGTCCTCATCATCCGGCTTGTCAGGTAACAATATTGTTGCAGCTTCTACTCCAGTCAGTATCTCCATTGTTCTTCTCCTGAGAAAGTCAGTATCAGGAGAACCTTCAGTTGGGAGCACATTTAAAAAATGCAAAATGAAAATCACAGCTTAACCCTCCAGGACAGCCATTTATTAAACGTTAAGAAATACAGCTTTGACATGAGGCCTGGCAACTAGGCCAGGACACTCGCTAAATTAAGGCTTACAATTAATAATATTAGGACATAATACATAACCCTTAATATGACATATTACTACATTAGTCAAAAATGTATTCAACATTTTGCAATATGAATCCACTATTAAGTACACTTTGCTATCATTGGTGGCCACTCTTCGTAATCACATTTTGAAATGCGTGCATTATTTTTCTACATTATCATATTTTCTACACAAACCCTTTATTCAGAATACATGAACACCTATTAATAATTTTTATTAAAACACCTGCACTAGCAACATCAATAGCGTAAAAAATGACACTATTGCCCCCTACCCTCACCATGGTGTGACGTATTTTAAATGTATTGCACACATGGTGGTGGTAGGGAGGCGCAAGTGGCACTGCACCTCTAT
The DNA here is from genome assembly GCF_031143425.1 of Pleurodeles waltl. Lineage (NCBI taxonomy): Eukaryota > Metazoa > Chordata > Amphibia > Caudata > Salamandridae > Pleurodeles > Pleurodeles waltl. The sequence continues at coordinate 256,261,652 of NC_090450.1, forward strand.
TCTTAAATCAGCCCCTAAGCTGAGAGGCACACTCAGCTAAACAAGTTGAATGTGTAAGTGTTGTCCATGCTTTTATTTGTTCAACAATCACAAAGCTATGTTTTCCTTTCATGTCTTGAAGATGGACACCACCCTACACTGTTAGAGAGGTTTCGTGGTTTGAAATACCCGATGCAGCCAGTAAGTGTCACCTTGTATGCCACATGTGTTGATGCAGGGTTGTGTGTGAAAGGGTATGATGTGTGCAATGCCATGTTAAAATGGCATGTGTGACAATTAAGATACCATTGTCTATGCTTGACTATCTACATAATGTCTGATGTTATGTGAGGATGTGGAATTAATTGAGCTGATGCACAGGTGCCAAAGTGTGCTGCAATTGAATTTTGGATTTTAGGAAAAGGTAATTATGCCCACAAACACAGTAATGTCAGTCAAGATATGTGTCAGAGGTGCTGGCTTTTAGAATTGCATGGATGTTGCCAACATATTTGTCACAGCACATCTTGCTGAACTTTGTGCCACACGTTGCACTAATTTACTCTGGACATGGTACAACTAATGTTCATGTGTTGAGGTGTCTATGGGGATTATCAATGAGTTACTTGCACCACAGGTGCTTTTCTAGTCTTCAGAAATTAAATGAGGCACCGGCCGTGGAAGGAGGTTTTTGTGATGGGCAACAGTCAGTTGAGTACACATAGAGATTTCAGCACTTCTCCAGATGGATGTGGGACATATCTATGGATTGCAGCAAACGGGATGTGTGCAGATTAATCTAAATGATCTACCCATCATGATAATTGTGAGCAAGCATGGTCACATCACGTGTATGACATTTGCATGGTGAATGTTTACCTGGAACTTAGGAGCTGTAAAAAGGCATGTGCACAGATAAGATAATATTTAAGAAAAGTGATGCTGCACTCAGTGCAGGGCCTCTTTTCCTGGGCCCCTTAGCGCATGGCTACCGCCACCTTGTGTGTGCCGCATTAGTATTTCGGAACACCATGCCACAGGGTAGGGGGCAATAGGTTAACATTTGTAGACGCTATAGATGTGCTGTTCAGGCTTAGCGCAAAATATATTGGCACTAACCCTGAACTGTGTATAGGGACCTTGTGTAACTCCTGTGTATAGGGACCACCTTGTAACACCTGCTCTGAGTAGGTGCTAAAAGAATATAAAATTAACTGACACTGTGGAATCTCTTAGAATCCCCAGCACCATTTTTCCAGCCCCCCCACCAGGTGAACCCCACCTTACATACATGATGCCTGGCCAAGGCATCATGTAGCCCAAGGGGTGACAAAGTGGTGCAATGCATGCATTGTGCCACTTTGTGACTGTGGCACAGGAATTTCGGCCTTGTTGGGCCACATGAGCCTCACAATAATGATGACACTAATGTGGTGCAAGGATGTGCCAGTCCAACATAAATCTGGGCCCTAATGTGCAACATCAGATAGCCGTTATCCCTGTGACATGCATATCATACCATAGATGCCTGATAGGCACATTTTGATTGATTTGGATCTTTACATTGTTGTAGTATGTCTAGTGGACAACATGTGTCATCTGAAGATGCTGCCTACATTGCATGGTTGTTCTTCCTCAACCCAATACAGTTTTTAATGTCATGTTTTCCTCATGTTTTAGCAGCCACCATGACCCCAGCAGAGAAGCATGCAATTGAGAAGAGGGCCGAGTGTTTCTGGCACATACTGGAAGTACAAGCAGGTTACCGCAAGATGGCCAAGAGGAATCAGAGGAAGAAGTAATTGGAGTCTTGGTTGGCATTCCCACATGGGGGCAGACCTAAACTGGCAAAAGCCAGCACCAAAAAAAGTCAAGCTCTATGCCAAGGGTCAGGGGTGCCCCAGCAGGTCTCACCCCTTCCACATCCACAGCACAAACCTTGACAGCAGCCCAGCAACATCCGCCACCAGCTGCCAAAGTCACCACATTTGAGGCTGACATGAGAAGGGGCATGGCTGATGTAAAGGCCAGGATGGAAAACCTGAGCAAGACAATGCCTACAACTACAAACCTTTAAAATACATTGAGAAAAAGCTAAAAAAAGCTATGAATGTCAAAAAGTAAAGCTTTACAGTTCCATCCCTTCCCCTATTTTATATTGTAAATAGTTTTAGTGGGTTTTAGGTGGGTATTTATAGGTTATGTAGCATATATTAAGTTAGTTGTAGGACATAGTTAGTATAGTTAGAGGGTATGTTCTTGGTATTTTATTGTTTTGGTGCTGTTTGGGTGGGGGTTATGTATGGGGCTCTATTAATAAAAAAGAATAAAAAAATAAAATTAAAATACAAAAAAATATTTATTTGTTTTGGCAATAGATTTAGTTACTCTATATGTAGCTTTAGTTCATATTTTCCTACTTGTCTATTGTCTCTTAAGCGGGGTGGGGGGAAAATATTTATTGTGTGACGTTACATGTATAAGATAAGTTTAGATTAGGATGGATAGGTGAAGGGGTAAGTTAAGATAAGTTAGTATAGGTTAGCTTAGTGTAGGTTAGTGTTTAGTTTAGGTATTTAATAGGTTGTGGTTTTAGGTAACGATAAATCCTGCTAGTTTTAGACAAAGAGCTGTCCATGATAATTGACTGTCTAGGTGTTCTCATGTCTGCATTGGCCACATTAGAGAAATGTCTTAGCGTATGCATTCAGTATTGATTTACATGTATGGCTATGTGTATCCCCCATGACCAAGGAGCTGTCTGATTGGCAGCGGTATGACATCAGCTACTCAAGACAGTTTTCAGCATGGTTCCTAACACTCGGATTGTGTATGGATACAAATCCATTGACAGGTAACAGTGCAACATCAATTGTCATTGCTGATGTCTGTAACAATCATCATTGAAAAGTTGAGTACATTAATCTCCACGTTATTTGGGGAATGGATGCTGGCACACTAACAGCTGTCCCTCACATTCTTACAAATGCCTCTTCTGTTTCTCACATATTTGTTGTACAGGTACCATCATCGCGCACATTTCCAGACACTTGTTTTCTGAACCACACATGCCATATGTCTACTTGCATGGATTTGTGTTTAATACATGCTTTGAAACCTCAGATAGCTGGTTGTAGTCCACAATACTATTGGTCACCTTTATCCTATTTGAGTCCTAGTGTATGCCTTTGTGTCTGACAGTAAGCCACACATGTCATTTGGTTCTGTACTCATTGACATAGCTTCACACAATGCATATATTTTATAGATGTTAATGGAACACTGAAAAAAGCATAATACATGTGATTATGGTGATTTATTTACATGTGCAAGTTTTGTTTGCAATGATGTCCAATGTAGTGTTCACTGGCCCCATGAGAGACCCCAAGCCATTGAATGTTCAGTCAGAGACCAAGGATGAGGGACATGTCATGAGAAGTTTAGGAGAGGTGCACATTAGTGAGGAGGTGTACAAATTGACAATAGGTAGGATTTGAGACAATGAAAGTCCATACATGCTAAGTCAAGAGTAGTAGAGTGAAGACAGCACATTGCTAGCTGTCACAACACTGACATGATATTAAACACAGAACTAAAGAGATACTGGCCATGTGGCACAGACTGGAGCTACCGTTTTTTTTTTCTGGTGAATGTTGTTCCTTCCATCTTCATCCTCTGAAGTGTGTGGTGCCTTCTGTGCCAAGGGTGGAGCTATTGTTGAAGTTGAAGGGAACACACACACACACACATTAGGGGATTGAGATGTGGAATCAAAGGTCCAGGCATCTGCCATTTGTGGCAATATATAAGGCATCACTGCAGCAAGGAGGAACTGCTAATTTTGTAACACTGCTGCTACATCACAGTGGTAGACAGCCATGTTTTTCCTGAGGAAGGCCAAATCCTGCTGTATGGACTCCAGGACATTTTGTAAAGCCCCCAGCCTGTTATTGATCATGCTGCTGGCACTTTGGGAGGGAGATTTGTCAAGCATCTGCCTTATGACATCAGCTATGTTGGCCAGGGACAGCTGGAGTCCAGGTAGAGAGGTGTGGGTGCCTCTGATGGCAGCAGAGTTGTCCCTATTCAGCCTGAGGCACATCGGCACTCCCTCTAGACTGCCCACCATGGTCTCCATCCCCACCCGTACCTACTGTGCTGGCTCCCACTGGGCTCTTACCACTGTCCTCTGAAAGGTAATGTCTGGGTCCTCAGAGACCAGGAGTGTGGCAGGACTGGTTGGCGCTGTGTGTTGGTAATTGGGTAGTTCCTGTAGTGACCCCGCAACACTGTGTGTCCTCCCTGTGACAGGAGGTGGTATATGGAAGGAACCCAGGACATCCTAGAGAGTGTCAGCATTGATTGTCGGCAGTTGTCATCCATATCATTTGTAAAATTCAGGACAGGCAAGTCTGCAGGAGGTAAGGCATCATCCTCTGTAATGTGATAGTGAAAGGTCAAACTTTGATGGTAGTGGCTGTTGACATGGCTCATCATTTACTTGCTACTGGTGGCTCAGTGACATGGTACTAACCCTCAAGTCAAGGCACACATTTGTCGACCCCTAATTGCACACTGTGCCACCCACCTGAGCATCAGTTGTGTGTAATCACCATTTGCCAAATCTGCCAGTCCACAGTTCCTAGTGTTTTACATCCACCTTAATTGTTTAATCATGGTCTTTGACATATGTACCCCTTTCATTGACTTGACTGTGTTCACTTAGCAAGCCATAGGCGTTGTTCCAGATTTGTGCTCATACCACAAGTGGAGATGTACAGAAATACTTGGATTCAGTTCTTACAGATATTTGAGTTAGTAACAGACTCATCTGCCACCCTGTGTGTGTTGTTGGAGCGATGGTAGGGAGTGAGCTGTCCACATGCATTCTCCTAGCCACTTTGAGTAGTGTGTCCAGCATCCTGCACCACCCATTGTGAGACTCAACCACATTGTGTGTATGTGAGCAAACAGGATTTTCACCCTTCCTGCAGGACAATACTCACCCGTGCATCTCAGGTTTCCTTGTTGCATAGCTGCAAAGATGGCTGCATCGCTGGACTGAGTGTTGTTTTGGTGTAAGGTAGACCTTCCTGTTTGCACATATAAACACAGGATGGTTCATTGTTATGTTGTGTGGTGAAGGATGCAGAACACATGACTCTAGGGGCCAGATTTCCAAGGTACTATCGCCACCAGAGCATCACTTTTTGCGACACTCTGGTGGCACTTTTCACTGCTCTATATTTAGAAGGAGGTGTCATGCAACTTTTTGTGGTGTTACGCCTCTTTGTAAACATGGACACTCCAATGCGATTTTCTGCATCCTAGGGATGTGCAATGGGTGTTGCAGTGGCATTCCAGCACAACGTCCATAGTTTTTCATGCTGCCCTAGATTTACAAGAAATTCTACATTTTTGGCAGCAGCATTTACTAACGACAACCCAAGGGTAGTGTTACCATTGCAAAATGAGGAGGAATGCTTTTATTTCTTCTCATTTTTTGCTTTTGCTATGTGTGCTGCATTCTGCAGCACACATAGAAGAAGCAAAATGCCATGGATGTTTCTTTACATACAAGAAGGTGTCCCTTCCTGCACATAAACAATCTATCTCCTCAACGCAAACTCCTTTGCATTATGGTGCAAGGATGGCTGCCTTGGTGCATGAAACTGAATTCAAGACCGGCACAGGGTGAAACGCAGGAGTGAGCCATAGTCCTGTAAATATGGCACATTCTTGCATTTCAAAAGTTGTGCAGCGCTGTTATTTTTGGCGCAGCACAGCGCTATGCCACTTTGTCATAAATCTGGGCCTAAGTAGCTAGGAGGATGCATTTGGAAAGCCCACCCACTTCCATTACTCTGTAGAGGGAGGCAGACCTGATACATTTTGAGGCTTGTTGATGTGTGGATGCAACATGTTAGTACACCACATCAGGGTTGGCATTGTAGTTGTGGTACTGAGGACAGACATTGTAGTAATACAATTGTGGACTACTTTCAATGTGTGTTGCAATAATAGTCAAACATTTTAGGTGGAAGACAGCATTCCTGTTAGTATATTTAGCAGGATGTGTTCCTTCTTGCTGAGGAGCAAGAGGGACACCCCAACACCATGCAGGTTGTGTGGCAATGTTGGTTTGGTCCAACATATAGGCCCTCATTACAACCCTGGCGGTCGGTGTTAAAGCGGTGGTAATACCGCCAACAGGCCGGCGGTAAAAGAAAAGCGATTTGGTGGTAATGGCCGCTGGGCTGGAGACTTCGGTCTCCAGCCCGGCGGCCGTCACATCCCCACCCTCGGCATTACGACCCGGCCTACCGGCATGGTTTTTTCGTGCCAAACTTACAGCCATGAAAACCATGGCGGTAGGCACTATCAGTGCCAGGGAATCCCTTCCTTGGAACTGAGAGGGGTCTTCTCCGCACCCCGCCCCCTCCACAGAGTCCTCCTCCACCCGCTCCTGCCCCCCTGCACATATACACACCCACACTCGCACCCATATACACACATGCACACACGCATACCCACCTCCACCCACGCATGCACACATACATACCCACAGACCACAACACACACCAACATAGCTTGTCACACACATGCATCCACAACATACAACACTCACAATCACTCATACACGCATGCATCCAATGCGACTCACACCTGCATGCACGCACCCCAAACCATACACCCCCGCATACAGACAACACCCCCCACCCCCCTCGCCGGTCGGAGAACCCGACACACCTGCTTGCAGGGGGTCCTCCGGCTGGAGGCGGTCCATGGCGCTGCTGTCAGCAGCAGCATCTGCCAGCCAAACACCACCAGGCCGTATCATTGCTCATGATACGGTCGGCGGTGTTTTGCTGGTGTGGCGGTACTGCTGTCAGCAGCGCCGCCTTACCGATGTCCGCCGCCATGACCTTCGGCGGTCATAATACGTGTTGCTGGCTGGTATCCACAGCGGCGGTATGTTGGCGCCCGTCTCCGTGGGGGTAGGCGGTCAATACCGCCAATGTTGTAATGAGGGCCATAGTTTGGTATTACCACAGATAGTAGAGGGATGCATTGACAAACTATGGCAAGTACACATCCCTGCACATTTCTTTTGATGCTGCACAGCGTAGCAAGCTGAGCTGGTGCACAGCGCTTTTCTTCATAAATGGATAATTATGTGCCAGTATATCCAGATACAGACATCATAGTGCTCTACCCTAGCATTTTAATTTTTTGACTTCTACTAGAGTGGTGAATAGTGATAGGTCATGCTTAACATGCCAGGGTGAGGCACCTTGCATACCTTATCCTGGCATATTTTAAATGTGACCCTCTCACACCTGACACTGCATGTCATAGCCATTCCATGTGTATATTTGTGGTCTTCCCATGCAACACATGTGTGACCCACCCAGCTTCTGATGCCTTTGAAAAGGTCAGCACATCTGGATTTGGTTAAGCCTAGTCCAAGAACTCAGCATGGTGTGGGAGTGACAAGTGGGTGTGTGACAAGTTTATAATTCTACAGATTGAAGTTGTTTATTGTATTTTGTATTGTGCATCACACATAGGGCAAACTTTCTATGTATTTGGTGCATTGATTCCACACCACCATTTTCCTTGTAGGCCCCTTGCCCCAGCCAACAACACCATGGAAGCATGTTATTTACATTACTGGTCACCATGGTGGACATTCCTACAGTAGTCTTATGAGTTTTGTCACTATAGTGGTGCTTTACTGCATTGGCACCATAAATGATGGCACTAGTGCCGCAAAGCACAGGGAGGTCCATTGCTTACAATGCTGTTGTCACTTTGTCATCTGCCTTTGCCAGGCCTCACACATGAAGATATTAGGTGGCACAGTGCAACCTTTATGGATTGTCAGCCACATTAGTTCTTCCCTCCCCCTGCGTAAATATTATTAACTTGCAATCATCATATCTGCCACAGGCATATAGTGGTGGAAGGATGTACTAAGTGGATCAATGCATTCATTGTGTGACTTTGTTGTTGTAGAACAAGGGGAATGGGCAGCCTGGATCCACATTGGCAACAATCTGTTTGATGCTAATGTTGCCTTATGGGTTTGTAAAATTGGGCCCCTAGTGCGACATTGATATCACTTGTTACTTTGTGCAGAACACCAACCATTCCCACAACACAGGCAACCTTGCTTCACTAATGATGATCACAAACATGTCCCGCATGTTGTATATGTTCACTTTTATGCCCATTCCCAAATGGTGCATTGAGTCGTGTGGCAGTTCTTGTTGGGCCACCCTGCTCAACAAGCGTACTACTTTTGCCCACTGAGTGTTACACTTGAGCAGGTGGATCAGTGGCAGTGGTGAAGCTATTGCTGGGATAGCTGAGAAAAGGTCGGTACATACAGGGGAAAGGTGTTGGTGCATCTGAAGTGTTTGATCTTTATGGTTGAGGTTTCAGGGCGACTGATGACGCAACTCTACACCACATTTGGCAGAGCCACATTAAGTAATTTTCAATATGCAGGGATGCACTGTTTTAAAGCGGATACGGCGCTGTGTTGGCCTCTGCGCCGGCACTATTTTAGCTGCCGAGCGCCAACGCAGACAACCTTGCGTCATGGTGCAAGGATTGCTGCGCTGTGGGAGAGGTTGTTTTTGTGCATGAAGGGACACATTACTGCACAAAAACAATCTTCTATGGCCATTTGCGCTTCCTATGTGCTCCAAAGAATGCAGCACACATAGTAAAATCAAAAACATGAGGAGGAAGGAAATCATTTCTCCTTATTGCGTGATGCTAACGCCACCCCTGTGGTGGTGTTAGATTTTGGCGCAGCCTCAGGTTTACAAAAACTTGCAAATCTGGGGCAATGTGAAAATGCAATGTGTGTTGTTGTGGCAACGAGCGTCAAGGCTTAACTTAGGAGACAGAGAGGGTCATTCTGACCCTGGCGGCCGGTGGCCGCCAGGGCCACCGACCACGGGAGCACCGCCAACAGGCTGGCGGTGCTCCAACGAGCATTCTGACCGCGGCGGTTCAGCCGTGGTCAGAAGCGGAAAGTCAGCGGTCTCCCGCTGACTTTCCGCTGCTCGTTTGAATCCTCCATGGCTGCGGAGCGCCCTCCGCAGCCATGAGGATTCTGACCCCCCCTACCGCCATCCTGTTCATGGCGGGAAAGCCGCCATGAACAGGATGGCGGTAGGGGGGGTCGCGGGGCCCCCGTAAGAGGGCCCCGCGAAGTATTTCAGTGTCTGCCTTGCAGACACTGAAATACGCGACGGGTGCCACTGCACCCGTCGCACCTTCCCACTCCGCCGGCTCGATTACGAGCCGGCATCCTCGTGGGAAGGTCGTTTTCCCCTGGGCTGGCGGGCGGTTTTTCAGCAACCGCCCGCCAGCCCAGGGGAAAACTCGTAATACCCGCCGCGGTCTTTTGACCGCGGCGCGGTATTTTGGAGGGCGGCATCCTGGCGGGCGGCCTCCGCCGCCCGCCAGTGTCATAATGAGGCCCAGAGTGTAAAGCATTCAAATATCACAAAACAGTAATGAAATAAAACACAGGAAACAGTTGAAAAATCAAAAACCAATTTATAAAAATAGAATATATTTTTATCTTTAAAATGACACCAAAACGAATAAAATCGGATAAGGGGAACCGGAGATATGAATTTTTAAAGAATTTTTTTTTTTTTAGTGCCTAGAAACAAAAAGCGCCAATCGGGTCATCTGGTTGCACCTCGACCGGGGCAAAGTCAAAGTTTAAGGCCGACCGCGATGGAGCCCTGCTCGGCTACAGGTCACGGGAGGCCTCGGTTAAAAGTTTACCTTCACACTTAGTCTCTTTTTTGAAGATTTTTCTTCAGCGGGACGAACCTGCCAGTCCAATCCGACCTCCTGGAGCCCTTCTCCGGATACGCGATGCTGGAATCCTCGGTGGAGATTTTTACCTTCGGACTTAGTCGTTTTTTCGAGGTGAAAATCCTTCGACCGGGGTAAACCTGGATCTTTATCCGACGTCCATGGAGCCCTCCTCGGATACGCTGGCTGGAAGGTCCCGGTCAACTTTTTACCCTCGGACTTAGTCTCTTTTTCGGAGATTTTCTTTACCGGGACGAACCAGCAAATCAGGCCGGGTCGCGGTAGAGGCAAGCCGGCTAGAGTTGCCGCGGCGGGTCGGTCCCTCTATGGAGCTTTTTTACAAAAATTCTCCAAAAATCTCCAAACTTCTGGGGCTTCTCCCAGATGTCCTTTTAAGGTTCTTTTGGGGTCCACAGCTCACCCCAAGGTTCCAGAAGTTCTTAGATGGTCCTTGGGGGGTGCGGACTACAACTCCCAGAATGCACCTGGTGCAAACTCCTTTTTGGCCACTGGACAGTGGTCGGCTGGTCGCTTTCTTCAGGAGTTGGTGCAGGGGATTCTGGATAGCAATTTTTCACCTGTAGCAAACAGGGAGTCCCTCCTTGAACCAGTTGAAGCCAGGCAAAGTCCTTCTTGTGGTGAAGTCCAAGTGTGCAGCTGGTGCAGTCCTTCTGAGTGCAGGTTCCAGGTGCAGGCCAGGGGTCCAGCAGGGCAGTCCTTCTTCTTCTGTTGTTCTTTCTTGTTGGATGTGGTAGGGAACTGAGCTGTGGGTGCAGGTCTGCCAGTTTTATCCTTGCTCCTGGGTGAAAAGCAGGGGGGTCCTGGTTCTCCAATCAGGTACAGGGTCCTTCCCCCTGTGATGACCACTTCCTGGGAAGTGTGGCAAAAATCAATCACAGGAGGCAACATTCTCTAAAAATCCATCATGGCTGAATCTGATTTTTGGAGGTTACATCTGGCTGAGCCCACCCACTGGTGTGGCTAAAAATCATAAACACACCCCTCTCCTGCCCTCTCCTAATCTAATCAAGGGGGCACCTAGTTGTCTGGGGTTGCAGGATGTGGGGGTGTTGCTGGTTGCTCCAAATGTCCTTCTCCGCCTTTGAAGACCAGTTTGGCAGCCCTCCCCCTTCCTGCTTCACCATCTGCTGAGGGGAGATTCCTTCCCACAGGCACATTCCTTTGTGTGAAGCCAGGCCACTTCACACCTCATCAAGGCAGCTTGTCTAAGCTGCTACAGGCTGGCCAATCAGAGCACGGCAGCAAAAACAATGCAGGGCTGAAATTGGCAACTTTTTAGGTAAAGTCTAAAACTCTTTACCTGAACAAGTTATATTAAATCCAACAACTGGAAGTTGTGGGATTTATTACAACAATTAATTTGATACCAAATTCTTGGTATGCATCTTTTAAGGAGACTTTAAAATGTAAAGCAAAGTCTCCCCATTCTAGCCTATGAAGGCCATTTACTACAATGAGGGAAAAACAAATTTGGCTGTTTTTACCTCACCAGGGCTTATAAAACTATTTTTATAAAGTCCCTGCTTATAGTTACATGGCACCCAGCCCTAGGGGCACATAGGCCACACCTTAGGGGTGACTTATATGTAAAAATAAGGTAGTTTAAGACTTTGGAACTACTTTTAATTCCAAAGTCGAATTTGCATATAACTTTAATTTAAAAGCAGCCAGCAAGGCAGGCCTGCCTTTAAAATGACACTGGGCACCTCAGCAGTGCACCTATGGGTGCACTACCTATGCTGTGGTCCCTAAACCTACATGCCCTACCATATACTAGGGACTTATAGTTAGGTTAACTTAGCCAATTATAATTAGCCTAATTTGCATATTGATTTTACACAGAGCACAGGCCCTGGGACTGGTTAGCAGTACCCAGGGCACCATCAGAGTCAGGAAAACACCAGCAAAAAGTGGAAAATGGGGGCAAAAAGTTAGGGGGCCTCTGCAATCAGCCCTGTTTTCTCAAAAGGAGCCTTATTTACAAGGTGGTGTTAAGCCACAAAAAATGGCATGTAAATATGGCGGAGTGCAAAGTGTCACTGGAGTGTCACTAAAAGTGACGCTCCGGTGGCAACAGGGCCTTTTGATTCTGGTCTATTCTATGTGGCCCAATGCTACCCTTTTGCATGCATTCAGTGCATCCTATGTGCCTCCCATTTCTGCCATTTGTTAATTTCCAGATTGCCTCCCACTGCAACGTACCGTGCATTGGTGGTAGGTCTTGGAAGTCTGCGCTGTCCTGCGATTCCGGTGAGCAGCACCTCCGGGATAACTCTTGCCACCATCTCCTCCAGGTCATCCAGGTCCTCTTTTGGGTGGTGGACTTCCACCTCCAGTCTGCAGTGCTACCTGTCGGTTCCTGGCCAGTTTCTCTTTGGTTCTGCGCTTGCAATCATGCCAGTCCTTACAATCAGTGACAGTCTTCTTCACCTCTGCCACACTGTTGACTTTATCTACTGTTACCTGTCAAATGGCCTCCTCCTACCTATTGGCAATTTGGAGGTGGCAAAGTGCTGGTATTGGTGCTCGGTCACCTCTCTGGCCAAGTTGTCATTTTCCTCCTCACTGAAGTAACACTTCTGCTTTCTTTTCTCCTTCTCCTGGGATTTTCCTGGCTAGCTTGTACTGTGCTGTTTGGGATCTCTCTGGGGTCTCTCCTGGCCTGCATTCTCCATCTTGGCTCCTTGTTTTTTTTTGCTTACAGGCTTTTTTTTACGCTAATGCTGCAAATATGACACGAACATGATTAGCATCAAAAAAACATGCCTCTAATCATGCTAACACCACTTTTGCAGCATAAGAGTCGTTTTACCTTATGATATGTCGCAAAGGTTAGCATTATTATTTTTGCCACTCACCTTTCCTTTGCGCCATGGTGCGTAATTTTCTAAATATGACACACAATTGGCGCAAGGAAATGTAATTAGCAGGCTTTAAATATTTTGATGCACAACTGCGCTAGCGCAGGTGTGTGTCATTTTTCTTAAATCTGGACCAAAGTGTGACAACATTCTGAGAGCTCTAAAATCTTTACCCTTTGGTAGCATTGATTCAGCCCTAGATTAGCACTTCCCAACCTACAGACTGTGAGGCAACAATCTAAAAGATGGCTAACTGGTAGTTTACTCCAACTATCAGTATATAATATTGCTTCATTAGCAGGCGCAGCAGCGATGGTGATTGTATTATTCTGTGGAAGGGCTGGCTCATCAATGGGAGATGTTATGACATTAGAATGTCTATACCAACTTAAAGCCACATTTTTCAGAAATAAGTCAAATGTCTAACACAACTTAGGCCGCATGCAATGTGATAAGGATTCTGACTTCCCTATTTGTGCTACCAATGCCACCCTCCTGCCAAGTGTCTTTTCTGATAAGACCCATGAAATCTATAACAGTATCAAAGTTGGGATCGCTTCAGCAGATTCTATCTGTGAATATGTTTGCAGCCTCATTGCAACCTAACCATGTACCGGTCACTAGCCTACTCACCAAAATATATTCTTTAAGTACTATTATTGAGATGATACATTGTTTAATCTCATAAATTGGCAATCAGATTGGAGCCTCTGGCTGATATCTGTCCTGAAGTCATTGCTGCAGAAGGAATTCCCACAGAGAACTCTGCACTAAATACCTTTCATCATCATCATCATCATCAACTTTATTCCGGTAAGAAAAAACATACCATAAAAGTAAAATACAAACATCATAAATTGTTAATTTTTTGAAATGAGTAGATTTTGAAATTAGTAGAACACTAAAAATATAAACACAGTAAAAATATAAAAGAGATAATAGGGAGTTAAAATTCGAGCAAAATGATCAGAATATATGTCTCCTAAATTTTGAGTGTACCACACAATAAGGACCCTATTCCCTATGCCTTTAGGTGTTCAATAATGCAATAAAACGGTGTCTTAATATTAAAAATTAAATACTAAAATCAGACATCAAAAAGTCAATTAAAGTGCATACATAGATCTAAAAATTAGCTACCCAGTCTTATTCTTTAAAATTGCTAGTCTAAGGCGCCAGATTGATTCGAGGAATTTTGCCACTGGTAAAACTACCTCGGCAGATGGATCAGATTTAAAAATTCTCTCAGCGTACAAATGAGACCTGGCACCTATAGATTTGCAGAGCGGGATAATCCAACAAGCTCTTTGTTTGTGATATGCATGACAATAAAAGAGAACATGTGAGATAGACTCTTCACGTTGGCAGCCCATCGGGCAGAGCTTGGAACTATTAGTGGAAAAATGCCAATTGTACGTTAGAGAACACAGAGGGAGGGACCCTATTCTGAATCTAACAAAAAGAGCTCGCGCAAATGGAGATAATGCTATATCCATATAAGGCTCAAATTCATAGTGGCATTTGAGTAATAAATAATTATCAGACATTGACAGCGGAACGATCTTAGTAAATTGCACAATCTGAGCGTTGTGCCAAAAAGCATCCTTCAGTAGCTGCACAGCATTTTTAGGAATGGGAATAGGGTCCAACCAATAGGACCCAAAACCTAGATGGAATAAGGATTCTTTGACATAGGTACACCATTTCGTTTTACTAATAGTGTTGCTGCCCACCAATTTGAGAAGCCCACAACCAAATGGAGAAAGAGCATCTGTTATCCAGAGCCGGATCCAATATAGTAAGGGCCTTAAAGCAACAATCTGCAAAATAGAAAAAAGATTTAAATCCATACGGATGGGCAAAGATGGAGTGCTGGAAGGAACTTTTAACAATGATTTCAAAAATTGATTTTCCGCCCTTTCCAAGTCCACCAGGTTACAATGGCCCCAAAGTTCAGCACCATATAAGGCCCCCCCCCCGGGCTTGGAATTTATATATTTAGCGGGCGGGAGACATTGCAAACTTGGGAGATCTAGAAGCAAATCTTACAATGCCACCCGCCCTTTGCTTCAGGCACAATAAGGATTTCTGGCAGTGTGCATGCCAAAGGTGTGAGTCTTCCAGTTTAATACCTAAGTAGTCAAAAGTGCCCACTCTTTCCAAGGGTGCACCATCCAGGTATACTGGTCTCTTCATTTTGCACCTATTGTCCCCAAAGACCATATACTTTGTTTTTGCTGAGTTGATTTCCCACCCATGGTCTTTGCAAAACTCCAAAAATCGTGATAGCAATCTGGAAAGGCCCATGGCAGTTCGCGAGAGTAACAGGGTGTCGTCTGCAAACAGTAGACAGGGGAACTTCTGGCCACGCAAAATCGGGGCATCACCATTACAATCTAAGAGGTATGGGATGCAAGCGTTGATAAACAATAGGAATAGGGTGGGTGCAAGGCACACCCCTGCCTCACACCTCGCGTTGTAGAAAAAGCTGGGGTCAGGTCACCAGCCGAACCCCAGCGCACTCTGGTGTAATTATCAGAGTAAAGATCTTGGATAACATTAATCAAAGAACCCGGAACTCCAATATTGCTCAGGACCTCCCAGAGCTTAGCACGCGGGACAAGGTCAAACGCAGATTTCAAATCGACAAAGGCCACAAATAAATGGCCTTTGTCTGCGTCTACGGTCTTCCACTTGATGGTAGTAAATCGGAAGACCTGATCGATGGTACTGACCTTGTCCCGGAAACCAGCCTGGAGATGGCTTAAAACCTGATTTTTTGTTATCCAGTGTTTTAATCTGGATAACAACTGGAAAGAGAATATTTTTGTAGGTTATCTAATAGACTAATCGGTCTGTAGCTCCCAGGGGAGCTCTTATCTCCTTTTTTGTGTATGGGGACGATAATAGCCACCTTCCACGTATCTGGGTAAGAACGAGTTGTCAGAACAATATTCGATAGCCTATTAATGTACCGGGTCCAAACAGATAAATCTGATTTATACAGGTCCGATGGGACACTGTCTAAGCCAGGAGCCTTCCCTGTTCTTTGAGCACGGATTGCCAGCTCAGTTTCCTTTAGGGTAAAAGGTGACACAGGGGAAAAGCACAATGAAGAATCATTAGGAGAGTTGTTCAGATTGGAGCAAGACCCATAAAGTTCCCGAAAATGGGAGAGCCAGGATTCTGCATCAATGTGACATTCAGTAGTAGATGAAAGGGCGGGGTCTCTGCGTGATACCAGGGTCCAAAAAAGTTTAAGGTCACAGGCGCTAGCTGCCTCCAGCAGACGCTCCCACGATTTTTCTTCGTATTTAAGTTTAGATGACTTACAAGTAGAAGCATAGGGCCGTATTTATACTCTGGTTGCGCCGAATTTGCGTCGTTTTTTTCGACGCAAATTCGACGCTAAACTAACGCCAACTAACGCCATATTTATACTATGGCGTTAGACGCTTCGGGCGCCAAAGTGCCCGGAGTGAGCGTCATTTTTTAGCGTGAACCCCTTCCTTGCGTTAATGAGATGCAAGGGAGGCGTTCCCGTCTAAAAAAATGACTCCCAGGCCTTTACGTGGTATTTATACTCCCGGGCAAAAATGACGCCCGGGAGTGGGCGTGGCCAAAAACGGCACATTTGCGCCGCTTTTTAACGCCTGGGTCAGGGATGGCGTTAAGGGACAAGTGGGCTCAAAATGAGCCCCCAGTGCCCTCCCCTGCCCCCAGGGACCCCCCCTGCCACCCCTGCCCACCCCAGGAGGACACCCAAGGATGGAGGGACCCATCCCAGTGAAGTACAGGTAAGTTCAGGTAAGTATAATTTTTGTTATTTTTCAAAAAATTTTTGTGGCATAGGGGGGCCTTATTTGTGCCCCCCTACATGCCACTATGCCCAATGACCATGCCCAGGGGACAGAAGTCCCCTGGGCATGGCCATTGGGCAAGGGGGCATGACTCCTATCTTTACAATGATAGGAGTCATGTTGATGGGGGATGGGCGTCGAAAAAAAATGGCGCAAGTCGAGTTACGACGATTTTTTCGACGTAACCTGACTTGCCCCATTTTAAGACGCCCATACGCCATTTTCCCCCTACGCCGGCGCTGTCTGGTGTACGTGGTTTTTTTCCACGCAAACCAGGCAGCGCCGGTCTGCTTGCGCCGGCTAACGCCATTCCATAAATACGGCGCCCGCATGGCGCTTCAGAATGGCGTTAGACGGCGCAAAAATTTATGACGCTAAACTGCGTTAGCGCAGTTTAGCGTCAAAAAGTATAAATATGGGCCATAGTTCCTTCTTGCATGTATGATAGCATCCCGGCTCTTTAGCTTTAGAGCTTTGGACAAAAGGCTCTTAGCCTCCTGACACTCCTTATCAAACCACTTACAATTGGGCATGGAGGAATTGTTTTGGGTTGAGGGGGGTTTAGTAAAGAGCTCCTTAAGATCCCTAAAAAGAGTCGCATGAGAGGACATAACTTCTGAGGGAGATAAGACAATAGAGTCATCAAAAAGCTGGTGGCAAGAGACTAGGTCGTGAAGCTTATCATTAAGCAGGTTGGATTTCAAAAACGAAGACCATCTCACCACACGCCTATTGCTGGATAATTCCAGCCTATCATTGGGAGCATCCAAAACATAAGGTGGAGTGAGCCCTGAAAAAAGAGTTGCATTATATTCAATTTGTAAAGGGGCATGGTCGCTAGTGCACCGAGAACCAACCTCAACATTGATTATGAAATGCCAGACTCGCAGGTAAAAAATAACTTAATCCAGAGTGCTACTATAGTGGCCTCTGTAGAAGGTAGGTCTAAAGTTGTCATTTAAAAAACGGCCATTTCCAAAATGCAGGCCATAAGTTACTACAAGGTCTATTATCGGCATAACCCTAAGGGGAGGGGTACATGGCACTGGTTGGATTGAAAGTGGGGGAAGATTCCATACTTCATCTTCGGCCTGGATACACTCGACAAAAGCTGAATCAAATTCAATTTGGGCATTGAGATCACCTGCAATAATAACACAATATTTAGAATAAAGATCGGATAAAAATTTGTGCAACAGATGAATAGTACCAGACTGGCGGTTAGATGGGCCTGGCCTATTATAAATATTAATACATAACACCGGAGTGCCTGTGATAGGCCATATTGCTATTGCAAGGATATCGCAAGAGTCAACAGTGATTTTCTTTACCCTGCCCACTTCAGTCCACTTGACCCAAGTGCATAGACCCCCAATCGCCCTTCCCCTAGTGGGCGGAGTCGCCTTTTTAGTGAAACAACAATAGCCTTGCCTATACGCACAATCCATAGCCCAAGTTTCCTGAAACATACATATGGAAAAAGATTCAACATAAGCCCCCCAGTCCAGGTCAGATAATTTGCTCTTGATGCCAGCCACATTCCAAGACAATCCTTTTTGTAGTGCTACAAGCTGGCGTACGAGAGTCGGCATCGGGAGCAGAATTGGAAGTCCCATTAGTGGTGCAGGGTAAAGCCCTTGTAGTATTGTCACCCAAACCGAATGAAGATCTTGTAAGTGTTGTTGCCCAGACATGTGGAACATTATGTTTGCAAGAATTAGAGTGACATAGTCAATCCACATCAGATGTATCCCCTGAGGTGGGGGGGTCTTGTATGAAGGTACCTTTATTGTTGCAAACCAAAGCAGCCCCGTCGCCTGGAAAAGGCAACAAGTCAGGGGAGACAGTTGAAACAGAGACATTTCGAGGAATTGGGATGGCTCCGGGTGGACGCAAGAACATGATCTTGTGACCCATAGCAGGCAAACTTTCTCTAAAAAAAATGTCAGAGTCAGATCTTAATGAATTACGAGCTTCCATCTACAAGATCCCTTTAAATAAAGTGGGGCTGGCAAGATGAAGTTTGATAGTGTCCCGCCCACCAGGGCCTCGCACACGAGAAGCAAAGGCAATATCCGCGTGAATGATAGAGCCACAACCCCTAGTGTGGCGAATCCAATACGACACCTTGTTAATAAGAGAGGAAGTGTCTTCCCTCGTATGTGATGGAAGTCGAGGGACGTTACACATGTCGATGCAATTTCGGTTGGGCACATGAGTAGAATGGCCCGGATTAAGAGGAAAGAGTGACGAATTCGCTTGAGCAGAGGTCGAGTGATTTCCATGATGATGACTATAACTAGAACCCTTGACCGTTTCCTGTGGCGGTAAGGAATCTACTGGCAGAGCAACAGGAGCCAATGGCCGAGAAGCTTGTGCAATGGCTGAGTTCGGGATAAACTGAGGAGTTAGGTCAGATTTTTTGAGTAATTTAAGGACCTCAAATAAGAGACTCTTCAATTCCCCGACTTCACGCTTTAGACTAGATACCAGAGCTAAGACATCATCACTCGGAGGATCAAAAATGGGTTTAAGAGGCACAGGCACAGGGAGCGAAGGCTGTATGGCACTTGCTAGTTCTGGTTGGTCCAAAACAAAGAACCGATTTGTGCATGGAATCCCATTAACAGTGGAAACAGAACGGGTTACGTCCAAATTAGAACTGATGCCAAGCGAAAGCGAAGAATTAGCCAGGCCAGTCGAGCATGGAGGGACAGCAACCTGGGCTGAAGTTTTCTGAGGCTGAATGTCAGTAGGTTTAGTGGAGGTAGTCGTTAAAAATGGTAGTAAAGATCCTGGTTTCAGTTTCTTACAGGCATTACCCTCTTTTTCCTTGAGGATGGATTCCACTTCCTCAATTAAGTTATCAATTTCTCTGGAAACGCAATTGGAGAGGAATTGCATTGCTCTGTTGGATTTAGAGCTTTTGGATTTGGCTATAGCCAGGTCAGGACTAGAACAAACCTTGCGCTTTCCAATGCTGAACAGAGAATGGGGAAGAGAAAAAAGGTGGAAACTTACTCAGCACCACAGGTCACGGCAGGTCGACGCAGCACAAAGACCAAGGGATTAAGGGGTATGGCCCAGCCCAGCCTCTTCCGGGCGCTGACGGGCGAAGGACGGGCCCGCCCTTGGCCCAGGCTTTGCCCGGGCACTGCCCGCGGGCGTCCCGCGACGGCTGGAGCGCAACGAAGTTTTTAAAGGGCTCCTGCCCTGTTGTAGTGACGCCGCCCCCTGGCTCCAGCAATGCGCGACCCGCGACGGCGGGAGTGCAACAAAGTTTTTAAAGGGCTCCTGCCCTGTTGTAGTGACGCCGCCCCCTGGCTCCAGCAATGCGCAACCCGCGACGGCGGGAGCGCAACAAAGTTTTTAAAGGGCTCCTGCCCTGTTGTAGTGACGCCGCCCCCTGGCTCCAGCAATGCGCGACCCGAAAATACCTTTCACTCTGATTAGGTTGTGCCTCATGTTGAATGCTGGTTGTAATGAAATCTCTGCTCAAACAGCCCACCCTGAATGCCTTGGTTGATACCTACTACCCCATTTCTTTTCTACCATTTAGTGGCAAAAGTGCTAAACAATTGGTAACAGAATGGCAGTTCAATTACCTAGTGACAATGGGGGCTATTAAATGCATTACACAAATGAAATTTTATATAGGAATGTTAATAGAACCAGCATTGGTATCTACGCTTGACAGCATAAGACTGAGCTTTGAACAGGATACCCCACTGGTCTTATTCTACTAGGTCTCTTCAGCACTTTCCACATAGTAGAAATGTCCATCTTGATCCACCATCTAGAAGAGTAGGGATTGGGGACGTTTCTCTCCTGATAATACTTCTTATATCTGGGTGGAATTATTCTTTGGAACTTCACTTTTGTGGTCTAATCAGAGGCCAATTGTTGTGGGAGCCTCACTTGCGCCTCTAATACAAGATCTCGTGGTGTAAACCTGGGTCTCATTTAATGTCTGGGTAGCAGTCTGCGAGCACATTACTTTAGAAGAGGTTGTGGCGTTTATTCAGCATGGAGCGGACCATCCAACTGATGTAGATATCCAAGCCTCCTTGTTGGGGAATACTTCAGTGAAGATGCTGCCTCAATGATTCCAGAGAAAGTACTGATCCATTGCTGAGTAGTCCCAATGTTTGACACACCCATTAGGAAAACTATTTTGTTCTGCAATAAAAGACTTTGAAAGTAAGAGTTTGTTATGGTAGGAAAAATAACAATATTCATGATGTTCAGTAAGTTTTCCCACTGCAAGTGGGTATAAATGTGGGATTTCATTAACTAGGACCACCATGTTTCACAAAACGGTTCCCCTTAAGGAAAATGAGTGATGGTCTCCCCATACTAAATAGTAAGAGTGACTGTCACTGTAACCCAGCAGTTCTGGGTTAGATGGAGCCAGTTGACGATAAACTAGATACCCAGAAATATTCTCATCACTAATAAGGTGAGTGAACTGAAATTTTATAGAGGTCTGCAACAATTGTTTTATGTATTATGCACCATTCCACCAAACTCTAAATTATTTCATTTGTTTCTTACCTAAAAGACACATAGCTGATGTTGTTCATCTCGCACCTTAATCATCCTTAATCTGAGTTTAAGGGGTAGATCATTCAGCCTTGTTTGTGGCCCATCCACACTTGGATGAAACGTGACTGTTGTACTTATTTTTATCCAGGACTGCTTTTGGCACCAAGCTCTTAATGAGGTTGAATGGGTCTTCCACCCCTAAGTTAGCCATGTTAAATCACCATTTCATTCCATCTGGACAAAGATTTTTTGATGAGAATACAGGTAAAACCTGTAGCATCATCATCCTTACACCAGCTGAGGTACTCTTAAGAAACTTCCCCCCCTCAACACCTTCAAGCCTCTATGGTCAGTGCAAGAATTATTTCCAAGATGGTTCCTTGTTTTTCAAAGAATTCATTTAAAGTCATCAGGGCCAGATAATGCTGGACTTTTCTGGTGGAGATAAAAATAAAGCTCCTGTTTTATGCACCTGCAGGACGGAAAGTGAATTCAATTACTCCTAAATTTCTGAGAGCTAGTGCATTATTTTCAGGCAGGAAAGCTCAAAATTAGAAGCAAGTACAGTTGTTCAAGGAGTTTGCCAAAATGACTTTATGATTGTACTCCTAGTTCTGTTCTTTGGATTAAACAAGTGTTACACATCAATTAGTTGGAGTGTGTGATGTTCCTCATTTCTAAGGTTGAGCGATTCTGCTGATTCTAATATGCTCTTAAACGTACTGCTTTTGTCAGGGCAGGTGTGAGTAAGTGTGGGCAGACAAACACATACACATTTGTTTGCATGTATATCTATTTATATATATATATAAATGTATACACACACACGCACACATATACACAGATATATTCATATATATAATAATACCTAATGGCAGTCACCAGTAGGTAGTTACAGTTAGGACCTAGTTTCCATAGGAAAAGCAGTTCAGCTGCTGTGTTGAATGTTTCGGAGTAATTCATCAAGCAGGGGGCGAGAAAAAGGGGGGTCCCAAAATGTTTTTTCCCATGCAGTTTCCATACGGATTTTTAGAACCGCTGGATGGAATTACACCAAATTTGGCAAAATAGATTTGTATATCTGGGCAGAGCCTACGCCCAGATCTCATGGTGAGATCTGATATGCTCTCCGCACTTCAGCCAGAAAGTGCTGACAGACATCTTTGGACCAATCTACATGACAGCACCCTTTTAAAATGCAAGGTAGTGAATGGCAGGGTTTGAACATCACAAAAACAAGAATGTATAAAGGGCAATATCAGATTTTAGTTACAATATAAATAATCTGTTAATGGTACCTCATTATTTTTGGGAAATATGGTGTGTTGTAAGGTGATTTTATCACTTGAAAGAGCCTTCTGCTGAGATATCAGGAATCATGTTTGAGAGAAAACTGTTTTCTCATGATTTTCACCTAGAGGTTATGGAAGGTGCTCCAGAAGTTAAAATTATGACATATTTTTCTAAATTCACAATCTTACTCAGCCATATGAAATTGAAGTCTCACATTCTCAGTAAAAGTTGTACTACCAATAGGAGCAGCCTGTTAGTTGGTACTTTTGTGTTCTACTGCAGCCTCTCAGAGTGTTCTAAAGAGCGCATTTCCTTTTAATTTAAGTATGGCACACCTGGAGCCATCTTGATTGAATCAAACTGGTAAAACTAAAAACATTTAATTTAGACAGGAACAACATGAGGGGGTTCATTTTATCATAGAAATGATAGTTAGTCCTGTGAAAAAAAATTAGGACACGTTTTAATTGAGTTTTCAAATATCTTCATCTTCTATTTTATTAAAATATTCTGACATACAGACTGAAACATGCACTTTCAACACCAGCAGCAGACTGCCAGTTAACTCCCTAGTGATCAGCAGATTTACTACAGTGTTCTAGTGAGCAACTAAAGTGATAACATTCTGAATTTATGCCAAAAGTGAGGGAATCAAAGTGGAAAAATAAAGTAACTTTTTACTGAGGTTACTGCAGCAATTGTGGTAGAGAGCTTCATAACAAATAAGTGTCCCAAATGGCCTTCTGAAAAAGAGCCCAAATGTAGCAGGAAATCACCCAAATGTAGCCCAAGTATAGCCCAATGACAGAAGTGTGCAAAGCACTTAGGGCTTAATTTACATGAAACTGACGCATCTGCCCGAAGAGTCAGATTTCTTGTGCTGCCCAATGATTCCCTTACTACACCATGGATGCGCTGAATGTATCCGCCTCCCTCCATTCCGCTCTGATGTCACCAAAATCATCTGCGGCGTACCCCAAGGTTCATCCCTCAGCCCAACTCTCTTTAATATCTACATGGCTCCGCTCGCTAACATCGCCCAATCTCACAACCTCAACATTATCTCATCAGCCGATGACACTCAGCTGATCCTCTTCCTCACCAAGGACACTGCCAAGACCAACTTCCACGAAGGAATGAAGGCCATTACTGAATGGATGAAGAACAGCTGCCTTAAACTGAATTCTGACAAGACTGAGGTCCTCATCTTTGGCTCCACCCCTCTGCATGGGATGACTCCTGGTGGCCTGCCACACTGGGAACTGCTCCGACACCCACCGACCACACATGCAACATGGGATTCATCCTGGACTCCTCACTATCTATGTCAAGTCAACGCCATCTCCTCCTCCTGCTTCAAAACCCTCCACATGCTCTGAATGATCTACAAATGGATCCCCACAGAAACCAGAAGAACAGTCACCCAAGCCCTCATAAGCAGCAAACTGGATTACGGCAATGCCCCCTACGCAGGAACCACGGCCAAACTCCAGAAAAGGCTGCAACGCATTCCAGAATGCCACTGCACGCCTCAACCTGGACATCCCCCACCACTGCCACATCAAAGGCCACCTGAGAGACCTGCATTGGCTCCCCGTCAATAAGAGAATCACCTTCAAACTCCTCACCCACACTCACAAGGCACTGCACAACACCAGACCAGAATACTTAACAGATGGCTCTCCTTCTACACCCCGACCCGACAGCTCTGCTCCGCCGACCTCACCCTCGCCACCCTCCCACGCATCCACAGAACAACCACCAGTGGCAGATCATTCTCGCACCTCGCCGCCAAGACGTGGAACACTCTTCTCACCCACCTGCGTCAGACCAGGACCTCCTTACCTTTAGGAGGCTTCCCAAGACTTGGCTGTTCGAGCAGTAGCAGCCCCCCTCCCAGTGTCTTGAGACCCTAACGGGTGAGTAGTGCACTTTACAAATTCCCTGATTGAATGATAGATTACCCCAGAGCCCAGGAAAGCAGGAGTAAATCACAGTAACTTTCCTAGAACACACAAGAACAAGAGAAAGAAGATAATGCAAGAACGAGAAGAGGATGCAAGACATCAATAGTTGATTCTTGTACCTGAAGACCTGTGGAAGAAGGGTACCAAGTCCAAGAAGCACAGAAGAGTCCAGTCGGAGAACAGGAGCCCCTGCTAACCCGGTTGAAGGTGCAAAAGAGGAACCACCGGTGAGGAACAACAGTCAGTACTGCAACCAAGAGGACGGATGCGGGTTCCTGGTTGGTGCAGATGATGTCCCACACCGGATGGATGATTGCAGTCTGGTTTGCATCGCTGGATTCCACCAAAAAGCCTTGGCACATACAAAGCTTGCGGTTAGCAGAAAATGGCGCTGCCCGGCACTAGGAGGGACCTAGTGGAGTCTACCCAGAAGAGGGAGTCAGAGGGGGCTCTGAGCAACTCTGAGAGCCCTCAGAAGACCAAGCAGCGCAGGTAGACAAAGAAGGTGCAAAAGGAGGCCCAAGCAGCACTACAACAAAGGATCCGACGCCGCTGGAGAACCACTCAGGAAGCTGTGCATCACAGAATGTAGTGCTGGGGGCTGGAGCTGCACGGTGCATGAAGAACTTCATGGAAGGATGCCAACAATCCTTGGCAACTGCAAAACACGTGGTGCACAGAGGTACTGTCTTTCACGGGGAGGCAAGCTCTTACCTCTACTAAAGTTGGACAGTAGGACCATCGGGACCACTTCGGTCCACCACCCGTGATGCTGGATCCACTCATCTTGTCAGGAGGGGGGACCCACACTGCCGGTCGTCGATGCAGAGAGGTGCCTGCTGAAGCAGGGGAGTGACTCCTTCACTCCACAGGTGCAGGCTGAAGACAAGATGTAGTCTGAGGATGCATGCTAGCCCAGGTGTTCTAATAAAAATTATTAATGAGTGTTCATGTATTCTGAATAATGGGTTTGTGTAGAAAATATAATAACGTAGAAAAATAATGCACGCATTTGAAAATGTGATCACGATGAGCGGCCACCAATGTTCATAAAGTGTACTTATTAATATTCTAATACTGTGAAATGTTGAATACCTGTTTTGACTAATGTAGTAAAATGACATATTAAAGGTTCTGCATTATGTATTAGCTTTATTAATTGTAGGCCTTAATTTACGGAAGGTCTTGGCCTACTGCCAAGCCTCATGTCAAGCTGTATTTCTTAACGTTTAATAAATGGCTGTCCTAGAGATTTAAACTATGATTTTCCATTTGCATTGTTTAAATGTGCTCATAGATGAACATTTTTCTCATGAGAACCAACTGCTAGAAGATGCTTTTCTTGCTAATGTAACATTATGGCCCTCATTACAACCCTGGCGGTCGGTGTTAAAGTGGCGGTAAGACCGCCAACAGGCCGGTGGTAAAAAAAAGGGAATTATGACCGTGGCGGGAACTGCCAACATAGACAGCCACTTTAACACTCCGACCGCCACGGCAGTACAAACAAACAGCATGTCGGTCCCTGCCAACAGACAGGCGGAAGACAATGTACCGCGCACACCATTATGAGAGGCCAATCTGCCACCTTTTCCGGGGCGGATTCAATGCGAACAAAAACACGGTGGAAACAGGACTTGGAAGGGAAAACACTCACCTCTACACACCCTACGAGGAACGAGGACGCCATGGAGCCGGAACTCCAAATTCTCCCTGTGATTGTCTTCCTGCTCCTCTACCAGGAGCAGGACCGACGGCAGCGACGACCACGGTGAGTACTGCACCTACAACACAGGGGAGGGGGGAGGGAATAGAGAGTGACACACACACGCAACACGCAACACCCCTACCACCACCCTCACACACAACAACACACACACAAATACATGCTGAAACATTACATTTCCCCCCCAACCCCCCCTGGAAGAACGCAAGGACAAAAGGAAATCAGTTGCACGATTGTAATCAGGAAAAATCCATTACTCAAAAATATATATACACTATTAACAAATATGTACACCAAGAATTCAAGTGCATGTACTGCACCTACATGGTCCGTGGACCACTGGGCCCAAAATGCATGGGCGAGGCCCATACACAATACCCGATCCAAACAGAGAGAACACTGCAGGGGCATCAGATCGAAATAAAACAGGCACCTCAGGGGGAAGGGAAGAGGGGGGCACCTCAGCCGGATGAGTGCACGATGCCAGCTCCACAAGGGGGCTCCATGCCCATTGAGGTATCCTGGGGAGTGCAAAGCCACAGTCGCCCAAGTCTCTCCAGTGGGTGGTTTTCCCACTGCTGCATCCTGGGGAGTGCAAAGCCACAGTCTCTCAAGTCTCTCCAGTGGGTGGTTGCCCACTGCTTTATCCTGGGGAGTGCAAAGCCACAGTCTCTCAAGTGGATAACAGTCTCCACTGGTTCTGGAGGGGGCTTTGTGCCCAGAGTGATTCATCCTGCCAAGGACAGAGGTAGTGGATGCCTTTCTCCACTGGTTCTGGAGGGGGCTTTGTACCCAGAGTGCTTCATCCTGCCAAGGACAGAGGTAGTGGATGCCCTTCTCCACTGGTTCTGAAGGGGTCTTTGTGCCCAGAGTGCTTCATCCTGCCAAGGACAGAGGTAGTGGATGTGATACTCCACTGGTTCTGGAGGGGGCTTTGTGCCCAGAGTGCTTCATCCTGCCAAGGACAGAGGTAGTGGATCTGACACTCCACTGACGGTGGGGCAACATGGAGCTGTCCAAGCCCCTGGAACTGACCACCAGCCTCGTACGACTGAACACTGGGGATGGCAGCCATGTCTGCGGTGGTGCCATTGGCACAGGATGTGGCGTGGCCGCTGGCGGTGCTGGTTGCGGGCTCAGTAGCGGCGGTGCTTGCGGTGCTCATTGGGCTGCGGTGCTGGTGGGGGGCTCACTGAGCATGCTGCTGGCGGTGGTATCCTGAGTGGCGGTGCTGGTGGGGGGCTCACTGAGCGTGCTGCTGGCAGCGGTGTACTGAGCGGCGGTGCTGGTGGGGGGCTCACTGAGCGTGATGCTGGCGGCGGCGTCCTGAGCGGCGGTGCTGGTGGGGAGCTCACTGAGCGTGCTGCTGGCGGCGGTGTCCTGAGCAGCGGTGCATGTGGCGGTCTTGTCCGCCGTGCAGGTTGGCGGCAACTTCCCTTTCTTTCTCTGGCCCTTCCCCACCTTGGATGGTGGCGCAGCTGTGTTGCCACTCCCAACTGTTGTTCTGGCTGAGCCCTTGGTGGCAGGTGTTTTGGCCTTCTCCCTCCGGGCTGTGGGCAACTTCTTTTGTTTTGGAGATGGGGGAATGTCCTTGGCCTCGCTCTTTGAGACACGGGCTGCCCTGCTGCTTGGCGCACCCCAGAAGCAGGTTACCGCTGGCACCACTGTTCCCGGAGATGTGGTGGCTGAGGTGCTGGGTTGGGACCTGGAAAGGCCGGTGCTAGGGGACAGAAGGGGTGGGGGAGGTGAAGGGAAGAGGTCAAGGTTTGACAGGAAAAGTTTTTTAGACACACTGGGATGGGTAGATGGAGGGGGTTTGGGAGTGGAGGAAGAGGTAGTGGTTGTAGGAGGTGTTCATTTGCTGACGTAGGGTGAAGGTGCATGGGCTGGAGGCTGTCATGAGGTGGATGGCTGTTGGGTGGGTGTGTGACTGCGTTTGTGTAGTTTGGGAGGAGGGCTCACAGACACACTGGGAGAGGACACAGGGGATGTGTGAATGGTAGTGGGGGTGGTGAGTGCACGTGAGCGGTGTATGGTGATGGGCATGCTGGTGATGGACATAGTGGCTGAAGATGTAGTGCATGCAGGTGAGAGTGGAGATGTGACAGGGAGGGAGGAGGGAGACGTGGAGGAGGGCGACACAGTGGAGGCAGTGGATGTTGGTATGTGTGCATGGGTATGATGCTTCTGTGAGTGCCTGTGGGATGTGTGCTGCTTATGTTTGCCAAGCTACCCTTGTGTGTTGAGGTGTGTGCATGCTGGTGTGATGGTGTGCTTGGGATAGGCTGAGGTACTGGGGATTGGGCCTGGGTGGAGGAGGTTGGAGGGGGGAGGTTGGACACAGGGACAATGGCTGCCATCAGTGCTGAGGCCAGAGCCTGAAATTCTCTCTGTTGGGGTGCCTGGCCAGAATGAATACCCTCCAGGTATGCATTTGTCTGTTGCAACTGCATCTCTACACCCTGGATGGCATTCAGAACGGTAGACTGCCCAACAGTGAGGGATCTGAGGAGGTCAATGGCCTTCTCACTGAGGGCAGGAGGGCTGACTGGGGTAGGGGCTGAGGTGCCTGAGGTGAAGGAGATGCCCACCCTCCTGGGTGAGCGGCCACGGGGCACAGGCTGAGGGGCTGCTGGGAGGGCGGTGCTGGTAGGGGGGGTGGCGGCTGTACCTGTAGATGCGGTGGGCACAGACAGGCCCACCACCACAAGGGAGCTCCCATCAGAGGAGGAGTGGGTGTCGCTGGTCCCAGCTCCTGTCCCCGCTGTGGAGCTCCCCTCGCCTTCCGTCCCACTGGTGAATTCTGAGCCCGTAGTCTCGCCCAACAGGGCCATGTGGGATGCAGCTCCCTCCTGCTCCGGTTGCACAGCTCCTCCGCCTGATGATGCTAATGCACACAAGAACAGGGAGAGCACAAAGAGGGGGGAAAGAAAGTAGAAAGACATGTTCAGTGCTTGCAATACCGCTACTGTTGGCGGACACTACTGACACAGCAGCCCTCTGCACTACGCCATGCACTTTGAGTTCCCTAATTGATCACAGGGACATGGGGTACAAGGCCTATGCCCGATTGCTGCACACAGGCAAGTCACAGGAGCCTGACTAGGTGTAGATGCCTCTTACCACTGGTGGGGATGGGGTGCCACTGAGCCTGCCTCATAATGGGTCCTTGCCTACAAGGCTCGCCCTAGCCTAGGGGAACCCACAGCCCACCTCCCCCACCCAGACACCTCCAATACATGCTGAATCAGATGGATGTGCGTGTACTCCCCCCCTTGTGGCTGCAGTGATGCCCTCAAGTGCCCATCCAACTCCGGATACGACTCCGCCAAGATCTGGAACATCAGCGGGGTCATGGTACGAAGGGCACCCCTCCCACGTTGGAAGGCCATCCCCTGCTGGGCCTCCCCCGTCTTCTTGCTCCAGCGGCGAATGTCCTCCCATCTTTTCCAGCAGTGGGTGCTCCGTCTGTGGTGGACCCCCAGGGCCCGGACGTCCTTGGCGATGGCACGCCAAATATCCTTCTTCTGGTGGGCGCTGACCTACAGGAATGGTACAGGGGAAAAGGAAAAACTATAACCGTCCGGACCATCACAGTCATTGGCCCACGTTTCCACCCTTGCCCTGACGCACATCCACTCACCGTCGTTTCATGCACGCCTTATTCCCCCCATCTCCCATCCACACCACTCCAAACAGGCATTGCCCATACAGCATGCTCACAGTGTACTCACCTGTTTGCCTGGAGGACCATAGATTAGCATGTACTGGGGGAGGACCCCATCCACTAGTTTCTCCAACTCCTCTGCAGTAAAGGCAGGGGCTCTTTCCCCAGACACTTGAGCCATTGTCGCTTCCAGACTGAGGTCACAGCAGCACTTGCAGTGTAGGTCCTCTCCTGTCAAAGATCAGGCATCAACTGAGTGAACAGAGAGAAAATGGCGGTCACGTCCACGGCAGTGCGTACCGTCACCGCCAGCGTACATCGTCATTGGCTCCTGGGACCCATAGGGCCCAATGTTAACCAATGCAGGATTGCGCCGCGGTCTACGACCGCCTACCCCAACGGTGTACAACGCCAGCGCAGTTACCTCACATCCCCATGTCCCACATTACAGGTCAGGCAGCCACCATTTCAGGGGGCCACATGGCATTCATTTTAAATGCGTCACACATATCTAGGCCTTGCATACACACTAAGACAGGCACATAGCGGATTGACAAATGTGTCCAATAAAGTTGTTTATTTCGTAGCTCAGTGTTGGCTGACCCTCTGATCGCTGTTCTCATCCATAGAGCACCTCCGCTGGGCCAGGTGAGGAGATGGCGGCATCCTCCGGTGTACAGACTTCTGGTGGACCTGTCGACAATGGAAGAGCGGCATGTAATAGTCACCTAGAGACTTGATCGTGCCACAATCCAGGAACTGTGGGCCCAGTTGGAGCCAGACCTGATGTCAGCTATCCCACAGGAATCCCCCCTCTAGTGCAGGTCCTGTCAGTACTCCATTTCCTGGCAAGTGGGTCCTTTCAAACAACAGTGGCCATTGCATCAGGCATGTCCCAACCAATGTTCTCTAATGTGTTGTCCAGAGTGTTGTCTGCCCTGCTGAAAGACATGCACAGCTACATCGTTTTCCCTCAGGTGGAGGATTTGCCTACAGTGAAAGGTGACTTCTATGCCCTGGGACATATCCCCAACATCATAGGTGACATTGATGGGACACATGTGGCCTTGGTCCCCCCCCGCAGGAGTGAACAGGTGTACAGAAACCGGAAGAGTTACCATTCAATGAATGTGCAGATGGTGTGTTTGGCCGACCACTACATCTCCCATGTGAACGCCAAGTTTCCTGGCTCAGTGCATGACGCTTACATTCTGAGGAATAGCAGCATCCCTTATGTGATGGGGCAACTCCAGAGACACTGTGTGTTGCTATTAGGTGAGGACATGGACCCTATACCCTATACAATGTGGATAGTTGTCTGGGGTTGTCCCTAAGGGTTAGCGTGTGTCTAACTGTTGTCCCTCGACATTTGCAGGTGACTCTGGCTACCCCAACCTGTCATGGCTACTAACCCCAGTGAGGAATACCAGGACAAAGGCAGAGGAACGCTACAATGAGGCACATGGGCAAACTAGGAGGGTTATAGAGAGGACCTTCGGCCTCCTGAAGGCCAGGATCAGGTGCCTCCATATGACAGGTGGGTCCCTATACTACTCAACAAAAAAGGTGTGCCAGATCATCGTGGTCTGCTGTATGCTGAACAACTTGGCTTTGCGACAACAGGTGCCTTTTCTGCAGGAGGTGTTGTGGCAGTTGTGGAGCCTGTGGACAGTGAAGAAGAGGAGGCAGAAGAAGAGGACATAGACAACAGAAACACCTTGATCCATCAATACTTCCAGTGAGACACAGGTAAGAAGACATCACTGCCTCCTACAACTGATAAAACTGTTCTACCTCTCATCTGTCTGTCACTTTCACCCAGTGTATGGACCCTATTTGTCACTTTGCCTTTCCATTTCACAGATGTGTGTCCCACTGTGTGACCTCTGCTATGTTACCTCATGGACTAGAGCTGTGTGACATAGGTATGTTGACAATACAACGGACATTGCTATTTCCCTCAGTTATTGCAAATACATAATTGTGAAAGCACAGACTGACTCCAGATTGTTTTGTGATTTAAGGGTATTTAAGTGCTAAATAGTGGAGGGGGTTGTAAAATGGTCAGTGACAAAGTGGGTCAGAAGGATGACATTCAGGGTGGTCTCATTTCTTGGTGGGGATCTTTGCATTGTTCTCTGTCTTTGTCCTGGATCTCAGGGACCGCTTGCGGGGTGGTTCTCCATCTGCAGGGGGAGGGATGCTGGTGTCGTGGTCCTGTGGCGGTGCCTCCTGTCACTAGCGCCGGCGGAGGTGGTGTGCAGTTCATCATCCAGGCTAGTGTCATGGGCCCCTTGTTGTGCCACAGTGTCCCTCCTGGTGTTCACGAGGTCCTTCAGAACCCCTACAATGGTGCCCAGGGTGGTATTGATGGATTTGAGTTCCTCCCTGAACCCCAAATACTGTTCCTCCTGCAGCTGCTGGGTCTCCTGAAACTTGGCCAGTACCGTTGCCATCGTCTCCTGGGAATGGTGGTAGGCTGCCATGATGTTGGAGAGGGCCTCGTAGAGAGTGGGTTCCCTGGGCCTGTCCTCCCCCTGTCGCGCAGCAGCCCTCCCAGTTCCCCGGTTTTCCTGGGCCTCTGTCCCCTGAACCGTGTGCCCACTACCACTGACCCCAGGTCCCTGCTGTTCTTGGGTTGGTGGGTTAGCCTGGGTTCCTTGTAGTGGTGGACACACTACTGCTTGTCGTGTCCTGGGGACAGAGGTATGGGTCCGCTGGGTGGGTGCTGTGCTGGTGTTTCCTGAGGGGGGAGGCTCTGTGGTGGCCTGTGACTGCGTGAAGGGAACCGGCTGTCCAGAGGTCCCAGATGGGCCGGGTTGGTCATCTAGATCCAGTTGGACAGAGCTTCTGTCATCACTGTGGGCCTCTTCTGTGGGTGGAGTGGACATGTCTTGAGCCTCCTGTCCGGTGACGTTGGGTAGGGGTCCTGCAGGGTTGTAAAGGCATGATTATTGCATCTGTGTGTGCCATGGTGTGCAATGGGTACCCCAGGGCTTCCATTCCTGTGTAGGACCTTGTGTGATTATTGTTTAGGGGTCTGTGTGGGTATGTGTATTGGACATGCATTGGTGATGGGTGTCCATACTTTGTTGTTGCATGCAGGGCTTGGTGTTGGGATGTGTGGTTTGTGATAGTGGGACATATGTGAGGAGTTTGGAGTGATGGGGGTGAGGGCGAGGGTGGGGGTGGGGGTATGTGATAGCATGCTGGTAGGGTCGGGGATTAAGTAGTGAAAGATTTGACTTACCATAGTCCATTCCTCCAGCTACTCCTGCGAGGCCCTCAGGATGCAGTATAGCCAAGACCTGCTCCTCCCATGTTGTTAGTCGTGGGGAGGAGGAGGGGGTCCGCCGCCAGTCCTCTGAACCGCAATGTGGTGTCTTGAGACCACAGAACGCACCTTCACCCGTAAGTCGTTCCACCTCTTCCTGATGTCATCCTGTGTTCTTGGGTGTTGTCCCACTGCGTTGACCCTGTCCACGATTCTGCGCCATAGCTTCATCTTCCTAGCTATGGTGGTGTGCTGCACCTGTGATCCGAATAGCTGTGGCTCTACCCAGATTATTTCCTCCACCATGACCATGACCTCCTCCTCAGAAAACCTGGGGTGTCTTTGCGGTGCCATGGGGTGGTGTGGGTGATGTGTGAGGTGGTGTGTGTTGTGATGTGTGGGGTGATGTTTAGGGGTGTGTGTGGTGTTTTGTGCGTGGATGTGTATTTGTGATGGTGTTGTGTGCCTCTGTATGCTGCTGTTGTCTTTGCATTACTGTCTCTCTGGTCTTCTTCAAAAGTTTGGTAGTAAGGGTTTGTGGGTGATGTGGGTGTGTGTTTTATATTGTATTGGGTGTGTGGGAGTGGTATGGTGTGTGTATGTGTATCAGGTGTGTGCATTTCGAATTGTCCAACGTGGTAGTGTTTTGTAAATGTGTGTGTATTTTAAGCGCGGCGGTGTGTACCGCCAATGGAATACCGCGGTTGAAAGACCGCTGCATGGATTCGTGGGTCGTGATAGTGTGGGCGTATTCCTGCTGCCGTGACGGTGTCGGTTTTGTTATCGCCAGTTTATCACTGACCTTTGGTGTGGCAGACTTGTGTGGGTGTCTAGATTTTGGCGGATTCTGATCTGTGGGTCGTAATAGCTGTGGTGGAATTCCGTGGCCGTGGCAGTGTGTTGGCAGTCTTCTGCACAGCTGTAAGCGGGATTTACCGCCAATGTTGTAATGAGGGCCTATGTGTTTTATGTGTGTGAGACTGACTTTCTCAAGAGGAGAACAATGGAGATACTGACTAGGAATAGAAGCTGCAACAATATTGTTACCTGATGAGCTGGATGATGAGGACATTGCAGGAGAACCAATCAACGACATGTGAAAGGAGTAATAGTGGAATTCATAGATTTTGAGTTTTAGTTTTATTGGACAAAGTGTGAACATGCGATCCCTTGACCAATATGGATTTGGGAAATAGTTTTACTGGTTTTGATTTAACGAGACTGCACTGAGCGAAGACACCATTGTTGTCCGTTTTCTTGCTGGCCATAAATTCAATATTTTCTTGTGCGTCTTGACAAGAGATGTGCTAAACTTTATTGCTTAAAGTTTTTGCGTTTTCAAAACTTTGATGCTGAATCCTGATGCCTTGCTGATCGACTGATTTCCTGAGGACTGACTCTGCTTGCTGATTTACACTGAGGATAGGTATTATGAATTAGAATATTGATAATCATGCATATTTGTTCTTTCTTTTTATGTACCAAGTGCACTGTTTTGATAGAGCCATAGTTAGATGTTTTTCCAAATTCGTGTTACTAAATTATTTTGCATGAGGCCCAACATGCTGATCTTTATCTGATGTTAGTTAAGGATCCTCGCTAATGAAAATCTGCTAGTAGGGAAAAATGCTTGAGGAATTTCTCTGCTGAACTCAAATGTATGTAATCTCTTACGCAGTTGACTTTATTATTAATTTACACCATAACCTTAGAATGTGTTGTAATTCAAGCCTTAATTAGATTATGTTTCTTCCACCGCTTTGGACAGCCAGTATTGTTCCTGTATGTGTTTCATTTGATATTGAGATCAATCTAGATTACTTTAGCATTGTTAATATAGGGAAATAAATATTTTAACTTTTAATAAAAGGTGTGGTTATTTATGACTGAAAGGTCATGGTGCGTGACAATTACTGACTCTATTGATTATTAATGTTATTGATTATGTTGATTATTGAGATTGTGTATTGATTATTGGTAATTTTGGGTAGTGGATAAGTGTGGCACAATGGTTAGAGCAGCAGACCATGATGCAGAGTTCTGGCCCGGGACCAGGGTTCAATTCCCACCTCGGTGGGTCTTGGGCTCCATTCCCTTGGCCCAGACAGTTCTTGCTTTGGTGCCTAATCTAATTATTGGGTCCCACTCTGGGCAATAGCTTGCTTAATCTCCACAATGGCCCTCACAGTGCTTGGATGCCTGCCTTCAACCTGGGCCTGTCCAGGAGTGGGCACCTCACAGGGAAAAGCCAGGAGGGGTTCCACAGCAGTATGCGTACAGTGCTTTGAGACCCTAATGGGTGACTAGGGTGCTATTTTTTTGGTATTTGATCTGCATGTATTGGAGGTATGGTAGGGACATCTTAATTGTGAGTCAAAAGGTTCATCGGCCTATTCGTGTCCCTTTGTAAATTTACTTATTAAGGTCAGACGCGCTGGCAGAGATGTTAGCAGAGGTAATGGTTACTCTCCTTAAGAGCTTATCATAGACGTCCGGTACAGGATAACAGGCGTTAACAGTGTAAAGAGAGGTAATGGTTTGTGTCCTTAAGAGCCTATTATAGATATCCAGAGATAGTAACAGAGGTGAAGATTAATTATTATTGAGATTTGGATTTTATTTTTCAATGTTGCAGTTTAGAGAGAAAATATTTCCTTTCACAGAATCCTGGATCTAGCTAATGCTTGTTTGAGGATGTTCTTGGCGTTCTACTAACAGTGTGACCCAAGTAGGTTGCACTTGCACAGCTTATGCAAATCGCAGGTGAATTGTGAGGTTTTAGGGAGTTTGCGTACTTCAAATTAAGCTGTAGAAGGAGTGTGCGTTCTCCACAGTGTGAGAGTAGGGAAGTCGTCAAACTTCACATGTGTGTGGCGCTTTGTGCTCAAAGATTGTCGACGTGATTGTTGTTGTACGGACCCTGCGTGGTCTAAAACTCCAGAGTATATTGAAAAGTGTTTGAGACACTTGGGTTTTATGTTGTAATCTGTCTGGTTTAGTAGGCTTATTGGGCGTGGTCGACAAGTCTAGTGTGAATCAAAGTGAGTGAAAGAAAATTTAGACTGAGATTTGGCGAGTCCTATGTGCATCAGGACAGACCCACTGATCAGTTGAGAGTATATTTTGTGGTTCGAATTTTGCTTCTGAATCTGGTAGACTGAGAAAGAAGGAGTAGCTGTTAGAGCGAGAGCTGTCAGTGAAAAATCAGTAAAGTTTCTATAGTGATTGTGTTACCTTTCCTGTAGTAAACCAGTAGATTTGTTTTTTGTTTTTTGATTAGTGCTTGCAATTTTTGCATTAGTTTGTGTAAATTGAAGTTTGGGAGGACAAGCTGCAAGACTTTGCCAGTCACAGTACGTGTGAGTGTGACGTCATTGGAGCCGTGCTGGGATAGGTTGGTTAGTGAGAAGGGTCGTGCACGGATTGGCAGCCGTCTGTGAGAGGCAATTGGTTGAGAAAGTAGGTGAAAGGAATTCTGGAATTAAAAGTCACCTTCTGATTTGATTTTGAATAACAAAAAGGTCAAAAAGATGACATTTTTCAATGCTTTAAAGAGTGCCTTAAGGGGAGATATGTGTATTACTACGAGTATGGGCGAAGCTACACCGCCAGAAGGTACACCAGCTTACATTGTAATGGAATAGAAGGGTGTCGCGCCATGTCTTTGACTGAAGCAATGGTGCAAAGTGACAGAGAAGGATGGGAACTTAGCATTTCCTACAAATGGGATGTTCAATTTGAGGGTTTTGGAGCATTTAAGGATGGTGCTATATGAATCGAAGCCCCTTCCGAGACCAGCACAGTTTGACTCATTAGTGATTTGGGAGCTAGTAGCCAGACAGCAACAGCAACAGAAATTCAGAGGAGGATGAGAAAGGCAGAAAAGACATTAACAGAAGCTAGGTAGGACAGCGAGCAGAGAGTTTGGCGTATAGAGACTTTGCACGGAATTAAGTTGTTTCTGGCAATTACGCATGACAGTGAGAAGGAAGGAAGGAAAGCTACTAGAAAGACTAACAGAAGTCCGTCCAAAAGTTAGAAATTCTTCAACAGTGGAGGAGGAATCAGATGATGATGAGTTTATTACACAGTTATTAAGAAATCACCCACCACCATATACAGCAGATGACAGTGGTCTGAGTAGCAGTGCTGATCTGACAGGTCCAACACAGGTTAATAGGACAATGAGTCTGATGCAGGTTAATGCTAGCCTGACACAGAATGCAATGCAGAGTGGTCTTAATGTGTCTACTCCTCCTGTAGTTAAAAGTGAGGTGCAACCGGCACAGGTTCAGAGAATTTATCCTGATGTGCCTATTATGGAAGCAACTTCGAACTTAATGGTGCCTACGGAACAGGTTTACCTGAGACCGATGTTGGTTCAGCCTGAGCCAACTCCACTTTTACTGCCCCAAGTGCGGCGACAGGTAATGCCAAGATTCACTCCAGTAACAGGGACACAGTCAGATATGACTCCAATGATGAATCAGAACATGGGAGTTACTCTCCCACAGAGCGTAAGTGCCAGACCAACCCAGATGCTATATCGCTACCTACTATTGTTGGTCCAGACATACCCTTATTTGCACAGAAGAAACTTACTGTAGGTGAACAGGGAGCAATGTACCAGAGTATAATGAGGGGAGGTCATAATGAAAATGGTTGAGCAGTCTCTCCTGTGGGACAGACTATTGACGGTCAGGATCATTGTTAGACCATAGTCCATTTGCAGCACTTCCAGATACTATGGTAGGGTCAAACGTTAGCCAGAGTTTGAAATTGTTGGCACTGCAGCCCCCGAATGCAGTTGCACACTAGGTGCCACCAGTCCAAGCAAGTAACATTTAATTGCAAGGATTGACAGCTCAACAGTTGACTGAATGGTTAGACAAGTTGAACACCCCACAGAGTGCCCCTAAGGGAGAGGAGTGTTTGAATTATGTCAGGCTAAGCATAGAGTGGGTGAACTCATTGAGGGACCTATGGGTGTGAACAGGTTAGAATCCTACACAAAAGCAGAAATTAGATATTTGTGCTCAAAGATTACGAGGGAAGTGAGCAATGTGCATCAGAAACTAGCGGACCTGGCAAAGAAGTATGGCATAGAAATTGAGAAAATTAAGCATTTGAAAAGGAGATACAGATTAAATTTTGAGGCTAAAGATTTTGAACACATGAGATCTGCCGGAATGAAGGCACACCTTAAGGAATTGCTTCAAAGTGTCCAGACTTGGGGAACATTAGACAAATGGGAAGGCAGATAGGTAAAGAAAAGAGACAAAAGAATGAGGGATTATGCGGAGCTGACTGCAAATGGGCAGCAGGTTATAGATTAGATTACGTTTCTTCCGCCGCTTTGGACAGCCAGTATTGTTTCTATATGTGTTTCATATGATATTGAGATTAATCTACATGACTTTAGCATTGTTAATATAGGGAAATAAATATTCTAACTTTTAATAAAAGGTGTGGTTATTCATGACTGAAAGGTCATGGTGTGTGACAATTACTGACTCTATTGATTATTAATGTTATTGAGTATTGTTGATTATTGAGATTGTGTATTGATTAATGGTATTTGATCCGCATGTACTGGAGTTATGGTAGGAACATCTTAATTGCGAGTCAAAAGGTTCATCAACCTAATTGCGGCCCCTTGTAAGTTTACTTATTAAGATCAGGCGCGCTAGCAGATGCACGACTGGGAAACAGTTGCAGTTGCTGACAGGAGCTGAAGATACAATGTTGCAAAAGTTGTCTTTGCTTCTTTGTTGCAGTTTTGTAGAGTTCCTGGAGGGTCCAGATGCACTTTCTTCGGTGAGAAGGTGAAGTAAAGGATGCAGAGGATTCCTGCTGGAGTTTTGCAAACCGAATATGAAGAATCTCCCAAGATGACCCTCAATAGCCCTGAAAGGGGAATTGGTCACCTAAGCAGGTAAGCACCTACCAGGGGAGGGCTCTGACGTCACCTGCCGGCACTGGCCACTCAGATGCTCCCAGAGTTCCCTGCCAACTTGGAATCCAAGATGGCAAAATGCAGGGACCCTCTAGAGGAGCTCTGAGCCCCGGCCCTGGGGTGGTGATGGACAGGGGAGTGGTCACTCCCCTTTCCTTTGTCCAGTTTTGCCCCAGAGCAGGGACTGGGGGTCCCTGAAACGGTGTAGACTGGATTATTCAATGAGGGCACCAAATGTGCCATTCAAAGAATTTTCAGAGGCTTGGAAAGGCTACCCCTCCCAAGCCTGTAACACCTATTTTGAAAGGGAGAGGGTGTAATATCCCTCTTCCAAAGGAAATCCTCTGTTCTGCCTCCCCGAGCTTGAGCTGCTCAAGTAACAGGAGGCCAGAAACCTGTCTGAGAGGTGGCAGCAGCTGGGGCTGCCTTGAAAACCTCAGAAGGCTGGAATGGCAATACTAGGGGGCTTGCAAAAGCCTTGGGGTATGATTCCAACATGTTTGATACCGCACTCACAAAGTCCGGGAACATGGTCCTGGAGGTTGTGGGCGGGCACCTCTGCTAGTGCAGGGGTGCCCTCACACACAGCTACTCTGCACTCTGCCCTCAGGGCTGGAGGGCCTGCTAAAGGGGTGACTTATAAGTGACCTGGTGCAGTGTAATTGTCAGTGAAAGGGTGCATGCACCATTTCATGCAGGCTGCAAAGCGAGTCCTGCAGAAGCCTTTGCATGGGCTCCCTATGGGTGGAAAAGAAATGCCTCAGACCATAGGGATTCCCTGGAACACCATTGCGTTGGGTATCTAGGTACCATATACTAGGGTCTTATAAGTGGGCACCAGTAGGCCAATTTTGGGTGAAACCCTAAGTTAACAGTATGCAAAAACAAAAGGTACAGGAGAGAGAGCATAATCACTGGGGTCCTGGTTAGCAGGATCCCAGTGAACACAGTCAAGCACACTGACATCAGGCAGAAAATGGGGGTAACCATGTCAAAAAGAGGGTACTTTCCTACAATGATTTTCTCAGAATCACAGGAAGTTGAGCTCCCGCTGAAACTTGAACCTGGTTCCCCATTTTAAAAGTCTGCAGCTCTGGCTGTCATGTCACTTCTCCCCTAAGAATAACAAATAAGAATAATTGAGGCCAGGAAGCAGGGTGCAGTGGCAATAAGGTGACCACACTGGGCAGGCAGAAGGGGCAGTTTCAGCACAACAGACAATGGAGGGCAGGGAAAGGGGGGGCAGGGGCAACAAACCAACCATGAATGACAGCAAGAGACAATATAACAGAACATTGAGGGCAGAAGGAAGAGGCAGTTGCAGTACAACCATACATGTCAAAAGACCCGATTCAGGCAGTAGTCTCCTGATGTTTTTAAGCCCAAAAAAGTATTTTGTCTGTCTTCTGCCTACAATCTCCTCTTTTTCAATGTAAGTCAGTTGGGAAAATCAATTACCATTTTTTCAATATCTCCCTCTTACGAAGGTCAAAATGTTGGCAAGTAGGGTATGTTGGATAACTAAGGACAGGAGGAATGTGGTAGGGACATCAACTCGGATAACAGAAGGCAGGGAGGAGATGGGAGGGGCACCAAAGTGACCTTACATGGCAGACATCAGAGGTTGCAGCAGTGCAATACACCACAAAGGGCAAGAGTGACGGCAGTGCAGTACAGACCATGGAAAGCAATAAGGGGGGAACAGTGCCATGCACATGGCCAACAGAGCATAGGGGAAAGAGGCAAGGGAAGCAAGCTCACAATACCAGACAGACAGGAGGGACAGTTGCAGCATAATGGAACATATAGGGCAAGAGGGAGGGGGCAGGTGCACAGCAATGGACGAGTCAAGGAAGGGGATAGAGTCCTGCACATGGAAAACAGAGGAGAGGAGGCAGGGCTGGAGTAGGAAGCTGACCATGGAGGACAGGAGGGATGGGCATTGGAAGCACAAAACACCATGGAGGGCAACAGTGAGACTATGACTGCATGCACACAGAGAACAGAGGAAAGTTGGGAGGGAGTCATGGGTAGCAAACTGACCATTTCTGAGATTTTTAAAAAATCTATTTACTAACTATAATGTTCCTGTAACCTTTGTTTTTTGAATATATATATATATATATACATATACATATATATATATATATATATATATATATATATACTGTATATATATATATATATACTGAATATATGTAATACCTACTGCGGTTGCTAGTAGGTAGTTACAGTTAGGGCCATGTTTCCACAGAAAAAGTGTATATCTTAGCACCTTTTGATGAATCTTCACAATTTTTTTTTAAAAAAGGGCCCTAGTGATTCTTGTTGCACATGGAAAGATTTGAGGTGATCCGTCAATCGGAGACCAAGAAAAAGGGGGGTCAAAGAAGTGGTGATTCCCATGTTAATTCCCATAGGACCATAAGAAATTACTACAGCCCGAACCGCTGGACGGAATTACACCAAATTTGGCAGAAAGCTAGCTTTCGGTATGCAAATTGTGCTTTTGGTTTTTTGGTGTTAATCCATGTGAACAATTTTTCACGAATGCACATGCGAATAGAAGCGTTGTTATTTGCTGGCCACAACCTGACTAGAAAGTTGCAGCCACCATTTTATGTTATGAGCGTGGGTTCCCGGGGCTGAAAATAGAAAGTATAAGTGGTATAAGGGGTCAAGGAGGAGGTACCTGACCCTAAGGGTGTGATATAGGGGTGTTTTAGGGTCAAATTATGCGTTTAAAATGACTTTTCTTCACCATGCGCAATATTTGTGAATATTCCCCAATATTCGATAATATTCTTGAATATTCAAGGATATTCAAGAATATTTGAGAAAATGCAAAACAAATTGAGAAAAAAACATTCACAGACTCATTCATAAACAAATTCATTCACTCATACATACACTCAGAGACTCATGTACCCATTCAGACAATCATGCACCCACTCAGACCCACTCATAGACTCACATACCCATTTCAGACCTGCTCAGACACTCACACACCCACTCACAGATACACTGAAACAGACAGGCCCTGTGGCCCAATCACAGCTACAGTGAAAGAGACAGGGCCTGTGGCCCAGACTTGAAGTGGGGTTGGGGGGTTATAAAGGTTTGGCTGCTGGTTCTGGCCGCAGGCCAGGCCCCGCTGCCAACCCCTGCTGTGAGTGGCCCAAGGCCATGCATGGCAGCGGTTGGATTAACATATAGGGGGTGATTCCAACCCTGGCGGTCGGTGATAAAGCGGCGGCCAACCCGCCAACAGGCAGGCAGTAAAAAAAAATGAATTCTGACCCTGGCGGGATCCGCCAACACAGCCCGCCACTTCAACACTCCGACCGCCACGGCGGGACAGACAAACAGCGCGGTGGTCACCGCCAACAGGCAGGCGGCAGACAAAGTACCGCCCACCCTATCACAACTCACCAATCCGCCACCTTTTCCGGTAAAAACACGGCGGAAACAGACTACGAACGGGAACACGCTTACCTCTACACACTCCACGAGGACGGAGAACAGCATGGAACCCGACTTTAACATCCTACCAGCTATTGTCTACCTGCTCATCTACCACGAGTACGAACGGCAGCGCAGACGACAACGGTGAGTACTGCACCTACGACACAGGGGAGGGGGGAAGAGAAAATGTTACGGGCACACACATACGCGACAGCCACCCCCCCACCCCCCCCCTGCAACTATCTACACACCAATGCAGAGCAACAACTCAGAGTGACACCCCCCAAACCCCCCGGAAAAATGCAAAGACATAATTAAAATGATAATTAAAATTTATGTATAAAATAGGTTCATTGAAGTCATGGAAAATTATGTATATGAAATATAAAAATAAAAAAATGAAGAGTGCGAAATCTATATACATAGGCAATAAGTCCTGCTCAGTTTGTCAAAGTTCCACAGTCCGTGGGCCAATGTCCACAAACACATGGGCAAAGCCCACACAGGAGACCAGATTCCGTTGGAGAGAACACTGCTGGGGCATCAGATGAGAAAACTACAGGCACCTCAGGGGGAAGGGAAGGGGGGGCACCTCAGCCACATGAGTCCACGACGCCAGATCCACGAGGGGCCTCCATGCCCACTGTACCATCCTGGGGAGTGCAAAGCCACAGTCTCTCAAGTCTCTACAGTGGGAGGGTTGGCCACTGTGCCATCCTGGGGAGTGCAAAGCCACAGTCTCACAAGTCTCTACAGTGGGTGGCTTGCCCACTGTGCCATCCTGGGGAGTGCAAACCAACAGTCTCACAAGTCTCTACAGTGGGTGGGTTGCCCACTGTTACATCCTGGGGAGTGCAAAGCCACAGTCCATCAGATGGATACCCGACTCCACTGGTATTGGAGGAGGCAGGGTGCCCAGAGTGCAGCGTGAACACTAGCTCAACACAGAACCGGCACTGTCAATGGGCCAGCGGTGCTTGAGACGGCGGGGCCCAGCGGAGCGGTGCTTGACAGATAGGGCCCAGCGGAGCGGTGCTTGACGGCGGGGCCCAGGTGAGCGGTGCTTGACAGGAAGGGCCCAGCGGAGCGGTGCTTGACGGCGGGGCCCAGCGGAGCGGTGCTTGACAGGAAGGGCCCAGCGGAGCGGTGCTTGACGGCGGGGCCCAGCGGAGCGGTGCTTGACAGTAAGGGCCCAGCGGAGCGGTGCTTGACAGGAAGGGCCCAGCGGAGCGGTGCTTGACGGCGGGGCCCAGCGGAGCGGTGCTTGACAGGAAGGGCCCAGGGGAGCGGTGCTTGACGGCGGGGCCCAGCGGAGCGGTGCTTGACAGGAAGGGCCCAGCGGAGCGGTGCTTGATGGCGGGGCCCAGCGGAGCGGTGCTTGACAGGAAGGGCCCAGCGGAGCGGTGCCTGTCT
Organism: Pleurodeles waltl; assembly: GCF_031143425.1. Lineage (NCBI taxonomy): Eukaryota > Metazoa > Chordata > Amphibia > Caudata > Salamandridae > Pleurodeles > Pleurodeles waltl. The sequence goes on from NC_090450.1 coordinate 256,305,528, forward strand.
TGGCGGGGCCCTGTTCAGCGGTGCTCTTCACGGCGGGGCCCTGTTCAGCGGTGCTCTTCACGGCGGGGCCCTGTTCAGCGGTGCCTGTCTTCACGGCGGGGCCCTGTTCAGCGGTGCTCTTCACGGCGGGGCCCTGTTCAGCGGTGCTCTTCACGGCAGGGCCCTGTTCAGCGGTGCTCTTCACGGCGGGGCCCTGTTCAGCGGTGCCTGTCTTCACGGCGGGCCCTGTTCAGCAGTGCCTGTCTTCACGGCGGGGCCCTGTTCAGCGGTGCTTGTCCTGTCTTTCAAGGGAGCCAGACCTGGCCAGGACTCCCCGCTTAGTCGCCCTCCGACCGTGCGGTTGCTGGCCCCTCCTGTGATGGAGTCCTGGGCCCGTGGGTGTCCTCCGTCACACCCGGGATGGGGCTGGTGGGGCCCTCCTGGTCCGCGCGCCTGCTGGCTGACTTCTCCGCCCTGCTGCCCTTGCCCTCCTTCGATGAGGCTCTCCGGCCCTTGCCTCCCCTTGATGTTGTGGCAGGTGACGGGCCACGACTTTGCTCCTTGGTGGCAGCCGTGTCAGCCTTCTCGCGCCGGCCCTTTGTTCTTCGGGTTCTCTTCCCAGGGGGGTGGGCTGGCTGTCCCCTTGCTGCTGGCCGATGTATCTGCACTAGGAAAAGGTGGACTCCAATACCCGTGCACAATGGTCGCCTTCGATGCAGGGCTGGTGGTGGCTGAGGTGCTCTTAGGACTCTTACCAGATGGAGGGTGTGGGTCAGTGGTTGGAAAGAGGTCAAGGTTGGAAAGGAAAATCAATTTGGAAAGACAGGGACGGGTAGGTGTAGTGGTTATGGGAGTGGAGGAAGAGGATGTGGTTGTAGGAGAGTCAGGTGTGCTGTCTCTGGGTGCAGGTGCTTGTGACGTAGGCTGTGGTGAGGTGGATGGCTGTTGGGTGGGTGGCTGCCTGCGTTTGTGTGTTTTGGAAGAGGGGGTGACAGACACAGTGGGAGAGGACACAGGGGACGTGTAAATGGCAGTGGGGGTGGTGACTGCACGTGTGCGGACTGTACTGGAGGGTGTGCTGGTGATGGAAGTACTGGCTGATGGTGGTGTGCATAGAGGTGTGAGTGGAGACGTCACAGGGAGGGAGGAGGGAGACGAGGAGGAGGGGGACACAGAGGTGGTAGTGACTGTTGCCATGTCTGCATCTGGATGTTGCTTGGGTGAATGCTTGTGGGATCTGTGGTGCTTATGTCTGGATGAGCTGCCCTTGGGTGTTGAGGTGTGTGCAGGCTGGTCTGATGGTGTGGATGGGATAGGCTGAGGAACAGGAGACTGGGACTAGGTGGAGGCAGTTAGAAGAGGGAGGCAGGAAACAGGGACAATGGCTGCCGTCAGTGCTGAGGCCAGTGCATTGAACGATCGTTGATGGGCAGCCTGACCCGAATGAATGCCCTCCAGGTATGCATTGCTCCGATGCACCTCCCTTTCTACACCCTGGATGGCATTCAAGAGGGTAGACTGCCCAACAATGAGTGTCCTCAGGAGGTCAATGACCTCCTCACTGAGGACAGCTGGGGTAACTGGGGCAGGGCCTGAGGTGCCTGGGGCGAAGGAGATGCCCGCCTTCCTGGGCGAGCGGGCACGGAGCGAAGGCTGAGGGGCTGCTGGGAGGGCGGGGCTGGTGCGCTGGGTGGCGGCTGTACCTGTTGTGGCGGTGGGCACGGATGTTGCCGCCACCGCAAGGGAGCTCCCTTCCGAGGACGTGTCGCTGACGTCTCCACGGGTCCCCGTTGTGGAGCTCCCCTCGCCCTCCGTATCACTGGTGTACTCGGTGTCTGTAGCATGGCCCACCGGGGCCATGTGAGTTGCAGCTCCCTCGTGCTCCGATGCCAATTCTCCTCCGCCTAATGATGCTAATGCACACATGCACAAGAAGATAAAGAAAAAGGGTGGGGGGAGAAATAAAGACAGGTTGAGTGCATGCATTGTCAACACCGTTGTCGGAGAGGACAGACACAGGAGCCTCCTGCACTACGCCGCGCAATCGGGATACACTACTCAGTACTTGTGACTAGGCCTACAGGTCTATGGACAACAAATGCACACATGGGTGATGCTGGACCATGGATAGCTGTACTTGGCACCCTACAGAGGGGGCGGCCGGGGGCACAGGGCCATGCCTAAAGGAGGGGACTAGCCTACAGAAAGTGCCCTGGCCTAAAGTCACCCACAGCCCTCCTCCCCAACCCAGACACCTCCACTGCGCGCAAAGATAGCAGAATGTGCTGATACTCACCCCCTTGTGTCTGCTGTGATGTCCTCACGCGCCCATCCAAATCGGGGTAGGCCACCGCCAGGATCCGGGACATCAGGGGGGTCAAGGTACGACTGGCACCCCTCCTACGTTGGGAGGCCATCCCCAGCAGAGACTCGGCGGTCTTCCTGGTCCCGCGGCGGATGTCCTCCCACCTCTTTCGGCAGTGGGTGCCCCGTCTGTTGTGGACCCCCAGGGCCCGGACGTCCTTGGCGATGGCACGCCAAATGTCGACTTTCTGATGGGCGCTGACCTATTTGACATGTACAGGGTGGGAAAGGAAATATCATCACTTTTCTGCATGTTAGATGTGATTGGCCCCCCTTCCCCAACCTTGCCATGTGGCACATGCTCTCATCTGTCGTGCGTTGCACTCCTCATTCGCTCCCCTCCCCACCATCTTACATCCACCCCACTCAACACAGGCATAGCCCATTCAACGTGCACCCAGTGTACTTACCTGTTGGTCTGGAGGACCGTAGAGTAGCGCATACTGGGGGAGGACCCCATCCACAAGTTTCTCCAACTCTTCAGAAGTGAAGGCAGGGGCCCTTTCCCCATTCGCAGCAGCCATTGTCTCTTCCAGACCGAGGTCACAGCAGCACTTGCAGTATAGGTCCTCTCCTGTGGATGATCAGGTCTCGAGTGATTAAGCAGCTAGAAAATGGTGGTCACGCCCGCGGCGGTGCGTACCGCTGCGGTGCGTACCGCGACCGTCGGCGCACATCGTCATTGGCTCCTGATACCCATAGGGTTCAATGTTAACCAATGCGGCATCGCACCGCGGTCTTCGACCGCCTACCGCCACGGTGTGCCACGCCAGCGCATTGACCTCACATCCCACTGTCACACTTCTCAGGTCAGGCAGCCGCCATTTCAAGGGCCCACATGGCCTAATGTCTACTGCGTCATACAGGCCTAGGCCTTGCATTGCCACTCATACAGGCCTTTCACTGCATTGCGAATCAATTACGGTGCAAGCTGTGTGAACGTACCTGTGGGTTGCTTGACTTTGTGCTCCATGTTGTCCTTCCTAGGCACCGTCCGCTGGGACTTGCGAGGAGAAGGATGAATCCTCCCGTGTACCGACCGCTGGTGGACCTGTCGACAATGGAAGAACGACATATTATACTTCGATACAGACTTAACAGAGCCACTATACATGAACTGTGTGCCCAGCTGGAGCCAGACCTGATGTCCCCCATCCGCCAACCCACAGGGATTCCCCCTCTGGTGCAGGTTCTGTCAGTACTCCATTTTTTGGTAAGTGGGTCTTTTCAGACAACAGTGGCCATGTCATCTGGGATGTCTCAGCCTATGTTTTCTAAGGTTTTGTCCAGAGTGTTGTCTGCCCTGATGAAATACATGCGGAGCTACATTGTTTTCCCTGAGGAGGATGAATTGGCTACAGTGAAGGGTGATTTCTATGCCCTTGGACATATCCCAAACATCATTGGTGCCATTGATGGGACCCATGTGGCTTTGGTACCCCCCAAAGAAAGTGAGCAGGTGTACAGAAATAGAAAAAGTTATCATTCGATGAATGTCCAGGTGGTCTGTTTGGCAGACGAGTACATCTCCCATGTAAATGCCAAGTTCCCTGGGTCAGTGCATGACGCGTATGTCATGCGAAATAGCAGCATCCCCTATGTGATGGAACAGCTACAGAGACACCGTGTGTGGTTATTAGGTGACTCTGGTTACCACAACCTGTCGTGGCTACTGACCCCAGTGAGGAATCCCCGGACCAGGGCAGAGGAATGGTACAATGAGGCCCATGGGCGAACTAGGAGGATAATAGAAAGGACCTTCGGGGTCCTGAAGGCCAGGTTTAGGTGCCTGCATATGACAGGGGGATTCCTAATGTACTCATCAAAGAAGGTGTGCCATATCATTGTGGCCTGCTGTATGCTTCACAATCTTGCATTGCGACGCCAGGTGCCTTTCCTGCAGGAGGATGGTCCAGATGGTGGTGTTGTAGCAGCTGTGGAGCCTGTGGAGAGTGAAGAGGAGGAAGACGACGGGGACGACACGGACAACAGGGACACAGTTATACAACAGTATTTTCAGTAGCACACAAGTAAGAATCACCCACGCCATTTTACATTTACTTCAGGCCTCCTGCGTCTCTACTTTCTGTGTACCCCACCATTTCCTTTTAACTGAATTGTGACTTTCCATTCACTTTTCAGAGCTGTTTGACCAACTGCGTGACTTCTGCTTTGTTTGCCCATGGACTACACCTTGTTGTCATTGGTATGTTGTCATCACAATGTCACAGAACATAATAGCACCGTTATGTGTGATACATAATAGTAAAATATAAGCAGACTCCTGTTATTGTACGTGCAATAAGTGATTTATTTCAAGTGCTACATATAGGTACATGATAGTAAAACGGTGATGGGTGGGGGTGGAGTAATGTCCATGGCAGAGTCCAGTTCTCAGACGCACAGGTGCATTGTCCATATGCCTGTGGAAGGATGGAGCAGGGGAAGTTTATGGTTGGACAGGGTGACAAAGTGGGACAGTGGGATGACATCAGGGGGTATCTTATGCTGGCGGGAGTCTTGCAATCCTACTCTGTCTTCTTGTTTGATCTCAGGTTCCGCTTGCGGGGTGGTTGTTCTTCAGCAGGAGGTGGGGTTCTGGTGGCCTGTCGTTGTGTGGGGGCCTCCTGTCCACTAGCGCCGGCGGAGGTGGTAGGCTGTTCCTGGTCCAGGCTAGTGACAGGGGCCCTTTGGGGTGCCACATGGTCCCGCAATGTGGTGACTATCTGGTTAAGGGCCAGGACTATGGTCCCCATTGCGGAACCGATGTTCCTGAGTTCCTCTCTGAACCCCATGTACCGTTCCTCCTGCTGTGCCTGGATCTCCTGGAACCTGGCCAGTACCGTCGCCATCGTCTCCTGGGAGTGGTGGTATGCTCCCATGATGGTGGTGAGGGCCTCTTGGAGAGTCGGTTCCCTGGGCCTGTCCCCCCCTGTCGCACAGCAGCCCTCCCAGTTCCCCTGTTTCCCTGGGCCTCTGTCCCCTGGACAGTGTGCCCACTACCACTGCCCCCAAGTCCCTGTTGTTGTTGGGGTGGTGGGTCAACCTGGGTGCCCTGTAGTGGCAGACACACCGCTGATTGACGTGTCCTGGAGACAGAGGCATGGGCCCGCTGGGTGGGAGCTGTGCTGGTGTTCCCAGAGGGGGTTGGGTCTGCTGTAGCCTGTGGCTGTGTGTGGGGAACCGACTGTCCAGAGGTCTCCGATGGTCTGGGCTGGTCATCTGGGTCTAGGTCGACAGAGCTGCTGTCATCGCTGGGGGCCTCTTCTGGGGGTGGGATGGACATCTCTGGACCCTCCGTGGCGGTGTGGTGGCGTTCGGGTCCTGCAGGGGTATAAGGGTATGGTTATTGGTTCTGTGTGTGGCATTTCGTGTGATGGGTGGGTGTCCGTGTACCCAAGTGCAGGCATTCCCGTGTGGGGGCTTTTGTGAGGGTGGCTTGTGGGGGTGATGTGTATGTGCAGTGGGCATGCTTTGGTGATGGGTGTCCATGCTTTGTGGCCGCATGCAGGTCTAGGTGTTGGGATGGGTGGGTTGTGATGGTGGGACATTAGCAAGGAGTTGGTGTGATGGGGGTGGGGGTGAGGGTGGGGGTATGTGCTGGCATGCAGGTGGGGTGGGAAGTAGTAGTTACGATTTGACTTACCAGAGTCCATTCCTCTGCCTACTCCTGCGAGGCCCTCAGGATGCAGGATGTGCAAGACTTCCTCCTCCCATGCTGTGAATTCTGGGGGAGTAGGTGGGGGTCCGCCGCCAGTCTTCTGCACCGCAATGTTGTGCCTTGATACCATGGAACGCACCTTCCCCCGTAGGTCGTTCCATCTCTTCCTGATGTCGTCCCGATTGCGTGGATACTGTCCCACCGCATTGACCCTGTCGACTATCCTTTGCCATAGCTCCATCTTCCTAGCAATTGTGGTGTGCTGCACCTGTGCCCCGAATAGCTGGGGCTCTACACGTACTATTTCCTCCACCATGACCCTGAGTTCTGCGTCAGAGAACCTGGGGTGTCTTTGGGGTGCCATGGGGTGGTGTGGATGAGGTGAGTGATGTTGTATGTGTTGTGGAGTGTGATGTGTGTGGTGGTGTATGGTGTTTTGTGCGTTGTAATTGTGTGGGTGATGTTGTGATTGGCCTCTGTGTGATGGTCTACTCTAAGCTGTGCAGTCTCTCTCTGTCCTTGATTCGCAATTGTGGTAGTAAGGGTTTGTGGGTGATGTGGGTGTGTGTTTTATATAGTATTGGGTGTGTGGGAGTGGTGTGTGTATGTGTATCAGGTGTGTGTATTTCAAATTGTCCAATGTGGTGGTGTTTTGTAAGGGTGTGTGTATTTTGAGCGCAGCGGTGTGTACCGCCAATGGAATACCGCGGTTGAAAGACCGCCGCTTGGATTCGTGGGTCAGAATGGCATGGGCGTATATCTGTTGGCGTGGCGGTGGAGGTTTGGTCATCGCCATTTTTTCGCTGACCTTTGGTGTGGCGGACTTTTGTGGATGTCGGGTTTTTGGCGGTTTGCCAGTTGCGGGTCAGAATGACAATGGCGGTTTACCGCGACCGCGGCGGTGTTATGGCGGTCTTCTGACCGGCGGTAAGCGCCTTTTACCGCCGAGGTCAGAATGACCCCCATAGTATTTAAATAATACTTTACGTTAAAAAAAGCATAGAAATTTACTGAAAAAAACAAAGGTTATTGGGACATTATAGTTAGGCTCTGAATTTACATGTAAAAGAAATTCAGCAGTTATAGTTAGAGTCATTTCAAGAAACTATAACTCGCACCCTAAGGTAACTATAACTTGCGCCCTGCTAAATTTCTATGGTTTGGACAAGTAAATACAGAACCCAACTATAACATCGCTGTAACCTTTGGGTTTTTCAGTGGCTATATACATGTGCATATATATATTTATATCATTATTCTTATATATTTGTGAAAATATTAATTGAAAAAACCAAAGGCTTAAGGGACTTGATAGTTAGACTAACATTTCAAGCATACAAAACCATAGGGATTCAGCAGTAATAACTACCTCACCTAATTATAACTTACACCCCTGCAGTGCACTGTTTATGACCTGACATATTACATCACTCATGAGATGGTCAGGGACATCACTGGTAACTAGGCCTAAATATTTGTAAGTTTTGTTTAATTTAATTTACTTATCTATAACATCCGTGTATATATATTTCCACAATGCAGTCCAGTTTGTGGAGCTCTCTGGCAGCTGGTGCAATGCGTATGAGAGGCTGACCGTTTGCCTCCAAATATTAGTGTTACAAGAAAAAAAATCACTCTGCACTCGATGAACTGGCCCAGTTTACTACCTTATTTCATATACAGGCAACTGACCAACACGTTTCGACCTGGCAGATTTTTTCACAGTCTTGTTCACGGTTGGTTAGTTCTTCTTTCACGTCAACAATTTTACCTTAGTGTCCACCAGCCTGTTATGAGGCTTCAGGGACTTGTAGTGACAACATTTAAAAAACATTTTTATGTACTTACGGTCACACACTTGTTATGAATAGGAGTGATTTTTTTTTTCTCTTTCTTTTAAATATTTTTTGTCTATTTCGTTGAGTGCAGGAAGAGTGTTTTTTGTTTTGCCAATAACATTGGTGCCACTTGACAAATCTTCACGAATGTTTCAAAACGTATACTTCAGTAAGTTCAGCTGCTGTCTTGGAAGTTTGGGGGTGATCCGTCAAACCGGGAAAGAGAAAAAGGGGAGGGTCCAAAAATGCATTTTCTTCATCATTTTTCAGAGAGCCCTTAGACATTCTGACAACCCAAACTGTTCAACGTAATTAGACCAAATTTGGCAGGAAACAAGATCTTGTTGTGCATATTGTGCTTTTTGTGATTTTCTGAAAATCCATTCATGTTTGGAGATAATAAGGGTAAAATAATATAGTTATCTAGGGATGTGGATTCTCTGCGGAACCAACTGTCTGATATCTGATTGGCTGCCAACACTTCAACAAGGAAGTGTTGGCAGCCATTTTAGGACTCAGCTTCAGCCTAGTCCCACCATAAAAGATAAAAAAAGAGAAGAGGCCAGCCTCAGCCCTCAGGCTTGACCTAGAGGTTCCCCAGGGGCACAACCAGCGCTAAAAAACATTAAAACAAATATTTACAAAATCTGCGTATGATCCATAGATTTTTCTGAGATTCTCTTTTTTAAAGAGCAGTCTCCCTCTTTTTTTTTTTTATTTTGCTCCCAGACGGGCCAGGTGCCAGGGGCAGAGGGCTTAAAAAAGGAGTGGGGCAGATGGGATCCCCATCCTAGGGCTCAGATGAATCCCAGAGACCACCACCTCCCCAGGGCAATGATGCAAATATATGCGGGGCGGGTGGGCTGGACGCCCCCCCTGCACACCAGGGACCACCACCTCTCTGGGGCAAAATCCTTTAAAAATAGTAGGGTGGCCCTGAGGACCCACTGCACCTTGGGGACCACCACCTCCCCTGGGCAAAATGCTTTTAAAATAGTAGGGAGGTCCTGCGACCCCCTGGGCCTTGGTAGACCCCAGAGCAGGGGGTCCCTGAGGCTAAATTTGAAAGATGGAGTAGGGCCATGCGGCCCTCATTATGGAGCCATAGATAGCCCTGGTGACCGCCACCTCTGAAATTCACACGCTATATTTCAATCAGCTAACTATAACTTGCGCACCCCATACACTGCTTATTACCTCATACATTACGTCACTCATGACATGTTAAATGGCATAACTGATGATGTCACTTAAGGCTTTTAAAAGTGCATTTACAGTGTTTTTATTCTGTTTTTGTCATAAAGTGTTCATTTTATTTCATTTCAACATTTAACTATAACATCAGTTTAACCATTTGGTTTTTACAGTTTTGAATTTTAGGTTTGAATTTTAGTTTTAGAGATGATCATGCTACAAAACCTGACTATTGTTTTTTTGTCAATTGCTAGGGTTTTTCAACGTATTCAGTCACTATTCAGTCATGGCCTCCATGGTCAGCTTGCTGCCCTTGCCCCTGCTCCCGTCCTGCTTGCCTTCTGTTCTCCATCTGTGTGTCCTTGCCCCCACCTACTGTTCTCCATGGTTAGATTACTGCCCCTGACCACCTCACGCAAACTCTCTGTTCACTGTCTGCATTCCCTGGCTCCTCTCTTCTCACCTTTGTGGTCAACTTGCCTCCTGTGCCCTCCACCCTCCGCCCTGTGTTCACTGTGTGCATGCCCCTGACATCTCTCACCTGACTTCTGTGGTCCTCTGAGTTGCTCCTGCCCATGCCAGCCTGTCCTCAACAGTCAGCTTGTTACTACTGCCCCTAGCCCCACCGCTGCCTCTGTTCTTCATGTGCATGTCCCTGCCCTTTTCTATGTCTTTTCATCCATCATCCATTTTGTTGACCCCTCCATGTTGGTCTGCTCACTGTGGTCAGATTGCTGCCCAGCCCCCTTCTGTCTTTCTTCTGTTCACCATCTGCATGCTTCCACCCCATCCCTACAGCTCTCTTTGACAGGCTTCTGCCCCTGCCGACTTGCCCTATGTGGTCAGCTTGCTGGTCCCACTTCCCTTCGTTCTCTGTATCCGCACCCCTGCTCTTGCCCCTTGTTCTCTTTCTTGTGTTGTGCTGTCCCTGCCTTTGCAGTGCTTTCCTTCTTGGTCAGCCTGCTGCTTATGCCCCACTCCTCGCTGTCCTCCTTTGTCCAAATCTGTGCCCAGCCTGGTCCATCTTGCCCTAGGTGTTTTTTGTTGTTCGGGCACTGCAACTCCTGCTGGCTGTCCTTTCTTAGCTTGTTGACCCTACCCACCTCTTCTCTGCCCCGTGTTGTCCAAGTCATGCTATAGGCCCCTCCCTCTGTCCTTGCATGGGGCAATGTGCTGCCACTCCTCCTCTCGTTTACTGCCTGTGGTCAGCTTGGTATCCCCACCTCTGCACCCTATTTGTGTCTTCTGTTCTCTGTATCTATGCCCTTGTTCTATTACACCAGTCTTGTGTGGTCTGTTCTGCTGCCACTGCCACTCATTCCAGCCCTAGGTGATTAGAGTTCTGCCCCTGCCCTGCTCCCCCATGCCCACTGTTCTCTGAGTGCAAGCCCTGCCCCCTTCGTCCTGCCCTCTATGGTCCATTGAGCTGCCATTACCACTCCTGCATAATCTGTTGTGCTGTCACTGCCCCATGTACCTGCTCTGTGAGGTCAACTGGTTGCCCCTACCCCCTGCCCTCTGTTGCCTGAGTGCAGCTACTACTCCCTCCTGTCTGACATCCATGGCCCTTTGTGCATGTCCCTGTCCCCTCCCACTTGCCCACTATGGTCTATTGTGCTGCCAATAACCCTCTCACCTGCCATATGTGGTCTGCTGCATTACCACTGCACCCCCCACCTGTCCAGGATGGTTAGCCTTCGGTCCCTGCCCCTGACCCACTCCTCCCTTCCCTCTGCCATCCGTGTGAGGCGTACCACACCTGTCTCCTTCCTCCTGTAATCCATTGTCTGATACTGTGTCCCTACTCCCTCCTTTCTGCCTTCCATGGACCGTTGTGTTGTTGCTACCCCTCCTTGCTGTCCTCCATGACCTGCAGTGCTTAAACTCCCCTTTGCTTGCCATGCATGGTCCATTATGTTGTTACTGAGCCTCTCACAAGCCTGGTATTGTTCGTTTGTTGACCCTGCCACTGTCCCTGCCCTCTATTGTCCAAGTTCATGCCCTCCGTCGTCCTTAGTGTAATTATAAAAAGTACAACCCTATAGGGGTTATTCTAACTTTGGAGGAGGTGTTAATCCGTCCCAAAAGTGACGGAAAAGTGACGGATTTACCACCAGCCGTATTACGAGTCCATTATATCCTATGGAACTCGTAATACGGCTGGTGGTATATCCGTCACTTTACCGTCACTTTTGGGACGGATTAACACTCCTCCAAAGTTAGAATAACCCCCTATATGCCCATCTGGACTAAGGGTAACATATGGTAAATAGAACAATTGTCCTGAGAGATTCATTGGCTGAATTACCCTCTGTATCACTTAAAGGTAATGTCCCATGCAATCTGTCAAAATTATCATATCCATGGAATGATAGATTTCATATAAGAAACAAATTCAGTCAGATGCTAATTCAGTCAATTTTTCCCTTGTTTATCGGAATGCTCCTGCCCTCTTCCTCCTGTCCTTGATTGTCCATTGTGCTGCAACTGACCTGAATAAGCGTCAATTTTTTTACGCTAATTCAGCGCAAACTTAACTCCATATTTATATTTTGGTGGTAGACATGTCTAGCGCCAAAATATTGGAGTTAAAGTCATTTTTTGCCTGCAGAAAACTCACTTGCGTCAATGAGATGCAAGGTAGGCTAAAAATGACTCAAATGCCCTAGCACCTCATTTATCTCCCTGTGCATAAATGGTGCACGGGAGGGAGGCGGGCCTAAACAATATTTAACGCCTGGGTGAGGGCAGGCGTTAGAGGACCTGTGAGCCCATTTCTATGGTGGAACACCATGGAATAAGGCCACAGGTGCCCTCTCCCTGGCCCCAGGGACACCCCCACCCACACCAAAGGGACAGCAGAGGATGTAGGACCGCATCCCAGGTAAGTACAGGTAAGTAAAGATAAGAATATACCTTTTTTTTTAAGTGGCGTAGGGGAGCCTAACTTGGGCCCCGCTACTTGGCACTGTGCCCAGTGGCCTTACCCAGGGGACTTATGTCCCCTGGGCATGGCCATTGGGATGGGGGTCATGACTCCTATCTTTACTTAGACAGGACTCATGTCCATGGGGGTTGTGAATCTAACAATGGTGCTAGTCAGGTTAGAGTCTTTATTTTGACTGTAACCTGACTAGCACCATTCTTTCATGCACATCCTCCAGTTTTCCGTACTCCTCCCCCACCTGGTTAGCATCATGTATTTTGATGCTAACTGGGCCTTAGCGCGGGCTTGTGCCATCCCTCAAATATGGCGCCCGGCTGGTGCTCTGGAATGACACTAGCCGGCGCTATGCTTTTTGACATAAACCTGCGCTAATGCAGGTTTGCGTCAAAAAGTATAAATCAGGGCCTAATCGTTCTAATGTAAAGTGGTGCACTGAAAAGACATATTAACATGCATTCACTCATGGTTAGCCATTGAAACCTATGAGGTATAACGTTTAGATTTTATGTTTGAAGAATTAATTTGTCATTGTGGTATAATTTGTGATGTAAACTAATGGTCTGCATTAAAAAGATATTATATTTCATATGGATAATGTTTTATAATGAACATGCAATGTAGAGAATGTAGTAGTGATGGTATAGTCAAATGAATGAGTTAACAGAATTATTTTTATTTTAAATGTATTGTAACCTGAACAAGTCTGGTTGCTTATTAATATTGGATTATGGGTTAAGATGCTAAATGTGTATTAAATGCATAGATGAATGTGATGTGTTAACTCATTACATTAGGCTAAGTGAGGCCTGTAAGGCCCTGCTTTTTAACTGTGCAGAAAATATTTATTCATTCTTGTTAATGTGAACCTTTCGTTCAGATTTTGTTCTTAGGAGAATGCTAGCTTGGTAATAGACACCATATTGTCTTAAACATAGAGAGTTGTGAATTTTGCCGTGAATCCTGTACATTTGGAAGTGTGGACTAGCACAGTGTAGTGTGTCAAAGCCACATGGATGAGAACCAATTGAATATTTCCTACCTGTTGGTAATGGGAATTCATGGCCATGTTGCATTGTGTGTCATCTGATCGATTTCTATTGGATACTACATCTACGTCATGTGGACTGACAAATCATCTTGCCGTATGAACTTTGATACACTGATCCCCAACTGAACTCAGAAGCAGAATCTTTTTCTAACTCTTCGCTGCACAGTGAACCCTTTGGACTCTGAGAGGTTTTGGCCTCCCTACTCTTGCCCCTTTGAGATGCCTTGTTGATGCCTTGCTGAAACTTAGGGCCAGATGTATCAAACATTTTTGTGATCACAAACGGCTCAACGGGCCGTTTGCGATCGCAAAAATGCATTTTGGTATGTAACAAGTCCAATTCGGAATTCATTAACTTGTTACTGAATCGCTAATTGGATTTGCGACTACATACCGATTCGGTATTAGGAAGGGGCGTGTCAAGGACGTCCTTTCCTAATACTGGATCGCAGAGGTATATATAATTGTTTTGTGACTGTGAATGCAGTTGCAAAACTTTCGCAGTTACCACCTACCACCTACTTCAAGTAGGTGGTAACCCATTTGCAAAGAGGAAGGGCTTCCTTAGGGACCCCTTCCCCTTTGTGAATGCATGCAAAAACATTTTTTAAGAGCAGGCAGTGGTCCCACGGACCAATGCCTGCTCTTAAAAAATGAAAAGAAAACTTTTCATTTTTTATTTTTAAATGCATCCCGGTATCCTTTAAGGAAAGCGGTCTGCATTTAAAAAGACAAGATTGCTTTATTGAAAAGCAATTACAGACATGGTTGTCTGCTGAGCCCAGCAGGCCACCATCCCTGTGATTGTAGCCATTCGCAATGGCTCACAAATTGCGACCTACCCCATGAATATTATCCAGGTAGGTCGATTTGCGAGCCCTTGCGAATCGCAGTATGAAACTCCTGGAGTTTCATACATTCCAATAGCGATTACCTAATTGTGATTCGCAAAAAATTGCAATTAGGTAATCGCTATTGTAAAAAATTATACATCTGGCCCTTAGAGATTTTTCCCCTGACTCTGAGAAGAAGACACTTGACTGAGCTTCTGAAATACTAATGCCTTCCCTTTTTACTTACCTTCTGCCCATTTTAGTTAGTAACCTGTTAGGCCAGATTTCCTTTTTCCAAATTCTTTTTATTCTTTTTTATATTTTTGCCTTTTGGCCATGTCCACATGTGTTTAACCCAGCACGTGTTCATCTCTGATTGACTAATCTGTAAAGTTTCCCTTGCTGAATTAGCATACTCTTGAGGACTTTAAATGTTTGTAGGAACTGAACAGCGCTTATTTTCTGTACATCAGGCGATTCTTCTGATGTTTTATATTGTTTTTGTTGAATGTTTAGTTTTGCTAATGTGACTGAATCTTTTCAGTCTCCTAGGTCAACCCTTGAAGATTTTGTACCTGTATAACTGGGTTTTGAGAACTGTCTACACAACTTTGAGTTTGAGCTTGTAATAAAGCCCCCTTAACTTTATTTCAGACTGGAATTTGTCTTGTGTGGCCACATTGGTGATACTATTAGTTTAAAGATTATTTGCTATGAAATGTAATGACTTCTCTCCTCCCCCTTATGCTGTGCCAAAATAAAACATTTATTGACCTTCTCAAGCACTGATTTCTTGTGAAGGAAGAAATTCACCATCAGATCTGGTAACAGATTGATGATTTGGCCCAGGAGGGAGGCAGTAGTCCAGTTTGCTGCACAAGGAGGAAGAACAAATTAGGCACAGTGTTAGACAAATAGGATTGGCCCCATGCGATTTGTGCATTTGGAAGTTGCTCACCCCAAATTCTGTTCCATGGTTCATTCCAAAGACTGATAAAGTTCTAATGTCATTCCTGTGAGAGACAGATGAATGAGTATTAATAGGGTTTTGCGCTTGCATTGCTTTGGCCTGAAGAGTGCGGTAAAGTGTGATGATGTAAAGTGTTTTGCAGAGTTTTTGAAGTTGTGTGATTGTGGTGCTTTTTGCTAAAAAACTGTCTGCAGTTGTTGTGGTTGTTGACAAAGGAAATTGTGGGATTGAAGTTACTTTCTGGTCCAGCAGGAGGTTTATTGTGATCTGTTGAATTTGACTGAAAATGAAGGTCTTTAAAGCATTGAGAGGAGATATATTTATTAGGTGCGAGTGGAAAACACCACTCCACAGGTGGCGATACCGGAGTTTGCCCTCTCCCAGCTCTGTCTGGCACGCAAAGTTCAGCATAAAACTCTGTTACCATCATGTACCGGAGTTTACCGGCACCTGGAGCTGGAATTAGCAGGGAAGTTGGTATAAGAGCTGCATATTTACTGTGGGTTTACTACACTCTCCATTTCATGCTAAAGGTCTGTGAGTGAACTACCTGTTTAATAACAGCGCTGGACAAATAAAACTCTTGCACATTTTCAGGCCTTCTGCTGGTCCCCGTACTCGGACACAGAATTACTTTTCCAGTTGAATCCCGAAGCACTTTGGTTATGAAAGGCCTGCTTCCAACAGCCCCTGTAGGTGTCAGCTGTACAGACGTGACATGCTTTATGGCCTGTTCTGTTTTGGAACTGCAGCTGACACCATGTTTTGAAATAAAAACCGAGTCCTAAGTGAGGGGATCCGTGGAGAAGATATCATTGGCAGGAGCCCAAAAAACTGTTGCCACCAACGCTAAAGCAGGCCCTTAATATAATATTACAACCACGCTTAAATTATGTTACTAAATCTAGTAACGTTTTTTCATTTTTTAATACTGTACCGCTTTTTTGTTTAATCTTCTCTCTCACTTTCTTTTTCACCTTCACTTTCTTACCTTTCTCTCTTACTCTTTCCTTCTATAACATTTGCTATCTACTCTCTCATCCCTCCTTTTCCTTCTATCTCTCTTACCCTCACTATCTTTCTGCCTCTCCCCCACTTCTCTTTCTCTTCTTGTGTTCTCACTTTCCCTCATTAATGCTCTCTCTCTATCCTTCTATCTCTCCCTTTAACACTTTGGGGTTATTACGACTTCGGTGGTGGAAAAGCCCATCCGCCGAAGTCCCATCCTCCGCACCAGCCCCATTACGAGTTTCCCTCTGGGTCAGCGGGCAGAAACAGAGTTTCCGCCTGCCGGCCCAATGGGAAACGACCTACTGCATTGTCTCCGACTCGTAATAGAGCCGGCGACAATGCTGTAGTTCGTAGGGTGCAGCAGCACCCATCGCAACGTTCACGGTCTGCAAAGCATTAGACCGCCAGCGTTCGTAATAAGGCCTTCTGCGTCCTACTACCTCTTTCTGCACCTGCCTTCTCTGGCACTTTTTTCCCTTGAGTTCTGCCCTGATCTTTTCCCTCTTCTTCATTCTATTTACTTGCTCTCGCCCTCCTTCTCTTCTCCTTCTTTCCTCTATTCAACAATCTCTTTTTAATCCCTTTCTAACTCAATCTGTCTTTCTCATTTGTCCTTGCCTTCACTCTCTTTGTTTGTATTTCCGTTTTCTTCTCTCTTGTTTTCTCTCTTCCTCTTACTCTCTCGCCCACTTCCTTGCTGTCTCTCTTTCATGTTTCCTTTCGTTCCGTCTTTCGGTCTCCAAAGTAAGGACCTACAAATACCATGACCTCTATTATCGACCGGCTTTGAAAGTATTGGTATATGGCTGAATATCCTTCACCAACAACGTGAATGTTAATGACAATTTCCGTGCTCTTCTTCTCCTCTCGACATCATTAAAATAAGTGACTTTCATGGGAAACAGAACCAAAGAATGAGTGATGGGGCCCAGATCCTCCTGTCACTTACAAAAACAATGTAAAAATCAGGGGGTCTTCAGATGAGCTGAGGGCGTGGCAGATAATTGTATTTCATTTTAGTTTAAGCCAAAACATTGTAATTAATTATAATGCTGCATTATTTGTTTAACAAGGTGCTTAATAAGGCCCTGGAGTGCAAAAGTGTCATTTTCAGACAGAGGCAGAGGATGACAAAGTCTTTGTCCCAGATCACACGGCATGACTGAGTGGGAAGCAGGGTGATATGCAATGAGCACAACCCACTCATTTTGGTACCAAGGAACAATAAAAGAGAAAACAAGTGTAAGGAATCACAGTAAAGTACAGCAAATGGACATGCCACCCCAGACCTATAACCTGGCGGATCTTTAACAGATTGCAACCGGTCTTATGAGTAAGACTTTCATACCCAGCATATACACTGTGCTCCAACCCCTAGAGACAGAAACTTACTTGTCCCGGCAGTCGGTGTGTGGTGCACTTTTCTCTCTGACCCTAAGTGATGGGCATCCAAGCATCCAGGCTGGCTCTCTGTGTAGGCTGGAACGAGGGCAAGGGAGAGGGGAAGAGGGCGGGGTGGTGCTTCCTGCTGATTGGATTAAGAACTTGGAGAAATCTGACAAAAATGATTTGTAAGTACAGAGCTTTCACATGCTCAATATTGTTGTTTCAAGGGTGGTGTGCAGGTTGTATTGATAGACTTTGTAACTGAAGAAAACTGGAAAAGCACGTTGTGGGAAAACGGTGGGTGGAACTCAGTGGAATCTCACAGAGTTCTTATTTAACTGTGGAATTCTGAGTAGGTCAACTCAGTGAGTTACACCTACCCTTAAAATGTATTCCAGTGGGAGATGGATTAGAGACCCCACCCAAAGGTACTCCAGGTCATTACGTAGCTTCAGAAAAAGGTCTTCATGCATGTTTGTGACTTGTGCAGTTGTTCAAAATTACTGAGCAAGTAGCTACATTAGCATGTCCTCATTATGGAACTTTTTAATATAAGAATTCCTGAAGTATGATATGAAACCATCTCAAATACATGCACAATTTCAAGTGCTTGACATTTTGTAATAAATAGCATCACAGCTGAATGCCAAGTATGAAAATAGAATGCAGAAAGCCTTAAAGACAATTGCTGAGGCAAGTTGGTATAAAGAGCAGAAAGCATGACGAGCAGAGATTATTGAGGAACTAGTTTGTGTCCAGCTATTTCCAGTGAAGAAGGGGAAAGCACAAAACCAAAGACTAAGAAAAAAGGAAAACAGAATACAAAACTGATCCTGAAATGAAATGAGATTGATTCAGATGATGAGTTTATAAATCAGATCTTGTTAAATCGTCCGCCTCCACATCATTCTGTAGCAGCACCAAGTGAAGCTGCATATGATGTAACCCCTAATGTTCCTACTGGTCCAGTTGCACATATCCCAAATCTGATAGTGCTAGATACATCTACAAACACACAGATAGCAAATGTGAATCAACCAGCTTGAGGCTTTAGCACAGTTCAGCCTGTACAGAGCCCTAATGTGAATCAGATTGTTACAAACCTTAATGAGAATCAGTCTGTGCAGACACATTATGTGAATTTGCATGTGTGCATGTTCAGTACAAATTTGCCCTTATCAAATGTTTCCCTGATGCAAATAGGACACAATTTTAGAACTGCTCTGTCAGGACAACTTATAGGACTGACAATTCCTTGGAATCAGACACATTATGTTGGCTCGGATGCATTTACTGTCCCTGTAACTATAGGTCCAATTGTTCCTTGGTATGCTCCAAGCATGTCTGGACATAATGCACATTAATTAAATGTCCTAACTGTGCCTGGTACACCGGTTACATCCAATGGGATGACACCAAGCAGTGCACAGAGATCTGTGTACTCAAATGATTCAGCAATGGATGGAATTCATTCTCTTGTGAAACCATTATTTCCCCTAAACAGATTGCACATCCATCGCAATGAAAAGTCAGACACCAAATGTTTATTGCAGTACCCAGAAAGGAAAAATACTTTTAACACACCATATGTCTATGTTCATTACCCCAAATCAGCAAACCGTAGGTCCTTTAAGAGTAGATGTGTGCAGAATAATTCTGTGAGTTTACGAGGAGTCACTGCACAGCAATTTAATGATTGGCTGAATAATTTGAGTTCTGAAGGAGCGACAGGTGTAAAAACTGTTATGTGAGAACAGAAGAAACCCCCAAGAGACATAGGGGGTCATTCCAACCCTGGCGGTCAATGACCGCCGGGTTGGAGGACCGCGGGAGCACCGCCGACAGGCCGGCGGTGCTCCCAAGGGCATTCCGACCGCGGCGGTAAAGCCGCGGTCGGACCGGCAACACTGGCGGTCTCCCGCCAGTGTACCGCAGCCCTTTGGAATCCTCCAAGGCGGCGCAGCTAGCTGCGCCGCCGAGGGGATTCCGACCCCCCCTACCGCCATCCAGTTCCCGGCGGTCCGCCCGCCGGGAACCGGATGGCGGTAGGGGGGGTCGCGGGGCCCCTGGGGGCCCCTGCAGTGCCCATGCCACTGGCATGGGCACTGCAGGGGCCCCCGTAAGAGGGCCCCTACAAGTATTTCACTGTCTGCTTGGCAGACAGTGAAATACGCGACGGGTGCAACAGCACCCGTCGCACCTTCCCAGTCCGCCGACTCAATTACGAGCCGGCATCCTCGTCTTTTGGCGACCGCCCGCCAGCCCAGGGAAAAACTTAGAATACCCTCCGCGGTCTTTCGACCGCGGAGCGGTATTTCGGAGGGGGGAACTCTGGCGGGCGGCCTCCGCCGCCCGTCAGGGTCAGAATGACCCCCATAGATCATTAAACGTGTCTGGACTGAAATGGGAGCTAAACTAAATGACATTGAAAATGTTAGATACAGCCCAATTAGAGATGTACACTGAGGGCGAGCTGTTGTTCATGTACAAAGACATTGCCCATTGTGCAGGAATGGCATATGAAAGATTATCTGATGTGGCTAAAAAATATGATGTGGATTTGGAAAAATCAAAGTCCTTGAAGAGAAGTTACAGATTGGAGTTTAGCGTAAAAGACATAGCTAACATGAGATCCCCTGGAATGAAATTGATCATTAAAGAATTAATCACATACATTTATAAATGGGGAGCGTTACATGAGTGGGAATGTTGATGGACAAAGAAAAGAGATCATAAGAAGACCAAGCCCGAAGTGCCTCCAGCAGTAGCAAAACAAGCTGAGGCTAACGTGAAAATGCTTCTTATGAGAGAAATTCAAGGTGGAGGGTATGCTCAAGTAGCTTGGAGTAGAAGTGATATTTTGTCATTCACAAATGATTACCTGAAATTGAGAGAGAAACCGGTGGACTGGTACAAGTAGACAAAAAGTTTTGTGAAACTTTCAAAATGCCTGTGGGAAGATTTGAATATGCTGTTTGACATTTGACATTGTGGTTCCAAGTTATTTGTGGACTTAATGTAAAGTTTTTGCTGATTGGCCAGAAAGTGAACCTCCAAGACATCCAGAAACAGGTGCACCGCCTGAACAGGTGGTGAAAAACGATTACAAAGGAATTGGTTTTCTAAAGGACAACGGGGTATGTTTAGGAAAAGTGGCGCTGCATCCACTGCAGCGGCACTTTTGTAGCGCATCTTAGCAACCGCCTACTGCCACCATGTGTGCGCCGTATTTAAAATGTGGTGCATTATGGTGCAGGTTAGGTGCAAGAGCATCAAAGCTTTTGATGCGATTGATGTACTTGGCAGGACTAGCTCCAAAAATGTTGGCGCTGGTCGGGCAAAGTATATGGAGGCCCATTTTTATAAATGGTGTGCTTCCTTTTAACGCCTGCTCAGAGCAGGAGTTAAAAAATGCAGCTAAGAATGAATCCCTTAGATTCCACTGTGCCATTTTTGCGGTCCACCCTAACGGGGGAATGCCCCCTTTGCATCAATTATTCATGGCGCATGAATAATGTGGCGCAAAAGGTCACAAAGTGGTGCAATGCATGCATTGTGCAACTTTGTTAATATGGTGAGGTGATTTTTGAAGCCTAACACCACATCAGCATCAAAATAATGATGCTAATGTGGCACTAGAGCTTCTTAAATCTGGGCCCAAGTGTCCCCAAAAGACATTGAGTGGGTGAAAATTGGAAGAACGACTCAGGAGTCGAACAAGTGATTTCCTCCTCCTATGAGAAATTGTTGCAGACTTTCAACCATTACAGTGGTACAGGATCCATAGGAGCTAGAGATATGACTCATTTTGTGGTCACATTTGGGCAAGGATTGAAACCTGAGATAAGTGAAATGATTCAGAAGCATTTGCTTTGATGGCACACCAACCCAGTAGATGCAATCCTGCGGTACGCAAAGCATTGTGGTGATGATTTGGAATTGAGGCAAAAGAAATTAATAGAGAAGTTCATGGTCATAAAATGGAAAGCTGCACAGAAAGATGGTCAAAGTCCACAGATGGTGGTGAACACTGGTGGTGTGCAAGATTTGCAATAGCAGGGAACTACTCTTCTTTTCCAGCCTAGAGGTAGAGGATATGGTGTTTAGGTAGATCAAACTGGTGTTGTTGATGTCCAGACCTTGAAAAGGCCAAATCTGTGTCATGCATACAGACGTTTTGGCCATTGTAGAAGGGAATGCCTCATTAATAATGTGAATAATCAGGTACAGAATAATAGAACTGTTCAAGTACAAGGCAATAATCAGGTTCAATTACAGAGAGTTCAAAGACCCTGAGTGCAGAATGTAAATGTGGCCCAAGGACAGCAGATGCAGATACAGTAAGGCCCGATAACTCAGCAGCCGATAAATTTTCCCTGACAAAATTTAAATCAGGTTACAAATGTATATTGGAATCAGTTGGCATCACAGTTTCCCTTAATAGTTTTGAGTGATAAGGATTTTTCAGAAATTCTTCAAGTAGATAGCTCAGATGACAAGAATTGCATTCTATACGCTTCCTTAGAGGTGGATCAACGTGGCCCCTATGTGAATGCTAATGTAATGGGTCACCTGCTGTCATTTCTGGTTGACACTGGAGCTACGCGCTCCACCGTCAGAACAGCAGAAGTACTACATTTTCCACTTTCAGAAAGGAAAATTCAGGTTGTAGAAATTGCAAATAAACAATTGCCCTATCCAGTATCAGACTCTGTCCCAGTAAAAATGTTTTTTTTAAGATGAGCACCAGTTTGTGGCTGTAAATCAAGTCCTGTAAGTTTGTTTGGACAGCACCTATTGAGCAAGCTAAATTGTTCCATTCGCCATAAACCCCGAGGAATTGAGATTCATACAAATTATGTGCCATGTACAATTGTGTCACATTGTATCCAATGCAGATACGCAATAAAGTGCCTGAGGATTTGAAAGCCACAGTGACCTGAAGTTTGGGATTATAAAAGAAATAGGACTCATTAAAGGAGTTGAGCCTCTAAAAATAACAGTGAAGCTCCATGCAGTGTATCCTCAAATTCCCTCATATAACACAACACTGATACGGTTGCAGGAATTACTCCTTACTGAATTGTCTGATTAACAAGGTATTCTCAAGGAGACAATTGGAAGTCACGTAACTCTCCCATTATGGGACTGTTGAAGCCTAATTGAAAATATTTCATAATCCAGGTTCTTAGAACGGTGAATGAAATAGTTGTCCCATGTTGTCCCGTGGTCCGGAATCCAGCAGTGATTTTATTTCAAATACCCTGTGAAGCAGAATGGTTCTGCATTTCTCTCCATACCATTGTATGAGGAGAGCCAGTTTCTATTTGTGTTTCGGTTTGGCAGTCATGTTTTGTCATGGTGCTGAGTTACACAAGGATATACCAAGTCCATCCATTTTTAACTAGATCTTGAAAAAGA
Source organism: Pleurodeles waltl (assembly GCF_031143425.1). Taxonomy (NCBI): domain Eukaryota; kingdom Metazoa; phylum Chordata; class Amphibia; order Caudata; family Salamandridae; genus Pleurodeles; species Pleurodeles waltl. The sequence goes on from NC_090450.1 coordinate 256,328,180, forward strand.
ATCCTTAGTCCCTTAAAATGCCCTATTATTCACTGTTAGGCCCTGATTTATACTTTTTGATGCTAAACTGCGCTAACGCAGTTTAGCCAGGTGGGGGTGGCGGTATGGGGGTAGTGGGTTTGGCGTTAAAAAATGACGTTAGGCTGGTTAGAGTAAAAGATGACTCTAACCAGCCTAGAGTTATTTATTGATGCTAAACCTAGCATACCACATGACTCCTGTCTTATGAAAGACAGGAGTCATGCCCACCACCCCAATGGCTAGCACAGGGGACAAGAGTCCTCTGGGCATGGCTATTGCACTCAGTACCATGTGTTGGGGACCCATTTCAGGGCCCCCAATGGCACTGTTAAGAAAATACCGAAATACTTACCTCTCCTTACCTATACTTTCCTGGGATGGTGTCCCCCATCCTCCACTGTCCTTCTGGTGTGGGTGGGGGTGTCTCTGGGGCCTCCGGAGGGCACCTCTGGGCTTATTCCATGGTGTTCCACCACGGAAATAGGCCCACAGGTCCCCTAACGCCTGCCCTGACTAGGCATAAAATAATGAAGCTAAGCAAGCTTAGCACCATTATTTAGGCCCGCCTCCCTCCCGTGCACCGTTTTTGCACCAGAGGATAAATAAGGCCTCAAGCAATTGCTGAAGAAACTGAGGACATAAGCCAAAGTAACAGTGATGCTGAGAATCGAATAACTCATAGATCAAAATGAGGGAAGGAGAGGTCCTAATCAAAAATACTCACCATTTGAATGGACATATTGTGCTACCAATGAATGAGAGAAGGAATTTGCAGCCTTTTGTGTTGACAATTTGAATCCAGTTCAATATTCGTGAGGTCCTGATTGTGGTAGAACTGAATTTTGAAGTCCAGTTGCCACTTGATGAACAAATACATTACATTTTGGGAGTGGTTATTAGTGATTATGAGCTGTGCTTTTATTAGAGACATTTGAACATTTATTAGACTCCTTTTTGAACAATTGTCAGTAGAAACTCTTAATGAACTTTCTAGAAGATCAGTGAAAAGAAAAAGTGATATATTGGAGCAGCTTTGCATTTTTGATTTTTGTATTTTGTATTTTTGAATTTGGATATTTGTTGTGAAATTAGAGAACTCACGGAAGCAAAAAAACTAAGCTTAGGTACATATGTGTAGGATTATTAGTTGTAGCAGTCACAATGATCATATCATTATTAGTTAGATTCAGTTTCCCCACCCTAATGTTTCAGAAAGTGTCAAATCTACCAATGCCCAAAATTTTGCAAACCCATCAGCAAATCAAAATTAATTGTTTATTGAGAAAGAGTTAAATGCAAATGGATCCAGAGGTGATTAGTCCACAAATGTTTATTATAAACTATTGAATAAATACGTAACTATGATGGAGGTTAGGGATTGTTGTGTATGCACATAGTTACCGTCATCAGTTAGTGAAGGAATCACCTGTCATAATATCCCCTTAATTTATGGAATTTCCTGTAGCCTGTTGCTAAGACTTTTATCAGCAGAATATTATCAATATTATTACTCAAACTATGACCTTGTTTCCCAGTCATGAAACATTTGAGTAGCATTGCTGAAGTGGAAAATATTGACACAGTGGGAGGTTTCTGATAACCTACCTTGACATTTGGTATTGTTTTTGCCCACAAAAACAACCTGACTTGTATTTTGACCCCATTAGAAACGGAATTAATTGGCTAAACCTAAAGTAGAAAAGGGAATAGTGTTACCAAATTGAAAAAGAGAAGGAGGTCATTCAATAGCTGGAAATCAAGGATTTTTGGCAATTGATTGGCAACATGAAGGGAAATTATGTGTATATAGACTCAAGTCAAAGACTGACACAAATTTTGTAGGGGCTACAGAATGTAGACACCCCTCAGGTGCCAGGCCTTTTTTTGGCTATTTGGGGCAGGGCGCGGTTAGGCCCTCATAACTTTTTGTCCACATAAGCTACTCACGCCAAATTTGCGTCCTTTTTTTCCAACATCCTAGGGATTCTAGAGGTACCCAGACTTTGTGCTTTCCCCTGAAGGAGACCATGGAATTAGCCAAAATACAGTAAAAATGTTCTTGTTTTTAAAAATAAATTGGAAAAAAGGGCTGCAGAAGAAGGCTGGTGGTTTTTCTTCCCTGAAATTGGCATCAACAAGGGGTTTGCAGTGCTAAAATCACCAGCTTCCCAGCTTTCAGGAACAGGCAGACTTGAATCAGAAACCCCAATTTTTCAACACTCTTTTTGCATTTTACTGGGACATACCCCATTTTTACGATTGTTTGTGCTTTCAGCCTCCTTCCAGTCAGTGACAGAAATGGGTGTGAAACCAATGCTGGATCCCAGAAACCTAACCATTTCTGTAAAGTAGATAAAATTCTGAATTCAGCAATGGGTGATTTGTTATAGATCCTACAAGGTTTTCCTACAGAAAATAACAACTGAAATAAAAAAATATTGAAATTGAGGTGAAAAAACCCGCCATCTTTCTCTACGTTTTACTCTGTAACTTTTTCCTGCAATGTCAGATTTTTTAAAGCAATATACGTTACGTCTGCTGGACTCTTCTGGTTGCGGGGATATATAGGGCTTGTAGGTTCATCAAGAGCCCTAGGTACCCAGAGCAAATAAATGAGCTGCACCTTGCAGTGGGTTTTAATTCTATACTGGGTATACAGCAATTCATTTGCTGAAATATAAAGAGTGAAAAATAGGTATCAAGAAAACCTTTGTATTTCCCAAATGGGCACAAGATAAGGTGTTGACGAGTAGTGGTTATTTGCACATCTCTGAAATCTGGGGTGCCCATACTAGCATGTGAATTACAGGGCATTTCTCAAATAGACGTCTTTTTTACAAACTGTCTTATATTTGGAAGGAAAAATGTAGAGAAAGACAAGGGGCAATAACACTTGTTTTGCTATTCTATGTTCCCACAAGTCGCCCGATAAAAATGGTACCTCACTTGTGTGGGTAGGCCTAGTGCCCACGATAGGAAATGCCCCAAAACACAAAGTGGACACATCACATTTTCTCAAAGAAAACAGAGGTGTTTTTTGCAAAGTGCCTACCTGTGGATTTTGGCCTCTACCTCAGCCGCCACCTAGGGAAACCTACCAAACCTGTGCATTTTTTAAAACTAGAGACCTAGGGGAATCCAAGATGGGGTGACTTGTGGGGCTCTCACCAGATTTTGTTAAACAGAAACCTTTTCAAATCTCAAAATGTGGCTAAAAAAACACTTTTCCCCCCATATTTTGGTGACAGAAAGTTCTGGAATCTGAGAGGAGCCACAAATTTCCTTCTACCCAGCGTTCCCCCAAGTCTCCCGATAAAAATGGTACCTCACTTGTGTGGGTAGGCCTAGTGCCCGCGACAGGAAATGCCCCAAAACACAAAGTGGACCCATCACATTTTCTCAAAGAAAACAGAGGTGTTTTTTGCAAAGTGCCTGCCTGTGGATTTTGGCCTCTAACTCAGCCACCACCTAGGGAAACCTACCAAACCTGTGCATTTTTTAAAACTAGAGTCCTACGGGAATCCAAGATGGGGTGACTTGTGGGGCTCTCACCAGGTTCTGTTACCCAGAATCCTTTTCAAACCTCAAAATGTGGCTAAAAAAACACTTTTTTCTCATATTTCGGTGACAGAAAGTTCTGGAATCTGAGAGGAGCCACCAATTTCCTTCCACCCAGGGTTCCCCCAAGTCTTCTGATAAAAATGGTACCTCACTTGTGTGGGTAGGCCTAGTGCCCGCGACAGGAAATGCCCCAAAACACAAAGTGGACACATCACATTTTCTCAAAGAAAACAGAGGTGTTTTTTGCAAAGTGCCTACCTGTGGATTTTGGCCTCTAGCTCAGCCGCCACCTAGGGAAACCTACCAAACCTCCTGCGCATTTCTGAAAACTAGACACCCGAGTGATTCAAGAGAGGTGTGACTTGCGTGGATCCCCCAATGTTTTCTTACCCAGAATCCTCAGCAAACCTCAAGTTTAGCTAAAAAAATCAAATTTTTCCCACATTTCTGTGTGGGATCACCACACCAAGGGGAACATTTCCTACCACCCAACGTTCCCCTTAGTCTCCCGGTAAAAATGATACCTCACTTGTGTAGGTGGGCCAAGTGTTTGTGGCAGGGAAGAGCCAAAAACCCGTCGAAATTGAGGGGGAACCACAGTGGGTCCAAAAGGGCAGTTTGAAACAAAACATTTTTAGGCTGACAAGTGCAGCAGAAATTTTATCAGTATGGATGAGACAATGCTGGGTGGTAGGAATTTTGTGGATTCCTGCAGATTCCGGAAGGTTCCATCACAAAAATGTGTGAAAAATGTGTGCTTTCCAGCAAAGTTGCAGGTTTGCAGGGCATTGTGGGTAAGGAAATGGTGCAGGGTCCATGTGAAGCACACCACCCTGGAATCAACTCGATTTTTAGTTTTCAGATGTGTCTAGGTCTTGTGGATTTTTCTACATGGCAGCTTCCCAAAGTAAAAAAATTGCAGCCCTCATCATTCCAAGTGGGACGATTTTGAGAGTTACCAAGCTCTGATGGCCCAAATATAAACCAAAAACCAAAAAAATCAAATGTCCTCTTGCTTGCCATGGGATAAGATGTTTTAGTGTGTGGGGAAGAGCTGAATGACTGTTAGCCCCTTCAGTTCGGGTGAGGGCATAGCCAGGCTCATACTGGTTGATAGTCACCACCCCACTACTTTTTTTATTTTTTATTTCATGGCATCTAGTAGACTTTCTGCCCCCGCCATGTGGATCGGGGTAATTGCCCCATCTAACCCTGGTGGGCAGAACAACTTTGGCCTCATTTATTTAGGGTGGGGGTATGGCCATAACCCCACCCTCTCATTTTGAAAAAAAAATCTTCCCCGGTGTCTGGTGAGCTTAATGCTCCCCTTGGGGGCAGATGGGCCTTCCAAAAATAGGCCAATCTGCCCTCAACAGGGGCAGATATGGCCAACAGTAATGTGTCCCCATGGGGAGCGACCCTTGCCCAAGGGGCTGCCCCCCAAACAAAACACACACACATATACACACACCAATCCCTGGTGTCTAGTGGTTTCTGCCCCCCTTGGGGGCAGATTGGCCTAACAAAAATAGACCGATCTGCCCCCAAGGGGGGCGGAAGTGGCATAAGAACAATTTGGCCCCCCAGGGAGCGACCCTTGCCTAAGGGGTCGCTCCCTGCACATAAAAGAAAAAAAAGAAAAAAAAAATCCCTGGTGTTTAGTGGGCATTTCTACCCCCCCCCACCGGGGGCAGATCAGCCTAATTATTTTAGGCCGATCTTCCCCAAGGGGGGGCAGAAATGACCTACAAATTATTTGCCCCCCTAGTGAGCGACCCTTGCCCAAGGGGCCGCTCCCCTCATGTAAATAAAAAAAAAAATGAAATTCCCTGGTGTCTAGTGGGCATTTCTGCCCCCCCTGGGGGCAGATCGGCCTAATTATATTAGGCCGATCTGCCCCCAGGGGGGGCAGAAATGGCCTAAGCACAATTTGGCCCCTCAGAGAGCGACCCTTCCCTAAGGGGTCGCTCCCTGCACATAAAAGAAAAAAATAAAAAAAAATCCCTGGTGTCTAGTGGGCATTTCTGCCCCCCACCACGGGGGCAGATCGGGGCAGAAATGAGCTAAAAATTATTTGCCCCCCTAGGGAGCGACCCTTGCCCAAGGGGCCACTCCCCTCATGTAAGTATAAAAAAAACAAAATTCCCTGATGCGATCGGGCAGCAGAAATGCTCAGAATGACATCGGAAGAAAGGAAAAGCCTTTCCTTTCTTCCGATGTCTCTCCCGCCCCCCTCCTCCCGAGCAAAAGAGAAATGCTAAGCATTTCTGGAGGTGACCTCTGATGAGGTCAGGACGTGATCACGTGCTGACATCATCAGACGTCACGAGGGGATCGGGGGTGAAAGGGGAAGTGATTCCTCTTTCATCCTTGACAAGGAGTGTGGGCCCGGTGCAGGACAAGGTGGTCTCGTCCCAGGCACACGGGAACCGTGTGCTGGGACAAGACCACCTCATCCAAGGCACCTGAGGGGTTAAAAGTGAATGGACTGTTATGTTAACTAGTGTTTATTTCATTTGGAGGAAAAAGCTGCCAAGAGTCTGGTATGGTGCGTTTTCTATGAGTACTCTTTCCAAAGATTTATCATGTGAAGAATTTTGAAGATCCAGTTTGGATCACACACCAGATTTAAAAGAAGTGCCAGTGCTTCAGAAATAGTAGGTGACATTTTTGGTGCCAGAATTCCAACAGTGGGAGTTATCCTCAAATGATCACAAGATAAGGAAGTCATCAACAGAATTGGCTGTCCTAAGATCAATGACTTTATAAAATCGTCTTGATAAGACATTCTTCTCGCAAAACAGAGCAGAGATTGCAAAATATTACAAGTTCAAAAGTGCTGCACTTATTGTCCTGATAATACTAAGGAGCTGAGGAAGTATATATAAATTATGACAGACTTGAAACAGGACCTAAAAGAGTTAGAAGCGACAAGTGCTGAGAAGCAATAGGTAATGAGTTTTCAGCAGTTGGAAGATGGTTTGGAAGTTTAGAGAACGGTATTGTGGGACCTATCTTGAGACCTATTTTGATAATAGCCCTGTGTGCCTTGGTTGCAGTTGGTCTTTACAAGTTGATCAAGAACCCAGAAAACATGGGAACCAGTGGTGGAGGTAGGAGAGAGGAGTTTGAGATGGAGACTAGGCGATGCTATATTGCAGTGACATCAAGCAGTTAGAGGAGTCCAGATGATCTTGCCTGGAACAATCTCTGAAATTTTGAGCTGGCTCATTAAAATGAGAAGTTGTAGTTTGTGTGATGGCTTGATTCGCTATTAAAGGGGGAATGATGTAGTAGAAATTTTAGTACTGTCCATCATGTCACAATGATAATCTATATCTGACAGTTTATGCCTTATGTTAATCAAAGCACAGAAAGCCAAATTTAAAAGGCCCTAATGCCACTGGAGCGTCTCTTTTAGGGTCGCTCTGGTGGCGCTGTGCACTGCACTGTATTTACAAGGTGCCGTTAAGCCACTTTTTGTGGCTTAACGCCACCTTGTAAATACAGCCCCTTCACACAAAGAACTGTTTTGGTAGAAAGGGCGTGCAATGGGTGTTGCTGTGGAAGTGCCACAGCAAAATCCATTGCCTTTTGACGCTGCCCCAGATTTACGGGTTTTTGTAAACCGAGGCAGCTCCATAATCTAATGCCACTCCAGGGATGGCGTTAGCATAGCGTAACAAGGAAAATTGCTTTAATTTTGTCTCCTTTTTAGCTCTTTCTATGCGTGCTGCATAATGCAAATCACCACTGAAGATTGTTTTTGTGCAAGAACATGTCCCTTCCTGCACAAAAACAGTCTCCCCCGCAGCGCAGCTAACCTTGCACCATGGCCCAAGGATGGCTGCATTGGCGCTTGGCAGCAAAATTCAGCACCAGTGCAGGGGACAGCAAAGTGGTACGCCATATTCGGTTAAATATGGCAGATCCCTGCATTTTGAAAATGATGGAGCATGGCGCTGCCAAATGTGGTGCAGCGTTGCGCTCTGTCACTTTCTTTTAAATCTGGGCCTAAGAGTACTAATGCAAAATGGTGCACTGAAAAGCATTATTAACATGCATTCACTCATAGTTAACCATTGAAAACTATGTAGTATAGCGCTTACATTTTATGTTTGAGGAATTAATTCAGCATTATGTAAACTATTGGTCTGCATTAAAACAATATCAGATTTCACATGGATAATATTTAAAAAATAACACTCAAGGTAGAGAATATAGTAGTGTGGTATAGTCACATTAAAGAGTTCACAGAATGCTTTTAGTTTTAAATGTATTGTAACCTGAACAAGTCTGGTTGTTTATTAATATTGGATTATGGGTTAAGATGCTAAATGTGTATTAAATGCATAGATGAATGTGATGTTTTAATTCATTGCATTAGCCTAAGCGAGGCCTGTAGGCCCCGCTTCATGACTCTGCAGAAAATGTTTTTTAATTCAAGTTAACTAGAACTTTTCTTTCAGATTTCGTTCTCATGAGAAAGCAAGCTTGGTGATAGATGCACTATTTTCTTACACATAGAGAATTGTGAATTTGGCCGTGAATCTAGTACATTCAGAACTTTGTTCTGGAACCATATGTAAAATGTATCAAAGGTTCATGGATGAGAATCAAATAAATATTTCCTCTTTTTTGGAAATGGGAATTCATGGACATGTTGCAGTGTGTGCTGCCTGATTGATTTCTATTGAATGTTATATCTTCTACGTCATGTGGAATTGATGGATTGACAAATCATCTTGCCCAATGAACTTTAATATACTGATCCCCAACTGGACTTAGAAACAGATTCCTTCCCTGCTCTTCGCTGCATATGGAACCCTTTGGACTCTGAGATGTATTGACCTCTTTACCCTTGCCCCTTTGAGATGTCTTGCTGAGACTTTGAGAATTTTGCCCTGAACCCGAGAAGAAGACTCTTGATTGAGCATCTGAACCTTTTTACTTACCATTTGCCCATTTTAGTTAGTAACCTGTTATCCAAGATTTCCTTTTTCTATTTTTTGTCTTTTTTATGTGTTTGCCTTTTGTCTACATGTGGTTAGCCCAGCACATGTTAATCTCTGATTGGCTAATCTTTAGGGGTTTCCCTTGCTAAATTCGCTTAATCTTGATGTCTTTAAATTGTCTTAATGATTGTAGGAACTGAACAGTGCTTGTTTTCCATTCATCAGATGATTCTTCTGATGTTTTATATTGTTTTTATGCAATGTTTAGTTCTGCTAATGTTAGTTCATATGAATCTTTTCTGTCGTGTAGGTCAACCACAGGCGATTTTGAAACCATTATAACTTTGCTTTCTGAATTGTCTGTATGACTTTGAGTTTGAGCTTGTGCTAAACCCTCTTGACTTTATTTAGGACTGGAGTTTTCCCTGTGTGGCCACATTGGTCGTACTGCTAGTTTGAACATGATTTGCTATGAAATTTAACAATTTGCCTCCACACCCTTATGCTGGGCCCAAATATTTATTGACCTCATCAAGCATTGATTTCCTGTGAAGGAAAACATGCTCCACCCATTTCAACTCTGTTAAGGACACAGAAGTGAGGATTATGCATACCTTTCTTCACTTTAATTGGCATAGCAGTCATTTCACAGTTCATTTCTCTAATGAACTTGAAAAATACACTTCCCTTGATCTCTTGAAACCTTGGCAATGAATGGTAGTAAAGTGTCCAAATGTCCCCCAACAGGTCACCCAACATGGCATAACAGATACTGCCACCCCTTACTTTTTGTTTGTCTTCATGTGAGAATCTCAGCTGTTGTGTCTTTTAAACGTACTGTTCTGGTTTGTGCCTACAACAAAACAACGTAAAGACTGTTATCCTATTCCTAAATTGCACTTAAAATCCTTACAGCTCTCAACTGAAAAACTGACACATCTCAATTAAAAAGACAAGGTCTGTATTCACTCCCTTTGTAGTCATAGATGTATAATCAACACATATCTACAAAAGTTATCCGAACAACAATAAAGCACATTGTACTAACAATTAATGAATCTTTATACTTACTTTTAACAATCTTCATAGAAAAAGGGAGTGAGAGAACAATTCCCGGTAATACTCCTGAGTGGGATAATCCGTGCTTCTGTGCTGTTAATAGAATTGAAACTTTCCTTCTGTATTGGTTGGAAATTGTATATGCTGTGTCAGGACTGCAGGTGAGGATTATGCATATTTATAAGTTAATTACCATCAATGCTGCTGGCTCTGAAGTGGGCTTAAAGTAAAAGTTCTCAAAGGTTTCTTGCATGAAATCACACACAATAGCATAGCAATTTTAGCTGACAGTTAATTTCTGAGGAGAAATTCTTTGCATTGCCAGGATAGAAGCATATTTAGGACTATGATCGAATCCCATACGTTTGAGTACCTGGGTTGAGGAGGCTTAGATAAAAAGAAAACGTTTATTATTTTGCATGCCCACAGGTGCATCGTTGATCAGTGCGTAGCTTGCTAAGGTGACTGATATGAAGGTATTGATTGTCTTATATGCCAGTTCAGAGTTGGCCCTCTCTGGAATGATGATATTTAGAATGTGGATATTTCCTGCCCTCATGGGATCTGGGTGTTTCTCCAGACACCAATGTGTCCACTTTCTCTGAGCTGCTTGATAGCATTTGATGGTGCCCTGAGCCCAGGCACGCCTGATGAATTGTGCAGTTTCTTCAGAAGTTAATTGCTCATCTAACGTCTCCTGAAATCCTCCATGCAATAAGTTTCAGATGTACCCGCAGAACCATGGGTGTGCTTGTCCAGGTCAGTCTTCCAGGATTCCCAGAAACACCAGTAAGGCTACTGGTGGATCCCAACACCATCAAAATCAGAAACCATAGTTGTGACCTCCACACAGGCATCAGAAGAACTAGAGTCGTTCTCTGCCTTCAGGTATGAACTGTTACTCTTGTGACCATGGTAAATGGAGGGAATGTGTAATTCAGATTGGCTGACCAATCTTGGAGAAAAGCATTTGCCAGTGATGCTCCGGGCTCTGGTCTCCAGCTGAAGTATAGGGTAAGCTGATTGTTCAATCTGTAAGCAAAAAGATCCACCCTGCATAGTCCCTATCTGTGCATCAATGCCTTCAAAGTGTTCTGATTTAGCTTTCAATCACTGGAGTCTGAACTGCACCTGGAGTTCCAGTATGTCACCTGGTTCTGTCTGCCTGGAAGGTATACTTCTTTGACTGAAATCTGATTCTGCAGGCAAGTGCCTTGAAATCCTTCCCATCTTTTTGAGATTCCATGACCTTGTGCTCCGAAGTGGGTAATGCATCTCATTGCTGACATGTTGCCCATATTCAAGAGTATGTAACAGGATAATCTGTTCTTTTTCATGGATCTAATGGCAAACAAACCCAGAAGGACCAGCTGTAGTTCCTCTTCTGATCATCTGCCACCTATTGAGATGTTTCTGTGAAAGTGAAAACCTCTGAGCGCAGGTCATCCCTTTGCTGTGGCAAATCGTTTTGAGACTTTTAAGGGCCCTGTTAGGAAGTGGGCCAGAAAACATTGCCTGTATCATCAACAAAAAGAGCTCTGCTATTCAATCTGAAAGAGATATTATCTTATCTTAAAACTGTGCAAAGCTCCTTCTTAATTTTCACCATCTTTCCCTCAGATAGGTTCAATGTGGCTGATGTTGAATCTCTGAGGAATTCCAGGGTGGCTATAGACTGTTTTGGGAGCATGTCTGATTTCCTCTGATTGATTTTAAAACTCAAACCCTGTAACAATGCACTAGTTGTAGCCAGCTGATACCGGAGACGATTCCGACATTGGTCCATTATCATGATGTTGTCTAGATATGACCAGTCTGATACCCCTTGTCCGCAGATGTTCCACAACTGGGGAAAAGACATTTGTGAAGCACCATGGTGCTTATAAGTGGGCGAAGGGTAGTGCTAAGAACTTGTTAACCTGTTCTTGCCACAGAAACTGGACGACTCTCCTGTGGGCTGCTAAAATGGGGAACGTTGGGTAGGAGTTTTTCAAATCAAGTCAGTCCATCCAGTCTCCAGGCAAAAGGATATCTCTCAGAAGGTGAATTCCTTACATTTTGGAATGCTGATATATTAGCCATTTGTTGAATTCTTTTAAGTTTATCATGGGCCTGAATCCCCTGTCTTTCATTAGCACTAGGACTAGATTGTTTAAGAAGACTATGGGGTAGATTACCGACCTGTAAATTACACCTGTGAGCTGCACATCCTTTACTAAATTGTCTATGAGCTCCATTTCCACTGAAGAGAAATGTAGGAGTTTGGGATTCGTCATCTGTTGTGGGATCCCATAAAATTCTGTGTGGAAGCATTGTATAGTTTCCAATATCCATAGATTGGAAGAGATATCCTTCCACCTGTCAGGAAACCTCCTCAGCCTGATTCCTACTTGTGAAAAATGCATAATGCTTACCAGAAAATACTCCTGGTTCATTTGTTCCTCCTTTAAAGCCAAGCTTACCTCTGTAAGGAAAGAAGGTTCCTTGTGGTGTGTAATTCTTGCCCCAGAAGCACACATTGGGAGGAGTCTTACTTCTGTGCTGTGCCGCAGTAGCACCCCAGTCTCTTCCAGCTCCTGAAAAAATCTTCCTAGTAAAACTATTTTTTAAGCTCCTTGACACACAGTTCCCAAATGAGTTGCTGTAGGCAATGACTCTGGCCCCACAGATGGAGAGGTCTCTCATCTTTGGTTCTATTTTTATTAGAAGGGACCTACCATGTTCCAAGGACATAGCGCAATTCACATTTCGTAGCATGTATATCACCATCTGCCCCCACTTCATCTGCCATAAGGTCTCCTGACATTTTGACATCTTCAGCAAGCTCCAGGATCTTGGTGGGAGGACCCGCCACATAGAGGAGCTTATCCTGACATGCTCTTCATGAGCGGTCAATGCCTTTCTTAGGACCTTTGATGTATTTGGTGAAGAAAGTGGGCATTTTTTCATCTATCTCTGGGATTGCTATAACTTTGCCATCCAAAGAGGGTCTAGGGCAATCTTTCCTCAATTTTACTCTGACCTCTTTGTCCAGAGACTGCCTGATGTTCCTGCTGACATGGTCCGCCACTTTTTGGCTTGGAAACCACTCTGAAGTCCTCAGGTGGTAAATTTGATCTGGTTCAAACATGTCAGATTAAGGGTCTCCTTCTCTTGTGGACCCTGTTGTAACTGAACTGGGTTGTCAAGGTCTGCTGCACCCCGGCTCTTCCGCCAAGGATAGATCCTTGGCATCTGCACCACCCTCCCTCCTTTGGGGGACCCCACAAAAGAATCCGAGTTTGGGGTGTTGACGTCAGCAGATTTTCCTGGTAGCACTGCCTCCGGAAAGGGTATGTGTTTAAGCATGCATGCACATTTTGAAAAGGTTTTGCACAATTTCCCAATAGCTTCAAGGTGCCCCACATCATGCTTTCTGCTAGCTTTCCTAGAGAGATGTTCATCAGAGCCCAGTGTGATATTAGGAAAGAGGGAGAGTTATGCCTTACCCCGGTAATTCTGATTTTGTTCCTGCTAGTTTGCTCAGAGGATTATTAATTGGCCTAAAAAGCCTCATTAAGAGTTATTAAGACGGAAGATACCAGGCCTTATGGAATAATGAATTCCTCGAAGAGCCACACATCTTCCCACCCTTTCAGACACTGTGAATACTCATGATTATTGAAGGCCTGCATGTTTAGAGGTGGAGCTCCACCAATGTAGGCACTATGGGGGTGATTCTCATTGAGGCGGGCGGCAGTAGCCGCCCGCCTCGCGGGAACCGCCATATGGCCGCTCCGCGGTCGAAAGACCGCGGAGGCCATTCAGGCTTTCCCGCTGGGCTGGCGGGCGACCGCCAGGAGGCCGCAAGCCAGCCCAGCGGGAAACCCCAACCCACGAGGAAGCCGGCTCCGAATGGAGCCGGCGGAGTGGGTATGTGCGACGGGTGCAGTTTGCACCCGTCGCGTATTTCAGTGTCTGCATTGCAGACACTGAAATACACAGTGGGGCCCTCTTACGGGGGCCCCTGCAGTGCCCATGCCATTGGCATGGGCACTGCAGGGGCCCCCAGGGGCCCCTCGGCACCCCCTACCGCCATCCTGTTCCTGGCGGGAGACCCGCCAGGAACAGGATGGCGGTAGGGGGTGTCAGAATCCCCATGGCGGCGGAGCGCGCTCCGCCGCCATGGAGGATTCCCCCGAGCAGCGGAAAGTCGGCGGGAGACCGCCGACTTTCCGCTTCTGACCGCGGCTGAACCGCCGCGGTCAGAATGCTCGTGGGAGCACCGCCAGCCTGTTGGCGGTGCTCCCGTGGTCGGTGGCCCTGGCGGCCGCCAGGGTCAGAATGACCCCCTATGACTCTCTACAACCCTTATATCCATGCCCTGTTTGCTGTTTTATCTTTAATTCCCCTGAGGAACACTGAATTGCTCAGCGGTGTCAGCAGTAAGAGTGCTCTGGTTGTATGGTTGGAGGATTCCCAGCAGGGAATGCAGCAGTCTCATTCAGGCGCTCAAACAAAGCAAGTTTAATAACAGTCCATTCCAGTGCACTGCGCCACCTATGGCTATAATTAGGCACCACAGCCTGGAACTCTCAAGCCAAATTGCCTACTGCACGTTATGAGAGCTCAAGATAGTACAACTTTAAGTAAAAGTTGATTGAGCAGGAAAGCCATGTAACTATGCCACTATACCAATGACAGGAAATATATCAACGTTGCACTTGTTGCACAAGCAGTGAAGAAAGAGGAAAAGGAAGGCAACAAATTTCTCATTTAGCATGTTGATGATGTAATTGGTAGACATTCATGCACTTTATTACCATTCATGTCCAAGGTTTAATAGGAAGTGTAGTTTTCACGTTTATTAGCATAATTAAAACTAAAATGAGCATTTTACCAATTAAAGAAAAGAAAGTTATACATAATCCACAGCTCTGTTCCTGACACAGAAAACAGAATAATAGCACTCAAGTTGCTCTTTACTGTGGTACAATTTTAGTTGATCATCAGGGAGTTAACGGGCAGGCTGCTGCTGGTGTTAAATGTACATGTTTCATTCTGCATGTCAGAATATTTTACTGAAATGTATGAGAAAGGCATTTAAGAACTCAGATAAAAGTGTCCTAATTGTGTTTTCTACAGAACACTAAATATAATTTAGATGACAAAACAAACACCCTCATTTTGTTAATGTCTAAAGAAAACATTTTAAGTTAAACAGCTTTGATTGCTTCTGGTGTGCCACACTTTGGTCATAAATAAGATAGTTAGTGCTCTAGTTGTTCATTAGAACACTGTAGGAGGCTGCAGTAGAACACTGGGAAATCAGTTGACAGGCTGCTGCTTCTGTTGGAAGTACATGTTTTATTCAGTATGTCTGTGTTAGAAATGGGGTCTCTAGTTGGCAGAGGTATACAACCTTGTCCAAGTAGGGACCACAATCCTAGTCACAACACAATCCAAATTATTCTGAGCCCACCCTAGCTTGGCACTGAGCAGTCAGGCTTAATTTAGAAGGCAATGTGTAAAGTATTTGTGCAAGAACGTATACAATAACACAATGAACGTATAACAGAAATGCACCACAGAGGTTTAAAAAGATGCAGAATATTTATCTGAATAAAATCCTGTTGAAACTATGAAACTCCAATGTATACAAGCAAAGTTATGAATTTTTAAAGATTAAATCCCACTAAAGCACTTAATCAATCAATCAATCAATCAAAAAAAATTATAGAGCGCGCTACTCACCTGTGAGGGTCTCAAGGCGCTGGGGGGTGAGGGTTATGGGGAGGTAAGGGGGGTCATTGTTCGAACAGCCATGTCTTGAGGTTTTTTCGGAAAAAGCAGGAGGTCTTGGGTTTTGTGAAGGTTGGTGGGGAGGGAGTTCCAGGTCTTGGGGGCGAGGTAGGAGAAGGACCTGCCTCCAGTGGTGGTGTGTTGGATGTGGGGGATTGTGGCTAGTGCGAGGTGGGCAGGTGGCGTGTGGGAGTGTTGAAGTTCACTCTTTCGTTGAGGTTGGTTGGGCCGGTGTTGTGAAGGGATTTGTGTGCATGGATGATGATCTTGAAGGTGATCCTCTTGTCTATGGGGAGCCAGTGAAGTGATTTGAGGTGTGGTGTGATGTGTTTGTGGTGGGGAAGGTCCAGGATGAGGTGTGCAGCTGTGTTCTGGATTCTCTAGAGTTTTCGTTTGAGTTTGAGAGTGGTGCCGGCGTAGAGGGCATTACCGTAGTCTAGCCTGCTGCTGATGAGTGTGTGTGTGTCGGTCATCCTGGTCTCTGTGGGAATTCAATTGAAGGTTTTTTTCAGCGTGCGGAGTGTGTGGAAACAGGATGAGGTGACTGCGTTGATTTGCTGGGTCATGGAGAGGGAGGGGTCTATGATGATGCCGAGGTTGCGTGCGTGGTTTGCGGGGGTGGGTGCGGGACCTAAGGCGGTGGGCCACCAGGAATCATCCCATATGGTTTTGTTGGGGCCAAAAATGATGATTTCTGTTTTGTTGGAGTTGAGCTTGAGGTGGTTGGTTGTCATCCAGGTGGCGGTGTCAAGGAGTGTAGCGTGGAGGTTTGTTTTGGCGGTGGTGGGGTTGCGGGTGAGAGAGATGATGAGTTGGGTGTCATCTGCGTAGGAGAGGATGGTGATTCCGTGTGGACGGAGGATGTTGGCAAGAGGGGTCATGTAAATGTTGAAGAGAGTGGGGCTGAGGGAGGACCCTTGGGGGACTCCGCAGATGATTTTGGTAGCAGTAGAGTGGAAGGGTGGGAGGCAGACTTTTTGGGTTCTATCGTTGAGGAATGAGGTGAGCCAGTCTAGGGCTTTGTTGCGAATTCCTGTGTTGTGGAGGCGTGTGCGGAGTATGTGGTGGCAGACCGTGTCAAAGGCCGCGGAGAGGTCAAGGAGGATGAGTGCGACGGTCTTGCCCTTGTCGACTCTGGTTCTGATGTCATCAGTACATGCAATGAGGGCGGTTACCGTGCTGTGGTTTTTGCGGAACCCGGATTGTGAGGGGTAGAGTGTGTTGTTTTCCTCAAGGAAGTGGGATAGGCAGGCGTTGACTAGTTTCTCTGTGACTTTGGCGGGGAAAGGGAGGAGAGAGATGGGGCGGTAGTTGGAGAGGTCGCCTGGGTCGGCTTTGGGCTTTTTTAGGAGTGCAGTGATTTCTGCGTGCTTCCAGGGGTCTGGAAAGGTGGCGGTGTTGAAAGAGGTGTTGATTATGTCACGGAGCTTGGGAGCGATGGTAGGGCTGGCTTTGTTGAAGATGCGATGGGGCAAGGGTCAGAGGGGGATCCAGAGTGGATGGAATTCATGTTTTTTTCAGTTTCTTCATCAGTGGTTGTGGCCCAGGTGGTAAGTAGGTTTGGGGGGTGTGGGAGGATCTGAGTTGGGTGGGTGAGATGCATGTGTGATGGGTGGGTGTGGTATGACGCTGTTGTGTATGTCCAGGATTTAGTGGTGGAAATGGTTGGAGAGGGAGTCGCAGATGGTTTGTGTGTGTGGGGGGTCTATGTGGCTGGCTTTGGGTTTGGATAGCTCTTTAATGATGGTAAAGAGTTCTTTGCTGTTTTGGGAGTTGTTGTTAATGTGTTCCTTGTAGTGTGCTCGTTTGGTGGTGCATATTAGTTGGTGGTGGGTGCGAATTGATTTTTTGAGGGAGGAGAAGTTGGTTGTAGAGGGTTCTTGTCGCCAGGCTTTCTCCGCTTGGCGGCATTTGCGCTTGGAGTCTTGGAGTTCAGTGGTAAACCATGGGGCGTTCTTGATGTTGCAGGTGGTGTTGTTTTTTCTGTTGTTTTTTCTGAGGGGGGCTAGAGTGTCTGCGCAGGTAGTGATCCATTTTGAGAGGTTGTGGGCCGCAGTGTTGGGGTCGTCGGTGTGGGGGGGTTATGTGTCAGTTGGGAGTTCATGCGTTCTGCAGGGATCTTGTCCCACATGCGGTATGGCGTGGTGTGTTGGTAGTGGTGAGTGGGGATTTGGCGAAGGAGAAGTGAACGCAGTGGTGGTCCGTCCAGTGGAGTTTGGTGGTGTGGGTGTGGGTTATGTATTGGCTTGAGGTGAAAATTTCATCAAGTGTGTGTCCTGCTAAGTTGGTGGGTGCTGTGACCAGTTGTTTGAGTCCTAGGTTGGCGAGATTGTCTAGGAGGGAGGAGGAGTTGTGGTCTTGAGGGTTCTCCAAGTGAAACACAATAGTTCCAACTGGGGCTATCATGGCATTGTGACAGAGTTGTTCACAATAATCTGACCCCTACAGATGCTGGTCACGGAGTCGCACAGACCCACAGGTACAGTACCTTTAGAAAAGGAAGAAACAAAGACATTGCAAGGAGTTGGGGAAATGAGGCGTCGCTGGGGCCGGTGCAACATCAGTCCTTTATGGTGTCCAGGGTGATGAGGTGCCGGTTTTGCACTACGAGGCAGGGAGAGGCGAGGCATCGGTTTCCGTCCAGTTTCAGAGAGACTTAGTGGGGCATTGGTGGCGGGAAGTTGGTCCCTTGTGACCCAGCGGGTCGATGAATTCAGTCAGTCAAGAAGTGATCTGTCGACTTCACAGTGTCACGATGACCCTGGGTGACGTCAGCGGTGTTGCTGCAACGTCACACTTCCATTGCAGGCCGCGGTCATTGTGTGCAGCGATGTCCATGGAGTGGGAGCAGGCTTCTGCGTCAGTGCTATTATCGCTGAAGTCTTTCCTGGCTTCGCTGAAGTTGTAAAACTAGCTAAAAGCTAGTATATGAAGTATTTGCTGTCCCTGAGACTTCAGAATGGGAGGCAAGCTTAATCCAAGCCCTTGGAGAGCACTTTTGGGGAAGGCAGTCTTTCCAACACAGTTAGAGGCCAGCAGGGCTACATGCAGGGCAGCAGTCCTTCTCAGCAAAGCAGTCCAGATGAGTTCTTTGGGCAGCCAGTCAGTCTTTCTGACAGAGTTCAGGTGTAGTTCCAGAAGTGTCTGATTTGATGGGGTCAGAGACCCAATTTATATATCCAAAAATGCATTTGAAGTGAGGAGAAACTTCAAAAAGTGGTTTTGAAGTGCACAAGTTCCCCTTTCAGCCCAGGGCTGTCTGCCAGGATCCATGTGGGTGATTACCAGTCCTCTGTGTGAGGGCAGGCTACTGGCCTTTGAAATGTGATAGAGAGTCCCTACACCCTTCCTGCCCAGGGGAACCTAATCAGTATGCGTACGAATGCAGATGTGACTGAGTGTCCTGTGTTTATGGATGTCTTGGTGGAATGCACA
Source organism: Pleurodeles waltl (assembly GCF_031143425.1). Lineage (NCBI taxonomy): Eukaryota > Metazoa > Chordata > Amphibia > Caudata > Salamandridae > Pleurodeles > Pleurodeles waltl. The sequence goes on from NC_090450.1 coordinate 256,346,992, forward strand.
ACGGGAGCTGTCACCCAGCACAGACCAGACATGGATTGGGGACAGGCTGTAAGGCACACATTTCAGTAAGATCAGAGAAATGCCAACTTTCTAAAAGTGGCATTTCTAAAATAGTAATATTAAATCCAACTTCATCAATAAGCAGGATTTTCTATTACAATTTTGGCCATACTAAACATGACATGGCTACTCCTTCCAGATCCGAATCTACCACTTAAATGTAAACGAGGCCACTTCTAATGCTGGTCTATGAGAGGAACAAGCCTCGCAGTATAAGAAAACGAATCTGTGAGTTTTTCACTACCAGGACATGTAAAACACATAAGTACGGGTCCTGCCTTTTCCTTACATGGAACTCTGACCTTTGGGTTACCTAGGGCCTTCCTTACGTGTGACTTATATGTTGAAAAAGGGGGGTACACACAGGTCTTGCAAGGGCAGGCCTGAGACATGGTTAAGGGGCTACATATGTGGGTAGCACAACCAGTGCTGCAGACCCACTAGTAGCATTTAATTTACAGGCCCTGGGCACATGCAGTGTACTCTACTAGGCACTTGCAAGCAAATTAAATATGCCAGTTGGGTTGGGACCAATGTTACCATGTTTAGGGGAGAGAGCACATGCACTTTAGCACAGGTTAGCAGTGGTAAAGTGTGCAGAGTCCTAAAACCAGCAAAAACAGTGTCAGAAAATTGAGGGAGGCAGGTGAAAAGTTGGGGGATGACCACCGTAAGGCTGTCAGGTCTAAGAGTCTGCCTAAATTCTCACATGACTGAGGTAAACAGTATGAATTTACAGAAAATCTGCTCTCATTTAAGCTGCTGAAGCACCTTCCATAACCTCTGTAAGAAAATCTTGAGAGAAAACATGTTTTTCTCAAACATAGCTCATCAAATCCAAGAAGTGGATCAGTATTTTTCACAGGGTAAAATCAATACTCCACAATTACTAAAATTAGTATGGTACCACTCACAAATGATTTATATTGTGAATGAAATTGGTTATCACCATTTATATGGGAGATGGGGGCTGGTGAAAGACAGGGGAGGGGACCTAACAAATGCCCCCTCTCCAAACAGAGCTAGAATGTGCTTAGGGTCCCAGGAATGGAGTTAGAAGACCCCTTAATATATGCAACTCCACAAGGGAAAAAATGCCGCTAGGGGTGTTTGGAAAATTAGGGATGGGGCCCAACACATCCCCCTCCTCATATTTTGTATTGATTTGTTTTTTTAAATCATCTGTGCTGACGCCCGGGGCCCCGGCTTACCTGAAATGACTTGTTTTTTTAAAAAGAGTTGGGGGCATATTTATACTCTGTTTGCGCCGAATGTTCGTCAAAGTTTTTGACGCACAATCGGCGCAAACCCTGCCCCATATTTATACTTTGACGTCCGACCCCGCGGGCGTCAAAGTTCCACCATGTGCGTCATTTTTTGGAAGGGGGAACCAGCCTTGCTTAATGATATGCAAGGTAGGCGTTCCCTTCCAAAAAATGACTTTAAGGCCTGTGCCCCATATTTATACTGTGACGTCATTTTGACGCACAGGAGGGGGCAGGCCTTAAAAAACGGCGCCCAGCCTGATGGGCGCCGTTTTTTAATGCCTGGGTCAGCGCAGGCGTTAAGGGACCTGTGGGCTCAGAAGGAGCCCAGAGGTGCCCTCCCATGCCCCCAGGGACTCCCCCTGCCACCCTTGTCCACCCCAGGAGGACACCCAAGGATGCAGGGACCCATCCCAGGGAAGTAGAGGTAGGTTGGGGTAATTATTTTTTTTCGTATTTTTTTTGTGGCATAGGGGGGCCTGATTGGGGCCCCCCTACATGCCACTATGCCCAATGACCATGCCCAGGGGACATAAGTCCCCTGGGCATGGCCATTGGGCAAGGGGGCATGACTCCTGTCTTTGCTAAGACAGGCGTCATTTCAATGGGGGTTGGGCGTCAAATAAAATGGCGCAAATCGGGTTGAGGGCCGAATTTTGCCTCAAACCTGACTTGCCCCATTTTTTGACGCCCAACCTCCATTTTCCCCTACGCCGGCGCTGCCTGGTGTGAGTCATTTTTTTTGACGCACACCAGTCCGCAGCGCCGGCTAACGTCATTCAATAAATAAGGCGCCCGCATGGTGCTTTGGAATGGCGTTAGCCGGTGGTAAAATGTTTGAAGCACAACTGCGTTGGTGCAGTTGTGCGTCAAAAAGTATAAATATGGGCCTTGGTGCCCACCTTTTTTTAATATACATTTTACCGTGGATTTGCAGATCGTCTGCAAATTTATGATATTTCTTTTTAATTAAGTCATTGCCCTAGGGCCAACACCAGATCTAGGGCACAGGGTATCCCTACCCTGAACCCCTATATGTTTTTTTCATATCCTAAATACAAAAATGGCTGCTGCATCATCTTTGTTGATGTGTTGGCTGTCAGTCAGATCAAATCTTTTGAACTTTTAGATCCTGCATATCCAGATATACTTACATTCTGAACCCTAATTTCTCAAAAACTAGTGAACGGATTTGCTCAAAATCATGAAATGATCACTCTTTGGAACAAGATATAAGGGGTCATTACAACCCTGGCAGTCTTCGACCACCAGGGCTGTTTTGGAGGAAGCACCGCCAAAAGGCTGGCGGTGCTGCGATGGGGGATTACCACCGCGGTGGAAGCACTGCAGTCGCACCGCCGGGACCGATGGTTTTCCGCCACTTTTGTCCCGGCGGAAGTAATCCTCCACGGCAGCGCTGCTTTCAGCGCTGTCCAGGGGATTATGATTCCTCCTCCCGCCAGCCTTTTCATGGATCACCCTGAAACTTTCCAGCAAGGAGCTGAGGCAGATGAGACTTTTGTTTTGGAATGTTTGGTGGAGATTTGCCAAACGGCACCAAAGTTATTAGCAAACCACAAAACCCATTTGCTATGGTACTGTGGGACTGAAAATGGGTAATACATATATAAATGGAATATATATATATATTTATAGCCTTCAAGATTGTGTCATTAAGGGTAAGATTTGCAGTTCTGATTTTACGAGCTGCCCTGAGGAAAGTCCCTACTTTTTGCATAATTTCTCGGAAATTGTCTCTGTGGAGGAATAATAAGTTTGGAGAATAGTCACCAAATAGAGCTGGCCTTGAGAAATATATTTTTGCCCTTGGAATATCACTCAAAGAGAATATGAGTAATGTTTTTGTGTAGTATACTGCTTTCAGCATTGATCTGGTATTGTGACAGCAGGTGAGTCTCCTTGGGAACAATCCAGCCCGAACTGCCAAGCCAGAATCTCCCTGGACCAGAAATAAGCATCCTGGGACTGGTTTCGGGGGTATCACCACTCATCAACCACGCTAGTTTGAATGCAGTGGAATAGCGAACATGGGACCCATGGCTGGTCATACCCTTCCCACTAAGGATGTAAAATGTAAAAAGAACTGATGATGGGCAGGATGCTGAACAAATCAAACCTTCACCCCCAGTCACAGATCTGGGTTTCATCATTTTTGTTTTTGCTCGCAATGCCATTCCAGTTTGGACCCAGCCTTATGCAAATCAGTCTTGAACCTGCTACCCACAAATGCAGCAATTCCTTGAGACTGGTGAACCTGTGGCAGGAGCCGGATCCGGACAGCAGAAGAGAATGTGGACTACAAAAATTGGACTGGATTGCTGATTTTACTCCCTGGTTGGGGGTGTTTCATCTTTTGGGGCACGGGGATGGAGTAAGGGATGACTGGCCTGCTGGTGCTCCTGAATCTTTCTGCCTGACCCTGAGTTGCCTGGATTTGATGATTGAAAAGGGCTTTGCCTGGTGACAGGTTCCCCAGTAGAGACAGACGGTTATGCAGAACCCTTCTTTTGTATATTTTGGACTAAACTACATGGATTTCACATTCCTCTGTGAGACAGAGACAGAGGGGAAGCTTGCATTAAATGGATGTTTATGACATGCTTCCACCTGGTACCCTTGGGGGGGCACATACTGTTGGCATCACATGCTTGCCCCTGTGGGAGATGTATATTTGAAAGAATTGGGATTGCATTTTGGGGCATATATGCCTTGTACAATGTATAATTCAAGAGACAATTGCTACACAGCCGTTGAGCTTCTTTGCCTTATCCTCTTCCTTTTATTCTAATATCTAGCGTCTGCCTGACTGCTGTTTTCAATTCTTCTTGAGACTTGTGAATTAAAGAGCAACGTCTTGGTAGAACCACATAATAGTCTTTGCCTCTCTCTCCCTGCGGAAAAGGGGGGTGTTAGCGCATCTGTTAGCCCGTCGGACCTTAAGAAGTAAACTTATAAGGGGACGCCAAAAGGTCGATGAACCTTTTGGCTCCCATTTAAGACGTTCCCCCATAGATCCAGTACATGCAGATCAATAATCAATAACCAATCAGTAACATCAATAACCAATGATAATTAATAGTATTAATAATCAATATGAGTCAGTAATTATCACACACCATGACATTTCAGTCATGAATAACCACACCTTTTAGTAAAAGTTTGAACATTTTTTTCCCTAGATGAACAATGCTAATGTCACGTAAAATAATCTCAAAAACAAATGAAAACAGACAGAAACTGGCTGCCCAAAGCGGCAAAAGAAACGCAATCTAATCAAAGCTTGAACAATTACACATTCTAAGGTTACGGTGCAAAGTAATAACAAGAACAATTGCGCAAACGATATCACATATATTTATATTAAGCAAAGGAAAGACATTGACTGTTACTCCCTATAGCAGACTTTTATTAGTGAGGATCCTCATCTAACACCAGATTAGCAATAGCATGTTGGGATTCATGCAAAACATTTTAGTCAACAAAAATTTAGAAAACATCTCACTATGGCTCTATCAAAATAGTGCAGTTGGTACCTAGAAAGAAAAATCAAATAGGCATAACAAAACATGCATAACGGGACATCAGTTCGGTCAGCAAGGCATCAGGATTCAGTATCAAAGTTCAGAAAACAAAAAGGGGGTCATTACAACATTGGCGGTAAAAGCCGCTTACCGCTGTGCAGAAGACCGCCAATATACCGCCGCGGCCGCGGAAATCCGCCAGAGCTATTATGACCCACATCTCGGAATCCGACGAAATTCTGACACCCACACAAGTCCGCCACACCAAAGGTCAGTGATAAACTGGCGAAAACAAATCCTCCACCGTCACGCCAACAGAAACACGCCCATGCTATCACGACACACGAATCCACGCAAATACACACACATCTCCAAAACACCGCCACATTGGACAATTCGAAATACACACACCTGATACACATACAAACACCACTCCCACACACCCAACACTATATAAAACACACACCCACATCACCCACAAACCGCTACGAACAAAAATTTTGAAGAAGACCAGAGAGACTGCACAGCATAGACAACCCCACCACACAGAGGCACACAACATGATCACCCACACAACATCCACGCACAAAACACCACACACCACTACACATCACCACACTCATCACCACATACACCATCCCACACATCACCTACACCACCCCATGGCACGGCAAAGACACCCCAGGTTCTCCGAGGAGGAGCTCAGGATCATGGTGGAGGAAATCGTCCGGGTAGAGCCACAGCTATTTGGAACACAGGTGCAGCACACCTCCATAGCTAGGAAGATGGAGCTATGGCGAAGAATAGTGGACAGGGTCAACGCAGTGGGACAACACCCAAGAAATCGGGAGGACATCAGGAAGAGGAGGAACAACCTACGGGGGAAGGTGCGTTCCGTGGTCTCAAGACACAACATCGCGGTACAGCGGACTGGCAGTGGACCCCCACCTTCTCCCCCACAACTAACAACATGGGAGGAGCAGGTCTTGACCATTATGCATCCTGAGGGCCTCGGAGGAGTCGGTGGAGGAATGGACTCTGGTAAGTCAAATCTTAACTATCATATCCCCCACCCTACCTGCATGCTATCACAGACCCCCACCCTCACCCCCTCCCCTATCACTCCAACTCCTCACTAATGTACTAATAACACAAACCACCCATCCCAACACCAAGCCCTGCATGACACAACAAAGCATGGACACCCCTCACTAAAGCATGCCCACTGCACATACCCATAACACCCCCCAACCATCATCACACAAGCCCCCACACAGGAATGCTAGCACCGGGGTACACGCTCACCCACCCATTGCACACCATGACACACACACACATGCAATAATCATGCTTTTACACCCTTGCAGGACCACTACCCAACGTCACCAGACAGGAGGGTCCAGACATCTCTACCCCACCCACAGAAGAGGCCCACAGTGATGACAGCAGCTCTGGTCAACTGGATCCAGATGACCAGCCCGGACCATCGTGGGCCTCGGGACAGTCGGTTCCCTTCGCATAGGCACAGCCCACCACAGACCTTCCACCCTCTGGTAACACCAGCACAGCACCCACCCAGCGGGCCCATACCTCCGTCCCCAGGACACGTCAATCACCTGTGTGTCCACCACTACAGGGAACCCAGGATAACCCACCACCCCAACAATAACAGGGACCTGGGGGCAGTGGTAGTGGGCACACGGTCCAGGGGACGGAGGACCAGGAACACAGGGGAACTGGGAGGGCTGCTGTGCGACAGGGGGCGGACAGGCCAAGGGAACCCACTCTCCACAAGGCCCTCTCCTCCATCATGGGAGCATACCACCACTCCCAGGAGACGATGGCTACTGTCCTGGCCAAGTTTCAGGAGACCCAGCGCAAGCAGGAGGAACAGTATTTGGGGTTCAGGGAGGAACTCAGAACCATCAGCTCCGCCCTGGGCACCATCGTAGGGGTGCTGAAGGAGATACTGAACACCAGGAGGGACACCGTGGCACTCCAAGGAGCCCCTGACACTAGCATGGACGATGAACTGCCCACCACCTCCGCCGGCGCTAGTGGACAGGAGGCACCGCCACAGGACCACCACACCAGCACCCCACCCCCTGCAGACGGAGAACCACCCCGCAAGCGGTCCCTGAGATCCAGGAACAGGACAGAGCACAATGGCAAGACCCCCGCCAAGAAATGAGACCACCCTGATTGTCATCCCACTGTCCCACTTTGTCACCCTGTCCATATTGGAACTGCCCCAGCTCCACTTCCTAAGCCCATATGGCCAGTGCACCTGTGAGACTAATAGACTGGACTCTGCCATGGACGTTCCTCCACCATCACCCCTCACCATTTTACCACCCCCCTCCAATATTTAGCACTTTAATAAACACCCTTGAAGCACAAAACAATCTGGAGGTAGTCTGTGATTTTGAAAAGGTGTATTAGCAATGACAGTGACAAAATCCGTTCTCAAATGTAATGTCAACATACCTATGTCACACATCACAAGTCCATGAAGAATGTAAGCAGATGACACACGTTGGTAACCACACCTGTGAAACTGTAATGGAAATGTACAGCTCAGTTACCATATACTGCTTGAAATTGACAGACGGGATAGAGGAAGAAGTGTGAAAGTACTTGTAGTAGGCTAGAATGTGTTCTCACCTGTGTGTCACTGGAAATATTGCTGGATGACTGAGTCCCTGTTGTCAATGTCTTCTTCCTCTGCTTCCTCCTCATCTCTGTCCACAGGCTCCACAGCTGCCACAACACCGTCATCAGGACCATCCTCCTGCAGAAAAGGCACCTGGCACCGCAAAGCCAGATTGTGAAGCATACAGCAGGCAATGATGATCTGGCACACCTTCCTTGGTGAGTAGAATAGGGAACCACCTGTCATATGGAGGCACCTGAACCTGGCCTTCAGGAGGCCGAAGGGGCATTCGATCACCCTCCTAGTCCGCCCATGGGCCTCATTGTAGCGTTCCTCTGCCCTGGTCCTGGGATTCCTCACTGGGGTCAGTAGCCATAGAAGTCACCTTTAACAGTAGCCAAATCCTCCACCTGAGGGAAAACGATGTAGCTCCTCATGTGTTTCAGCAGGGCAGACAACACTCTGGACAACACGTTGGAAAACATAGGCTGGGACATCCCTGATGCCATGGCCACTGTTGTTTGAAAAGACCCACTTGCAAGGAAATGGAGCACTGATAGCACCTGCACTTGAGGGGGGATCCCTGTGGGATGGCGGATAGCTGACAGAAGGTCAGGCTCCAACTGGGTACACAGTTCCTGGATTGTGGCACGGTCAAACCTGTAGGTGATGATTAAACGTCGCTCCTCCATTGTCAACAGGTCCACCAGCGGTCGGTACACCGGAGGATTCCGCCATCTCCTCACATGTCCCAGCTGACGGTGCCTAGGAAGGACAACAGCGAATCAGAGGTATGTACCCACAGTCTACACAGAACACAAAACATAATCCAAAAAGTTGTCTGTATGTGTGTGTAGTCCAGGCCTCGGTATGTGTGACGCAGTTGAAAATGAAGCCATGTGGGCCCCTGAAATGGCGGCTGCCTGACCTCTAAACTGGGACAATGGGATGTGAGGTAACTGCACTGGCGTTGTACACCGTCGCAGTAGGCGGTCGAAGACCGCTGCGCAATGCTGCATTGGTTAACATTGGACCCTATGGGTCCCAGGAGCCAATGACGAAGTGCGCCGGTGGTGATGATACGCACCGCCGCTGACGTCACCGCCACGGACGTGACCGCCATTTTCTATCTGTTGAATCACTCGATACCTGATCTTCGACAGGAGAGGACTTACACTGCAAGTGCTGCTGTGACCTCGATCTGGAAGAGACAATGGCTCGTGCGTCTGGGGAAAGGGCCCCTGCCTCCACTGCACAGGAGTTGGAGAAGCTCGTGGACGAGGTCCTCCCCTAGTACACGCTACTCTACGGTCCTCCAGACCAACAGGTGAGTACACAGGGAGCAAGTTGTATGGGCTATGCTTGGGTGGAGAGGCCTGGTTGTAAGAAGGAAGGGGGCAGAGTTCTGTGAGCATGAAGGACTGTGAATGCATGTGCCACATGGCAAGGGTAGGGATGTGGTCCATTCACTTTGACGGTGCAGTTGGTAATGACTTCTCTTTTTCCCCTGTACATGTCATGTAGGTCAGCGCCCACCAGAAGAAGGATATTTGGCGTGCCATCGCCAAGGACGTCCGGACCCTGGGGGTCCACCAGAGACGGAGCACCCACTGCCGTAAAAGATGGAGGACATTCGCCGCTGGAGCAAGAAGACGGCGGAGGCTCAGCTGGGGATGGCCTCCCAACTTGGGAGGGGTGCCCGTCGCACCATGACCCCCCTGATGTTCAGGATCCTAGCGGTGGCCATGTAGGCCATATCCCAGGAACTGCATCAGTAGAGCCCAACAGCGCGGCGTAGTGCAGGGGGCTGCTGTGTCTGCATTGTCTGCCAACGGTAGCGGTAACCATGCACTCAACCTGTCTTTCTTCTGTCGTTCCCCCCCCCCTTTTGTGCTCTCCCTGTTCTTGTGTGCATCAGCATCACCAGGCGGAGGTACAGTGGCACCGGAGCACGAGGGAGCTGCATCCCACATGGCTATGGACACCACGGACTCTGAATACACCAGTGGGACGGAGGGCGAGGGGAGCTTCACGGCGGTCACAGGATCAGCAACCAGCGACACGGACTCGTCCTCCGATGGGAGCTCCCTTGTGGTGGCGGCAAAATCTGTGCCCCCCCCTTCTACAGGTACAGCCGCCACCCCCCCTACCAGCACCGCCCTCCCAGAAGCCCCTCAGCCTTCGCCCCGTGCCCGCTCACCCAGGAGGGTGGGCATCACCTTCGCCCCAGGCACCTCAGCCCCTGCCCGTGTCACCTCTGCTGCCCTCAGTGAGGAGGCCATTGACCTCCTCAGGTCACTCACTGTTGGGCAGTCTACCATTTTGAATGCCATCCAGGGTGTAGAAAGGGAATTGCAACACACAAATGCATTCCTGGAGGGCATTCATTCTGGTCAGGCTGCCCTTCATCGAACCCTGCAATCTCTGGCCTCAGCACTGATGGCAGCCATTGTCCCTTTCTCTAGCCTCCCCCCTCCAAATTCCTCCACCCAGACCCAATCCCCTGTACCCCAGCCTATCCCAAGCACACCATCAGACCAGCCTGCACACACCTCAACACACAAGGGAAGCTGAGGCAAACATAAGCACCACACATCCCACAGGCACTCACGCAAGCATCACACATACAGACACAGCAACATCCACTGCCTCCACTGTGTCCCCCTCCTCGTCGTCTCCCTCCTCACTCCCAGTGTTGTCTACCCTCTCACCTGCATGCACTACCACTACAGCCACTAGGTCCTGCACCAGCACACCCACCACCACACCCCGCTCACCTGCACTCACCACCCCCACTACCATTTACACATCCCTTGTGTCCTCTCCCAGTGTGTCTGTGACGCCCCCTCTCAGAGTACACAAACGCAGGCACACACCCACCCAACAGCCATCCACCTCACGACAGCCTCCAGCGCATGCACCTGCACCCAAATCACCAAAATTTACACCTCCTACAACCACCTCCTCTTCTTCGACTTCCAGACTCCCTCCAGCCACCCGTCCCAGTGTTAGTAATAAACTTTTCATGAGCAACCTTGACCTCTTTCCCACCCCCCCTCCAATTCATAGGTCCCGTACTAGCACCTCAGCCAAAATATCGCCAGTACCAGTGGTGCCTGTTAGAGGTATGTGGAGTGCACCGGGCACCAGGGCAGCCAGTGTGACACGGAGCCACAGCACAGCCAATCCCCCCCCTGTGAAGCACCAGAAGTTGGACAGTGACCGACGGGAGAGGGGGAAGTCTCCAGCTGGCAAAGCCGCTCACAAGGGTCCCGGGGGGAGTGTCCACTCAGCTGTGACTCCTCCCAAGGTGGGGAAGGGGCAGAAGAAATCGCCAAAGTCTGGGAAGAGCAGCACGGCGGAGAAGACCGCCATCATCCCCGCTGCCCAGGAGGCCACCACTAGCCCCATCATCACTGGCCAGGAGGCCACTGCCAGAGTCAGTGCCCAGGAGGGCAGCTCCATCGTCACCGGCCAGGAGGCCACTGCCAGAGTCAGTGCCCAGGAGGGCAGCCCCATCGTCACTGGCCAGGAGGCCACCGCCAGAGTCAGTGCCCAGGAGGCCACCGCCAGCCCCATCATCACTGGCCAGGAGGCCACCGCCAGAGTCAGTGCCCAGGAGGGCACCCCCATCATCACTGGCCAGAGTCAGTGCCCAGGAGGGCACCCCCATCGTCACTGGCCAGGAGGCCACCGCCAGAGTCAGTACCCAGGAGGGCAGCCCCATCGTCACTGGCCAGGAGGCCACCGCCAGAGTCAGTGCCCAGGAGGGCCCCAGCAGCCACAGCCCCGCTGGGCAATGAAGGACCGCCATGGCAAACACCGCTGAACAGGTCATAGACAGCAAAGTCATGCACCGCTGAACAGGGCAAAGACCGCCATGGCAAGCACCGCTGAACAGGGCAAGCACCGCTGAACAGGGCAAAGACCGCCATGGCAAGCACCGCTGAACAGGGCAAGTACCGCCAACTCAAGCACCGCTAGCCCATGTGCGGCAGGGGCAGTGACGGAACTGGGACCGTCACGGGGAGAGTGATGCACTCTGGGTACCAGCCCCCCTCCAGAACCAGTGGAAAACAACATCCACTCCGCCTGTCCTTCACAGGATGAAGCACTTTGGGCACCAGTCCCCCTCCAGAACCAGTGGAGACTGTTATCGACTTGAGAGACTGTGGCTTTGCACTCCCCATGATGGTACAGTGGGCAACCCACCCACTGTAGAGACTTGAGAGACTGTGGCTTTGCACTCCCCAGGATTGAACAGTGGGCAACCCACCCACTGTAGAGACTTGAGACACTGTGGCTTTTCACTCCCCAGGATGGTACAGTGGGCAACCCACCCACTGTAGAGACTTGAGAGACTGTGGCTTTGCACTCCCCAGGATTGAACAGTGGGCGACCCACCCACTGTAGAGACTTGAGAGACTGTGGCTTTGCACTCCCCAGGATTGAACAGTGGGCGACCCACCCACTGTAGAGACTTGAGAGACTGTGGCTTTGCACTCCCCAGGATTGAACAGTGGGCAACCCACCCACTGTAGAGACTTGAGAGACTGTGGCTTTGCACTCCCCAGGATACATCAATGGGCGTGGAGCCCCCTCGTGGATCTGGCGTGCTGCACTCATCCGGCTGAGGTCCCCCCTTCCCTTCCCCCTGAGGTGCCTGTTGTATTTCTATCTGATGACCCAGCAGGGTTCTCTCCGTTTTGCTCAGGTATCGTGTGTGGGCCTCGCCCATGCATTTTGGGCCCAGTGGTCCACGGACATTGAATGGTGCATTACCTGCACTACTAATCGTGATGTATATTTTGTTGAATGTGAAATTATATCTGTATATATTTGGTTACTGTATTTTGATATATTACAATGGTTGAATTCATTTCCTTTTGTCTTTGCATTCTCCCGGGGGGTTTGGGGGTTGTTACTGTAATGTTTGGATATGCATTGGTGTGTGTGTTGTAGTGGGTGAGGTTCGGGGTGGGGGTGGGGGTGTTGCGTGTGTGTGTTCCTGACTTTTGCCTCCCCTATGTCGTAGGTGCAGTACTCACTGTTGTCTTCGGCGCCGGCGTTGATGATGGTCGTACAGGAGCAGGAAGACTATTGCAGGGAGTATTTGGAGTTCCGGTTCCATGGTGTCCTCCTTCCTCGTGGAGTGTGTAGAGGTGAGCGTTTTCCCATTGAAATGGCTGTTTCCGCCGTGTTTTTATCCACGGTGAATCCGCCCCGGAAAAGGTTGGCGGATTGGTAGGTTGTGATACTGTGGGCGGTACTTTGTCTTCCGCCTGTCTGTTGGCAGTGACCGCCGCGCTGTTTGTCTGTACCGCCGTGGCGGTCGGTGTGTTAAAGTGGCTGTCTTTGTTGGCGGTTTCCGCCACGGTCATAATTCCCATTTTTTTTCCGCCGGCCTGTTTGCGGTCTTACCGCCGCTTTAACACCGTCCTCCTGGGTTGTAATGACCCCCAAAGTCTTTAAGCATTAAAGTAAAGAGCATCTCTAGACACTCAGTAAAGCAATGGCCTTTTGGCAGAAGAAAATGGGCAAATGCACTGTCTTCCATCAGTGCAGTCCGGCTAAGTTAGATTTCCTAAAATTACTTTCTAAGTCCCTATTGGTCAAGGGGTTTACAAAAATGAGTCTATAGTTCGCAAATTTCAGGGAAGAGCATCTAGTCTGCAAGGTTTCACTAAATTAGAGGTTTATATGGTGGAACGGCGCATGCAGGAACAACGCATGCCTTTACCACGCCATCTTAACAATGACCACGTCTTAACCATTCATGCCTTAACAGGGCATGCCTTCACCACGTGTATACCTTTAACGCGTGCCTTGACAATTAAAATGTAAGAATTTAGCAGGAAAGTATAAAGCCTCTTGAGATAAATATGTAACCTAGAACGGACGCCACCAGATAGTTATAGGTAGGACCATATTTTTATATAAAAAAACATTTATTTACTTGCCTATATCTTTGGCACCGCTTGACGAATCTTCACAAAACTTTCCCAAAAATGTTTCCGGTGTTATCGCGTCAAACCTTATTAAGTAAACTTACAAGGGAGATGCGTATAGGCCGATGGACCTTTTGACTGCGCTTCAAATAGTTTTCACCATATATCCCTTACCAATACAGATCAATAACAATAAAGATCAAATACATTAATAATTAATAGGAGTCAGTAATTTTCCACACACCATGACCTCGCAGCCATGAATAACTACACCTTTATGTAGAAGTTAGAATGTTTATTTCCCTATATTAACAATGCTAATGTCACGTAACTTAATCTCAAAACCAAATGATAAACATACAAAAATAATACTGGTTGACCAAAGCAGTGAAAGAATCGTAATCTAATCAAAGCTTGTGCTACCACACATTCTAAGGTTACAGTACAAATTAATAATATGAATAACTGGGCAAATGAAAGAGCATAAATTTAGATTCAACAAACAAAAAACATCAACTGTTACTACACGTAGCGGGGGTGGGTCTCTTGGCCTTCTGGCCCTCTCCTGCTGCCCAAAGGGCCACCACCTCCCAGGGGTTCATTTTGTTTGGGAGCTCTTGTGACCGCCATCTCCACAGTGCTTTATTGTAAGATGTAGAAGGGGGCCTCCTGGCCCCCTCCCGCTGTCCCGGGGACCACCACTACCACCTAACTATAACTCACACTCTCACCATGCACTGCTAATTAACCCACAAATGATGGCACTTATGACATCTTTGATAACATAATTCATAATATCAATGTAAATTTTTTGATGAAAAAACTGTGCATGGCGGGGGAGTGAGTTATAGTTATCTTAGGGCACAGGTTATAGTTACTTGCGGCACTCTAACTATACCTGGTGAATTTCTATGGTTTTGTATGTTAAAAATGTGAGCCTAACTATAACCTCCCTGTAACCTTTGTTTTTTTAAGTGTGTATATATATATATATATATATATATATATATATATATATATATATACAGCAAAATATTTACATTTTCAAAGTAAACACATCCATGGTAAAGGCATGTGAATTGGTAAAAATATATCTATATTTACATATATTTTTATACACACATACATTTAAGTATATATGTGTCCAAGAGATAATGACAAATGGCTTTAAAAAAATGGCTTTGGGATCATCAAACAAATTAAAAAAACGTGGATATATGAATATGACACAAGAAGATTGGATGGCATTAAAAGATTTACAAGAAGACAATACAATTGTTATCAAACCATTGGATAAAGGAGGGAGGGAACATTGTGGTGATGGATTGTATGGACTATATTAAAGAAGCTAAGAGACAATTGGAAGACAGTGAACATTACAGTATATTGGAAAATAATCCCATGGAGACACACATTGCAGATTACCACCAGAAACTACAAACATGGTTAGAAAAGGGATTATTAGAGGAGGAAGAATATAACTACCTCAAAACTAAACATCCAATTATCCCTATAATATTTTTTTGCCAAAAGTACATTTAAAAAAATCCATTCCACCTTGACGTCCAATTGTGAGCTCCATTGGATCATTACTTGATTTATAGATATCTTTTTGTTTCCATATGTCTCGAGTCTTCCATCATATTTAAGGGATTCCTTGGTGCAATTTATAACCTCCCTCAACAACAATCCCCAACATTTGAAATTTACCTATGAAATAAGTTGTACGTAGATTAATTTTTTAGATATTGGGGTTTACATTAAAGATAAAAAAGTATGCACAAGAATGCACAGGAAACTAACGAGTGCAAATAGTCTATTACATGCAAATAGTGGACATCCTAAAGCTCTAAAATGGAGTATGCCATATGGTGAATTTTTAAGAGTGAAACGTAATTGCTCAGAGGATGTGGAATTGAAAACCCAAATGGATGACATATTTGAGAGATTCTCCCACAGAGGGTTTCCCAGATCAGTTCTGAATGATGCCATGAGAAGGGCAATGCAATGCAGAAGGGATGGACTATTGATACCGAAGCAAGAAGACAACCAGGATGGTTCAGGAAATAATGAGGTGAGGTACATCATGCAGTTTGATGCAGCTAGTCACAAGACGAAGAAATTGCTAGAAGATAATTGGATATTGCTGTTATTAGATTAAACATTTCATAAGAGATTGCCCGATCACCCATTAATTATCTATAGGAAAGCACCATCATTGGGTGACCATTTGACAAGCAGTGATATGATCCCTCAGAATAAATGTGGATCTAATTAGTTGATGTACAATCAAAAAGGTTTTTGGAAATGTACAAAATGCAAAGCATGCATGTTTGGGAAAAATACAACAATGTTCAAATTATTTGATGGCAGAGTGATGTGGATTACGGAAAGAATAAGTTGTGATACCCCTTATGTGATTTATGTATTAGAATGCATCTGTGGCAAAAAATATGTAGGTAGTACAGTGAATAAACTGAAGCTCCGCATATTACAGCATCTCAGGGCAATAAATAATAAAGACCCAACATATTCAATGGCAAAACATAGCTGGGAACGACATCAGGGTGAACAAAGAGGATTAAAATACTATGGCATTCAACATATTAAACCCAGTGGCAGAGGAGGAGATTGTGAACTGATGTTACGAAGAATGGAATCTAAATGGATTATTCTAGTTGGGACTGAGGTGCCATGGGGCCTGAACGCTGATGCAGAGTTACACAGACATTCTATAGTGGTCATGCAATTATGTAGATTAGCCAGTTTAAATTAGTTAATACCATCAGGAACTAAGGATAGTTATTGGCAATATATGATGCATTTGCACTTTATAAATATGAATGTAGGATTCCATAGAGGACATCCAATATGTGGGGATAAAAAATAGAGGGAGATTCTAAACGTATGTGATGCACCTGCATTTTACCAACACAAATGTGGAATTATATTGACATCTGTAGAGGATACCTAATATGTGTGGTTTTAATTAGTTTTAGATCATAACACATGTGCAGTTGCACTTTGTAGTAAAAGAACATTGTATTCCCCTCAAATATTGGATAGTCATCTAGAACATTTGATATATCTATATTTTTAATTAGCCAATCTCATCCCTGTTTTGCATTTTATGAACATACAAGGCACTTGCACTTTGTTAAGACTATATGCAGACTGTAAAGATAATTGTGACAAACGTGTGTTGGTAGGATTGCCCTTTAGAATTATGTTTTCAAGATTGATGATAACAATGTGTTCTCGAAAAATTGTGGAGTCCCCAAAAAAATATTCAACATGGGTTGAATTAAAATAGGAGTAGGTACTTTACCAACATTTGGATTTCTATTCAGCTATTTTTGATGAGAAGTGAAAATTTTATTATATAAGTTAACTGAAGAGTGAGTAATGGGGGTGAGAATAATAATTGGAATTAATTTTAACATGTTTCTGTATATTTGGTTGTTAATAACGTGAGTATTGGGTATTTTATCCCTTTAACTAAAATAATTTAAATCAAATACCGAAACATGGACATGAGCAATAATGAATTATTATGATTGTTCTAAATACTCTCACCGCCATTAACCCATTAAAGAAATACATAAAGAGAAGAAAACAAAAGAAAATATTTACATTTTCAAAGTAAACACATGCATGGTAAAGGCATATGGATTTGTAAGAAAATATCTATATTTATACATGTTTTTATACACACATACATTTAAGTATATATATGTGTATATATTTTTACATATATATGTATATTTATATATATATATGTATGTGTAAAAATGTACATTTAATAAATATATAAACATATCTATTTTTCCCTAAATAACCCTCAACCCTTAATCCCATACCCACCCAAAATCCTTGAAATTATCTTGCTACCCAATATTCCATACCCACACTAAACTGTAAAAATTCCCTTTCCACCTAAAACCCAAACCGACCCTAAACCCTAAAAACTTCCTTCCCACCTAAAACCAAAACCACCCGTTACCCTAAAAATTCCCTTCCACCCAAAAACCCACTCCCACCCTAAACTCTAAAAACACCTCTGTTATTATACATACACACACACACACACACACATATACTAGATATATATTTATATAATCAGTCACAAACACGCACGTAGACTTACCTGCTTTTTCGTGGTAAAGACATGCATTGTAAAGGCATGCGTGGTTAACGCATATGCGTGTTAACATTCCTATTTGATGGCCTAGGAGAAGTGCTGTTGCATACAACAAGAAACCATACCAAAAGCCTAATTGCTTCTGTGTCACAAATATGTTTTGTTTTACTTTTCATGCCAATTCAAATTTATCCTACAGTATTCTCAAAAAAGAAGAGATTCATAGTTTTGTGGCATCATTTTAAATGTCTTATGTATTTAATCTTAAAAGACCTTCTAGAAAGACACTTACAAAATAAATAATATAAAGCCAGAGATTTTGCATCTCATCACATATTCAACTGGTAATATTCCCACTCAAAAAGTATCATATCATTCTGAGCTCACTTCGGTCGTCACCAAGGCTACAAGCTGAGCTTATAAAAAACCCCTCCCAGACATGCGATAGATCACCAACCCCCTACTGGCTGATCTTTTGTCTGTGCACTCCATAGCCTTTTCCAGGTTCTCCCATTTCCTCTTCTTTAACAAACAAGAGGGGAGACGTTGCTGGAGTATTAACGGCTGCAGTTTTATTACATTATACACTACATTATACATTCCATGGTACGTAACAAAACATCAGAACTAGAGGTCATAAACATGTTTTATATATGAACTATTTGTTTCTCGTCCTTCTTGATTGTCCTTTGGGTTTGTTTATCAATATTACTTGTAGCCAATCTTTATGCACAGCCTCCTGGACAATGGCCCCTTTGGACAGGTACCCACCGTTTGGCAGCTAGGCTCCCACCTTGCTATCAATCTCTTGGGTAGCCCCTTGGCCTTGCATAGGCTGCAGGTGCCATGTCCGCCTGCTGCTGAACCTTTGTTGGCCCTGTGGTTCTAAAAATTCTGGACCCATGTAATTTACTTTGCCACAGCAGTACGATTTTAGTATCAAAAGACCGATAATGACTAGTACACTAAGCATGAGCATTTTCGCTCAATTCCAGCAGCGTTTTCACCTCGAAATCACCATTTTCGTCCTGCACTCGTGGCTCCCATTTTATACACGGCAGCCATTTTTAAAAGTTGCCCTCACATAGGCTTATAATACAGTCAGATTTGATTCCAAGGACACATACACCTTGATTGACTTTTTTCTGACCTGGGCAAGCTGGAACCATTGCCTCAGGCCAAACCTGTTTGGTCAGTCCCTCTCCCAGTGGCCGAATCAGATAGCATCAAGGCACACCATGCCATAAAACCCTTATTATCGCTCACACACCCTGCCTAATCTTGCTCACACCTGCACCTGCTCTTTTCTTCTTCTTACTTTACGAGGGGGAGGTGCCCGTTTTTATTGGGGGTCCACACTTATCTGATGTAAAATACTAGGCCTTGCCGGGTAATTTATTATGGGTTGGATGACATGAAATATGAGGTTTCATCATGACACTGTTTTTTCCTTTGTAGTGAAAACATGTGAATGACCAACCAAAATGTCAAGAATGTTTGCCTGAAGCTTAAAAAACTGTATATAAGGAAACCTGACTTTGCATTGAAACACAGTCTCCTGAGAACATACAAACCGTGCTGTTGTACTTCTAGGATGCTTGTTACTTGGTTGCAGCCAATAAATTCGATCTTTGACTTCACCTAGAAGACTCTGAGTTTCTGTGGTCTGAATCAGGAAAGTACCCGAGGTCTTTGGGTGTACCCTGGCACCACTGGGTTACCGGATCAGTACCGGTTCTAAAAAACCCAGTACCTCAGTTGGCGCCCAACGTGGGGCGATACCAGCGGTACCGGTCCAAGCCTGAGGTCCGTGAGGAGCTTCGTGTGAAAATTCTGGAGGAAGGCCGCCACTTCATCGACCCCTGCATGTCGACGTGGTCCGAAAGTTTTTGCTGCGAGGTCCCCCGCCTCCCGATGGCTACGAAGGACTGCTGCCCTGGCTATCGTCCTGATTTGGACCCTTGATGTTTGGTGGAGCGAAACGATAAGACGAGTCTTCTGGTGAAGTCATCGATATTTTCAGTTAAGTATAAGTGGAGCGTCTCCCAGTCCTTAGTTGGACACTTGGTTTGGTCCTTAGTTGGACATTTGGTTTGGTATCCCTTCGGGATCACTTTGATTTGGAACTTGCAAGTACCAAAGCCGAAGGACTCGTGTATTCACGAGACTATCGTAAACGATAATCCTTTGAAGTTTGAAGCTAGACTAGTGAGCGAAGATGCCTGGTCTTAGCAGACTTGGAAATTTGTTTTGTCTTGGTTGTAAAAGGGACTCCCGGTTGGAGGACTCATGTCCGGTTCCTCGATTGGAACTCCAACCTATGAACTATATGTGAAGCACGGAGTGGGCCCCATCACGTTTAATAAAGTATGGGTCCGCTATTCTTGGAAATAAATGTTTGTGAGGCTGTTTTTGCAGTTTTTTGGAACACTATTGAGAAAAGTTTTCTTTTCTCTTGTAAACATGACTTACAACTAGGATCTGCAAACGGTTCTGTAAGTAAATTGCGACGGCGCTATTTATGAAAAATGGCTAAAGCGCGCTGTATTCTGTGTCCTGAGTGTTTTCTGTTTATATCTGAAATGAGCTCAATGTGTGTTTGTGGGTCTTCTTGATGTTTTCAGTTTGTTAAGTAAAATGTTGGTTAATTAATATTAAGTAGAAACTTAGAAAAAATCCAGAAATGAACCATGTGATGTGCTAACATAGCTATATGTTGCTCTTTAATTTATAGAATGAGCAATTGTGCACATATACAAAACTGCCGTTAAATGCTTAATAAATTAGAAAACACATTCAATAGATATAAATAGGGCCCCAAAAAAAAAACGAAATTATCTATTTTTGCAAAAAAAAAAAAAAAATTTACAGCATTTTTCTTAGATGCATTGTATTAGATGTTCACAGGCAAACTTTTCAGCTGCAGTATATTTCATAGGAATGTTCAATTCAGCCAGCACTTTCCCAGTTAAACATGGGTGGAATTTTGCATAACCTTCCTTTTAAATGAAAGTGGCGCAAAAATGTGACGCATTTCAAGTTAGGCTTATGTGCTTAGGCTTGTGAGTTAATGTATCCCAAATAATAGGCAAGGGATGCAGCTTGCTTTTATATGTGGAATTATCACACAAAAAAGAATAATTGTTTTTTTGTTTTTTTTAAAGAAAATTTTTAATTATGGAAAAATTATTAAAAAAATAAGTGCCTTTCAAAATCGTTTTTTAATATTTATAAAGCTTAATACCTATACTATGACCTCCTAGCATTAAAATTTAATTTAAGTTATGTTGCACCGCTAAAATGACATTTGTATGTGCAATTTTCCCCTGACGCAGGAGCAAACAAGCTCATTTCTATAAAGTATAAGTTAATATTTTCAATGGCTGACTCATGGATTGTGTAATAGACATTCTGGTAATGCATATTATGCAAGAAAATTGTAGGATATTGATTTTTAATGCCTAAAATATCAAAGTCGATTTTGGGCAAAAGCACTGTTTAAACTGCATTTTCTTTCATTCAGAGTACTTTTTAAAGTGTCTCAGGCTTCAGTAAATGCATACATTTAGGTTTGATATATATTTGCAGGTTGTGCCTTCTTATGATTCAATGAGTCAATGTGCCAGTACAAAGGCTTGTTTTAATATCGAGGTTGAAGGTTCTAACTTCAGCTGGGCCTACTGAGACGTTCATTCATTCGAGGTTGATGAAATATGTACCATTGCATGGGATTGCAACAAGCATTTATTCTAACAACTGGTATGTGTGTTATTAAGGTTTGTGAATTATTCACAGTAAATGTAGTTTAATAATCTGGAAATAGAGATAAAAATTTTTAGCGCCTAAAAAGGAAAATTATTATTTTTTAAAATAGAGTGAATTATTGCAGGTTAAAAGGAAAACAGGAAGGCCTACTGTCTTTGACAGATTCAGAGTGGCAGAAGCTAGGAGAGCTACAGAGGCTGGCTCAAGTCACGCTGCTGAGATGCTATCTTTAGTTTTCCCATAAACAATGGAGGAGGCTGTCATGTTGACACTTGTGACCTTTTAAATTAGGGCCTTGTCTCTGTGAAATGCAGAATGACCCTACGGGCCTGTAAAAGTGGGATTTCTGGTTTCTCCAGAAGAACATCAATACAATTAAAGAACTTAATTCCAAAGGGAAAATATAAAAAAAAGGGGTAAAGTCCCAACATCATGTTAAATGCTCTGCAGAACTGATACATTTGTGTCTCCGCTCTAAAAAAATAAAATGATGCCTGCTAGTTGCTTTTATTTGACAGAAAATGAAGTGTTGCATTAAGTCTTAGACAGAAAATAAGATGCAGCCCTTTTCTAAAATTTTGAAGGCTACATGCCTTAATGAGAACGATTTACCAATTAAGACTTATTTTTCACAGTGGAAATTGTAGATGCCAAATTAATATGGAGTGTCAGTGTAACAATTTTTACTTTTAGAAAGGTAAAACTAAGGTGGCTTGATGTTGCGAAGTAACTGACAAGAGGGTAACAGTTAAGTAATGGAAATTTATTTTCGTGTATTTGGTCCTATCATGAATTGTTCTTGCTGGTCCTGTATGTTAGAAGAGAAACAGTAAAGTTATATTTGACAGCAGATTTCCATTGCCTGGTGATCTACTGTCAAAAGGAGGGTAAGGATTTTAAACCTGACAAATTAAACAGGCCCAAATATTGGGTTTTGGGCTGCAGGTTTACAGTGCATAAAGTACATGACATGGTGTTGTGTGTCACCGCTTATTCACACATGCTATTGTTTTGTCTATGCTTTTTGTGCTTGATACACAGCAAGTATATCTGATAGCTTGACGTTTTGTGCGTTTTTATTATTTTTTATTTGTTGTTTTTGCATGTTTGTTGCTGCTTTTGATACTATTACAAGCTCCCCTGTGTTGTGAGGGGATGGTCATGACGATGCCCATCGCTACGCAACAGTTGGTTGAACTTGTTCTGGTTACTAAATTCCACAGATAATGATATTTCATGCTGTGAACATAAGAGACAACACTTCACCAGTGCATGTCTATTTGGCTATAATGGTATTGAAGGAAAATAAAAAGAGATATACAGGATCAAAGTGTGTCACCTGCAGTTAGTCACGTTACTGCCCCTTCCCTTAAAGGAACAGGCAGCCCTACATTTATGTAGCATTGATTGGACCTAAGGATGAAATTATAGATCTGTGACTCA
The DNA here is from genome assembly GCF_031143425.1 of Pleurodeles waltl. NCBI lineage: Eukaryota > Metazoa > Chordata > Amphibia > Caudata > Salamandridae > Pleurodeles > Pleurodeles waltl. The sequence continues at coordinate 256,369,809 of NC_090450.1, forward strand.
AGGTGGCCTAATTTCTATATTACATTAGTTAATGATGTTCTGTTTCCTAAGTAGCATATGGCTTTTGTTCCTTAAAAGAAAACCAGGTTTTCATTTTTTCCTGAAGAAGGAACTGAAACATTAGCTAGGAGTACCGTATATGGTGTAGTCACCAACGGTAGAGTTAAAATGTATGTAACTTTGGCCTTTGTGTATCACCCGTACTCTCGGTGTTGTGTCACATGCCTGACTATCACCCAAATAATTTTTTTGTTCTTCCTATAGATTTTTTCTTTTGTTACTTCCCCTAACCAATGTCGCATCATGCTTAGTTATTGAGATTTTAGCTATGTCCTAGTCCCATTTCTCTTTTTCAAATTCCTTTCACCAGTCAGACCTTTTATTATTATTGAAGTATTGTTCAGGTTCACATTTCCAGACTGCAGTGATGTACCAGGGACCCCCATGTTATGTATAATTCCCTTTGGTATGACCAGACTGGTTTTCAAGAATTTGCCTTAGGCCTGCTTCAATGTTTTCCAGCCTGACTGTCAGGGTAGCGATAGACTGGTTAACTGACTCAATATTATAGTAAGACAAGTTTTCCATCTCAATAGGAGATATCTTATGTTTACCTTTTTGAACATGACGAATTTTCAATGTCTATTTTAATTTGGTTTTCGGTTCCCTTCTGTTCCTGCTACTTTAATTTTTGGTGGGATCAGATGTGTCCTAATCATGCAAATATCAGGACCCTCTAGTTCTTGTCTTTTTGTTTGCACATTTGACTATTAGCCTGTGTATTGCATAGTGCACCTGATGCACAGTTTTTAAAGGAAGGTTTCTACATGTCCCTGATAATCGGTATCATGTGATTCCTCTATTGAGATGTTCTAAGATAAGGAGGAACACCTAGACTTAATCATTGAGGAAAATATGTGTTTACCCCATTAGACAATGCCACTGTGTGAGGAAATCCATTCAGATAGAATTCTCATGTAGCTATAGATGGCAGAGAATAATGGAGAGAACCCAATTAAAGATGCTAGAGACCCTGTTTTGCCCTTCTGCCTTTGTCTTTGTATTTTATGCCCATGGTGTATGGCTACTCCTTTAAGATTGCAGACCACCTGCTTGCAGTCCCCTTGTTAAAAACCATGAACTGTTTTTGTACTAAATTGAAGGGAACTAACAACTGTGGCACATTTCCTACGTCACTAGATTCTGCGGGTATCAAGTCATAATAACCTGCAGGACATTGATTTAAGCCTAATTCCCATCAGTGACAGCTACAGATGAAATACGGACGTTTTGGCCCTACAGTCTCAGCACCCAGAAAGTAGCAAAGCTGGACAGCGATCGCCAGCGCATGGTATCGTACTTGCTCCATCAGACGGCGTTGGACATCACAAAACCAAAGTTTCAGTGTAAAAGAGCTAAAGAGAAGGATTCCTGTTGTTGATAGCAGAGCTGTTTTGAGGTTTCATTTCTCTACCTGTCATGTGCTGGTAACCTCTGACAGTGTGCAATCCCTTAAGCCCCTTGGCCTGAGTTTTGGCCACACACCCCCTTTTCTTTGCTCCAACGGAAGAAGGGCAGTGCACCGGAGATTTCAAGTTTGGAAAAAGGCACTATATTGTGGTGCCCATGAAAGAGCAGCTTGAGCGTCCTCTAACACTAAATAATGAGTGTTGGAGTCTGAAAGTGCTGCTGAGCTTGAGCTATTTCCCAATTAATGGTGCTTGGGTCTGCACGAGATGATTTGTGCCCTTGATCAATGAAGAGCACATTGTTTGTAGTGTCTGCCACAGAGGAGAGACACTGGTGCATTGCTTTAAGACATTGAGACTTTCGAGTGAGCTGTGGGTGTTTGCCAGGAGGGCACTCCAACTAAGCAGTACTTTTCTCACGAAGAGGCCTGAATTGAGAGGCTTATGCGAAAGAAAACAACAAAAGAAAATTTGATGGACAATAGAAGCCTGCCAGAGAGGCTTTTTGAACGGACTCTGGGCATAGTTGGTTTCACAAGAGGTTTCTGTGTGATTGTATAGACTAGGTGTTAGGAGACTGATTGTTTTGCTGGCATTGTTTTAAAGTACTATTCTGTTTAGTAAAAGCAGAATAAAGTCAATTTTCTGTGGAAAGAGTACCCCCTTTTCACCTTAGAGCATTGATGAGAGTCACCACTGTTCCACCTGAACATACCAAAATTACTGAAATGCAGAGGAGCCCTAAAAATGTTACTAGATAATTTTAGGATTTGCTTTTTGGTTAGGGTTGTGAAAAATTATTATTTCATTTGTAATAGTGGTCACCACTTTCTCCCGTTGTCTATATGTTCTTAATAACGTGTTTTCTAGTGTCTTTTAAACATGACGTTGCCATTTATGGGTGGGATTGTTTTTCTCTACTCAATTGACTTCTGCACCCACTTCCCAACCTATGTCTTTTCCTACTATTGTTTCTTTGCACTCTTTTCACCCTTTTCCTGAACATGAGCAGGTTAGAAGATCAGAATTCGTAAGCAATTCTTTTGTACAGCTTCTGCATCAACACTAGTTAGTAGTGAACATCACTAATTGTTGGGTGTGTGATCTTATGCCACCTACTGCAGATAGAGGTATTCCTTACTTTGTCCTGCCATATGTGGCCTCTGTGTTACATCATGCATAAGGAAACCTGCACCAAGAGACGAGCTAAATACTAGGATGATGTTACAGCAACATCTCAACGACTTTAGGAACATAGACCTGGACTCAGATTAGCATGAGAATAGGTTTATTGCCTATGTAAGGGCAAAAGGAGGGTTTGTGGTTCTAAAAATTCTGGCCCCTTGTAATTTACTTTGCCACAGCAGTACGATTTTAGTATCAAAAGACCGATAATGACTAGTACACTAAGCATGAGCATTTTCGCTCAATTCCAGCAGCGTTTTCACCTCGAAATCACCATTTTCGTCCTGCACTCGTGGCTCCCATTTTATACACGGCAGCCATTTTTAAAAGTTGCCCTCACATAGGCTTATAATACAGTCAGATTTGATTCCAAGGACACGTACACCTTGATTGACTTTTCTCTGACCTGGGCAAGCTGGAACCATTGCCTCAGGCCAAACCTGTTTGGTCAGTCCCTCTCCCAATGGCCGAATCAGATAGCATCAAGGCACACCATGCCATAAAACCCTTATTATCGCTCACACACCCTGCCTAATCTTGCTCACACCTGCACCTGCTCTTTTCTTCTTCTTACTTTACGAGGGGGAGGTGCCCGTTTTTATTGGGGGTCCACACTTATCTGATGTAAAATACTAGGCCTTGCCGGGTAATTTATTATGGGTTGGATGACATGAAATATGAGGTTTCATCATGACACTGTTTTTTCCTTTGTAGTGAAAACATGTGAATGACCAACCAAAATGTCAAGAATGTTTGCCTGAAGCTTAAAAAACTGTATATAAGGAAACCTGACTTTGCATTGAAACACAGTCTCCTGAGAACATACAAACCGTGCTGTTGTACTTCTAGGACGCTTGTTACTTGGTTGCAGCCAATAAATTCGATCTTTGACTTCACCTAGAAGACTCTGAGTTTCTGTGGTCTGAATCAGGAAAGTACCCGAGGTCTTTGGGTGTACCCTGGCACCACTGGGTTACCGGATCAGCACCGGTTCTGAAAAACCCAGTACCTCAGCCCCTGCCTGCTCCCGAAAACTATGCCGTAAGGCATCCCAAGGACATTGTTTGAGCAGATCTTCTTTTAGGCTATCGTGCCTCCATCTGTATTTTTCTTCAGCCACCAGCCTGGCCCAGATCTGCAGCTGTGATGCCCTTTCTAGTAGTGTGGGCGGGTGGGTCGATGTTCAAAGGTCGGTCTTGTTGGGGTGCCATCCTGTACCCCCTTTTGTGCTTGCAGGCTATCATTGTCCTGATGTTAGATTGGAGGCTTCAAATAATGCAACCTATCTCAGTTCCACATTTTTGTGGGCTTCCATGGCTTGCCAGTCCTGCCCTAGAGAGGTGATATTTGCGGGCCCTTAACTGGTCCGCTTCACTGACCAGCCAGCGACCAAACCCTTCCCAGACATGCAAGAGACTGCTAACCGCTTCCCAGCTGCTCTTTTGTCCGTGTACTCCATAGCCTTTTCCAAGTCTCCGATTCCCTCTTCTTCAACAAATGAGAAGAGAGACATTGCTTTATTTCATTGTACACTACATTATACATTCCATGGCACCTAACAAAACATCACAACTAGTGGTCATAAACACTTTCCATGTATGAACTATTTGTTTCTCATCCTACTTGATTTTCCTTTGGGTTTGTTTATCAATATTACTTGTAGCCAGTGTTTATGCACAGCCTCTTGGGCAATGCCCTTTTGGTCAATTTACTCAGCGTTTGGCAGCAAGGCTCCCACCTTGCTACCAGTCTCTGTGAGTGCCCCCCTAGCCTTCTCTGGGCTGCAAGTGCCGAGTCTGCCCGTTGCTGATCCTTTCTTGGGCCCTGCCTGTTCCACATGGCCCTCTCATAAGGCATCCTAATGACGTGTTTCAGCAGAACTTCTTTTGTGTTATATGCCGCTGCTGTAAGGCATCCTAAGGACATTGTTTGAGCAGGTCTTCTTTTAAACTATCGTGCTTCTGGCCGTCTGTGTGTTTGCTTTCGCCATGCTGCCTGTTGTTTCCCGACCACATGCAGCTCCCCCTTGCAGCTCCCTACAAACTCGAGCAGTTGGAGCGCCCCACTATAATTAGTAGGAGCCTGAACGTTCCCACCCTGAATAAGAGTATGCTGGTTGCCGATGTGTGACATCCGAGGCCCTTTCCAGCCATGTCTGGGCTGCAGCTGACGTGTCTGCTTTTCCAAGTATCCTGTCTGGTTGCCTCCGTTGCGACCAGAGTCCCAGCACTCATGTATTTGACGTCTCAAAGCATCTCTGTTCTTTCTAGCGACATTGATCGCCGTGTACTTCCACTTGTGCATGTCCAACCTACGGGCCATGTGCATTATGGCATTACTTATGACTGGATGGAGCCTATAACTTGGCAGGCATATCGCCCCCCCCCTCTCCCCCCCCCCCCCTCTGACAGGGAACTTTTTTTTTTGCTACCTCCAGTGTGACCCTGAATATCGCAAGCCATGTGAGGAAAGCAAGGGGCCGTTTTTTTTCCTTTGGTATGCTCCAGCTCCACCCCAGAAGGCTGCAACTTTGTGACTTCATACGTACTTATGCTTGTTGCAGGAAAGATATGATATTTGGCAGGTGCATAAATCAGCCTCTCAGACTGAGGACTGCCAATCGGGTAGCCTTCCTATCTGCTATCCTCCACCCCATCCTGGTTACCTGGTCATCCCGCACTACAGCCCCGAAACCTATCTTTAAACCCCCAGTTGCCCTGTGTACGGCCCTGAGGAAGCCGCAGGAGGAGTTCCCTGCACGTGAGATCTCGTAATGACAATTTAACACCCTCACTGTTACTCGGTGCCGGTAGCTAAAGTGCTTGATGTTTAACCAGTTTAAGATATTTTGTCAGCCTTGGCGGGGTCCGAACTCTTGACCTGGAGGGCCTGTCCCGTCATAGGCATAAGCCACCATCAATGAGCTATCAGCCCAAATGGCCATTTAGGTTGCCGGGATGCCTCCAAAGCCCGCATATCTGGAAGCATCGATGTGAGTGGGAGCATGTTTCACCAAATTGGGCGCGAACCCATATGGAACGGGGAGATATGTAGTAGCAGCTGATCAGAATCACGGACATTTGGAATGCAAGGCCATCCTAATGCTGGGGCCAAGTCTTACAAGCGGCGACTGGGCTTATCAAATCACACATTGCAAGCGGCTACAATTAAGGTTCCGCCTTCATCTCCTAATTGCCGCCCTTGGCCCCACTAGAAGATGGCTGCCCTCGTGCACCCCAGTCCCGAGGGTGTAGCACTGGAACGTTAACGTTTGAAGGGGCTGAGCCCAACACATAATGCGATCAGCTGGCTGCCCTAAATGGCATGAACGCTAGCTATATTACTCAAGGCCACACTCACTGTTCAGGCTCACGGAGACTATGTGACCTGAGTTATTTGGAAGTAGCTGATGAATACACAAAGGAACATAATGTGCGGACCAGAATTCAATGCACCTGCAATTGAAGAAAACTCCTAGGAGCGTTTATGATGTACAAACTGTGACAGGAAATTGTCAGGAAGCGAGTTAAATTGGATGGCTTGTCAGAGGCTGGAAGTGTCAAATTCACACAGACTCTTGGTATCACTTATTGTGGATAGTTCTTTCCGCACCTAAAGGAGCCTTACTCGAGAGTCCGCAAAGAAATAAACTGCTTTCATCCAGCGTGAGGGTCAAACACATGACCCTGAGAGTAAGAGCCTCATGCTCTACCAACCGAGCTGGCTGGCTCCTTGAGCTCCTGAACTATTCAAATGAAACTTTGCTCAGATCCCTTCTTCTGTGTACTGCCTAACACTGGGTTAGGTTTGGAACAGAAATTAGGCACCGACGGTGCCTGCTTAAATCCGTGTGTTTGAGCTAGTAGGAAATGGCACCTGTTTGCGAGATACAAACGATTGCATGCATTCATGGTCACTAAAGGACATGTTTGTGGTGATACCTGAGAAATCATCAGTGAATGCCAGCCCACCAGCACCTCAGAACAGACCCTACCGGCTATTGTGGCTGACACACTGAACATCAGACCAGACCTTAAGGTCCTGCCTGCTTGCCTTACAGGCAGTCTGAGCCTACGTGAACGCCAAGCTATCATTACCATGACAAAGTACCCTGTGTCTGTGAGTGACAATCATTGCTCAGTGTTCTCCAAGTGGTAGGGAACTGCGAAGAGGCAACAAGCCACTGTAGACTGTCCGTGTAATATCAAAGTTAAAGCGATAGACACAATTAGCCAGCATTGGAATGGCAGCCAGCGCGAATAACAATGTCGCATTCCCCAGACACAATTAGCACTATTCTACGCTCCTGACGATTAAATTCCATCTTGTTCTTGAATACTTAAAGGTTCACCGACGGCAGCTGAGTGAAGTCATCTCTCCTGGCCTGGCATCTCAAGTGGGCCTAATTTTCCTGCTGAGGGTTTTTGTTTCCCGTCTTCTTGTTGTTGCATACCATTTGATCTAACATTTGCCCAATTAACTTGTTACAGCAATATCCGCATTAAGTCAACTCCCATTATGTTTATGAATTAGCAGCCCAACTAAATTCTTTACATCATGTATGCTGTCCTCCTAAAAGTAAGAGCACTGATCAATACTGAGTGTATCATGAGAAAAGAAAACCCATCCTTTCTTCAGCGGACTATTCGTTACGCATGTAGCCTACCTTGATCTGGCACCTCCGCCTTGGTACACCCTATCTCGACCATATGATGGTCGCCCCCACATATCCCTATATAGGGATCCTCTAAATCTTCTTTGGGACCTTGACTGGTGAAGATTGACACGCTCAGAATTGTTCATTAGCACATGCATGATGTCCGGTACTTAGAACCGAAGGTATCCAAGCAGCACATGAGTAGAACATGCGAACGACTGAAGACTGCCAAACACAACCATCAGGGTTGGCCTAGCTCTTCGTGATGTACCGGACCAGCACCTGGTGCTATAGTTTTAAAAGGTGTTTAAGTGTAAATTAATTCGTAAATGTAGGAAACTCTCTTGTTGAAAATAAGGATCGTCATAGTTGATTAGGTGCTGTCTGCACCGCCGCGATCGCCGCTGGCTTGTGAAGGGATGGAACTAACCTGTCCTCCCTTGCAAGAAGGCATGAATATCGGGCACGCCACTGCAATTAAAGGCTGTCACCGTGCACAAACTGGTGATGGAAGGAGGAGGAGACTGCCTCTGCTGGACACGCAGTAGCCAGAGAGAGGTAAGCTATTCAACAATTAGTTTACGGTACAAACGCTGCTTCCTTGAGTCCTGATTGAACTTTAACCTACGTTTGCCAAGCACATAATTCAGCGCTGCTCCACTGGTAGCCAGAGTAATAGGGAGAGAGGGCTGCATTTGCATTAAAAGTTGCAAGGTGGATAGAATGCCAGCCAGTTTGGGGCAGGGCCAGTGTAGAGACAACCTACCATGAGGTCTGCTCAGTGTCGGAGAGAATCAGCCCTGGTCATTCAACGGGCACTCACAGTAAGCAAAACCGACATCCAGCCAACAACCTCTGCCAGCGTTCACAGTCAACACTTGTAGAACATATCTACCAGATCTGTACCCCCTCCTTGATGGATTGATCAACGTGTTTGGTTCACCAAGGTCACGGGCAAATGATTCTACCCGTGTGGTGCTAGGTCTAAACCACTACCTTCCATGTTTGCCTGCTCTGAGCTGAGGAGCAAAAGGGGGGTCTAAGCTCTTCTCCCCGCTGGATCCGCTCCGTGAATAATGGAACCATTATGTGTAGTCCCGTGCTTACCTCACAGATCCGCTGCGACTGCCTGAAATCCCTGCCACCAACCCCTGTGGGATCAAAGGTACAATTGTGCCATTTTTTGTCCACGGAAGCTTCAATCAGCCCGCAATGGCATTATGGCGCTTCCATGTGTTGCTAGACCTTGAGCACCATTGTGCTGGCTCAAATTGCTTTTGGGAGGCCTGTCCTGCTAGCCATGCTAAAACAGGGGTGACTGCCACTTCTTCATAATGAGCGCTCTCCCTCAACTTGTGTTTATTCTCTGGTCAGAATACTTGCAGTCCCAAGATGGCCTCCCTATGAGCTAAACAGGAAGTCCACCTCTTTACTCTCCAAGCGACATTTGCCTGTTCTTTGGCACCGCTCTCCTGGCTGCAGGTGCCTCTATTGCGGGAGAGGGGCCGCAGCGATTCCTCACTCTGTGTAACTATTTGCCGTATCTCCTCTGCTCGTCGTGGCCTGCAGCTCCTCACTTCAGTCCAGATGAGATGATTGCCTCTGCCGCGGGACCCCTCGATCCCCATAGTATTCTGGCCACGAGCTGTGAATAAAGCCTTGCATTTCACAAGGGCTTCACCCAGTTTGGTAAACAGCAAGGAACCAGTCGCTATAAGCTTCGAGTTTTGACAAAGCAGGGTGCGAAAGCGATGCTCATGCAGAGACTGATAGCACCTGTGGCACGGGAGGGCTCTGACTTCTATCAGCTCCAGGGTCCTCTGGTAATCTGTAAACTGCTGTTCTCTTGTGATTCTTAGGTTGTTGTGACTGGAGGTCACCGCCTGCCCCTGGAATCGCCACACCATGTCCACATTTGTTTGTGAGGATGCTTTCCCTGGGCCAGCTTCCATCCATAGTTTCTTAATGCCGCAGCTGGCATGTTTTGATTCCGGGGACATGGACTTTAGTGTTAGTTGTTGGCTTCATGACCACCCTCTGGTCCTCTGTCCAGTAGGTACCGAACTTGGAAGGAAAGTTTATTTGTCCTAGTGCGGCATCTCCGGTGTGGCGACAACATTCAAAGTGACCAATCTTCCAGGGTAATTAGGTTTCGTGGTGACAAAGTTTGGTGTCAACATTTCTCCATCGATGTTTCAAGGTCGGTCTTGTTGGGGTGCTATCCTGAACCCCTTTTGACCTTGCAGGCTTCCATTGTCCTGATGCCTGATTGGCGGCTTCAAGTAATGTCGACCAATCTCCGTGCCACATTTTTGCAGGCTTGTGGCCTTCCACAACTTGCTGGTCCCGTCCTCAGGAGGTGTAATTTGCAGGCCCTTAACTGGTCCGTTTTGCCCATGATCGAGATCCCAGCGATTCCTCCTCACAGATATTCATCTCTCTGGAAAGGGTTTGTTGATACCAAAAAAGCATTTATCCCTCCGACTAATAATCCAAAGGGACTCTTTCTCACAACTCACAAGTCCGTTATTAAAAAAATTACATTAAATTAATCTCATGCATTCTACCTCTTCAAAAAACCTTCTAAAGATAAAAATATTCAAGGTAGAATAAGTAATTCTGAAAGGAAGCATGCAAGTTTTTTTTTTTGCCAGAAAAGCTATACTTCGTGAAAGTTGTCAAGTTTTCTCACTTAAATTCTCCTTCGCCTCAGTAAAATATTTTCATCACTGCAAAAAAAGAAAGAGTTTGTCTTTATGAATCTTTTGTAAGCACAATTGCAGATATTTGCAACATCTGTCTTCACCAGCTCATCTTTTCTGGAGCTTTTCTACGCAATCAGCATTTCAAAGGATAAGACGATGAAGGATGGTATAAACCCCAGCAGGTGGTTGCATCATCGCCATTGTAGGAATCTCTTTAGCAAAAGTGCATCTGCTGATACAGCAGTAAGAATGAATAAGAAGAAGGAAGCTAGGTATTTGGCTCACCTAAACATTCTATTTTCTTTTTCATACACAAACCCAGACAAACCTTGAAAGCTTGTTTCTAGAAAAGAGCAAAACGATGCAGAGGGCAATACGTTTTCTCTTGCTCCTGGGTGCCATGTTTGTTTCCTATTTGGGTCCTCTATGCCTCGCACGATATACTCGTAAGGGAATATATGCAAAAGAAGAAACTTTTAAATCGGGTGCAATTCCTGATTCATTAAAGAGGACTACTTTGTGGTGAGTAGACCGCTGCTTTAATAAACTGCCAAAAATGTATGTCGTACCTCCATGGGTGAGTAATCCGTTACTTCCCACCTCTAAATGAGGCGAGGGAACCTTGAGTTTGGAGAGGGAGAAGAAACGCTAATTTATTGCAGTTCTTCATTCCCGCAAAACCCCAAATTACCATCTGCATTTCTATAACATCTATCTTATGCAAAATCATATTGCTAGTATGAAATACAAATATGAATGAGAACAATTGTTGAAAAAGTCATGATAGTTACTCATAAATGGGCAAGGAAAAGCTTTCCATCCTTTCGAAAGTTGTAAAGTGTTCCATACAACTTTTCCAAGGTTGCAAGAAATAACTTGGAAAATCTACAGACCTCAAATTCTAGCGCAAAATTATACTTTAAAATAATGTTTCCTCACTTGTGCCACTAGACATCCCTGAGAAGGATTTCACATTTTAAAGTTCATTAGTTAATGTGTTCCCAATTGTATCTATTGTTAGATTTTCAGTAGCAACATTATGCAACATTTAGACTTCAAACGATGGTAAGGGGCATATTTACAAAGAACTGATGCAGAGTGGCACCAAAATTGGCAGCGCCGTGCAGCATCAATTCTGAAACGCAGGGATGCACCGTATTTACAAAAATATGGTGCATCCCTGTGTTTCCCCCTGCACTAAATTAGCTACCGAGTGCCAATGCAGCCACCCTTGCGCCATGATGCAAAAATGGCTGCTTTGTAGGGGAGGTTTTTGTGCAGGAAGAGACACCTTCCTGCACAAAAACAATCTTAATGGCGATTTGCTCTTTCTATGTGTGCTGTAGAATACAGCACACATAGAAAGAGGAAAAACGAGGAGAAATCAAAGCATTTCTCCTTACTGCGCCATGCTAATGCCACCCCTGGGGTGGCGCTAGATTTTTACACTGCCACAGATTTATGATTTCTTGTAAATCTGGAGCAGCGTCAAAATGCAATGGGTGTTGTTGTGGAACGCCCACTGCAACACCTATTCCATGTCCCTTCCACCCAAAGTGCGGTGTGTGAAGGGGCTGTATTTATGAGGTGGCGTTAAGCCACAAAAAGTGGCTGAAATCCACCCTGTTAATATGGCGCAATGCACAGCACCGCCGGATCGTCACAAAAGGGTTCGCTCCGGTGGCACTAGGGGCTTGTAAATATGCCTCATAAGGCTTCTTCCTGGCTTTATCAATATCAGTAATGCTAAATAGTTCGACATGTACACCAAGCAATCAGCATGGTATATGTTAATTATAAAATAATGCACCAACTGAGCCTTCAGAGATTTTCAGAAGGGGACACTCACATAACGTGGCACTGGTGGTAAATTGCACATGGATCATATAAAATCTAGTCATTTTAATTTATTTAACTTTTAAATATTCTTACTGTATATTGAGGGGAAATACATTTGCCAAGTTAGAATACTCTATTTAATCGAACGTATCTCACTGTGAAAAGCTCCATTATCACAGGACCCGTAGAAAACTGGACACCCAACTGTAATCAGTGGTGTAACACTAAGTGATGGGGATCCCATACAAAATATGAAGAAGCGCCCCTGAGCCTACCTTATCCTACAGATATTCATTGGTCTTGGGCTGAATGTGGCCCCTGATGTTTTGGGGGGCCCTTGAAGGGTTAGGCCCCAAAACCTCAATGGCCTGCGTTTACACCCCTGGCTGTAGCATTATAAGAGATGAAAGCTTAAATAACCACCAAACAAACTTCACTTCAAGACAAGCTGTCACTTCAAGGTTATTTTTGCATTAAAATGCAGTGTGATCTTTTGATACATTCCATGTTGATCTTTTAATCCCATATGTCAAACTGAATTCTTTGTTCCCAAACTGCACATCTTTCATCTCTTCAGCTCCAAATTCTCAAATCTCCTGGGCCTCGTGCTTTTTTCTATTGTGACTCATGCAATGCTTTTTGTAATACTTTACTGGACATAGGCACCTTCATGCACTTCTTAACTTTAATATGCTGTCTTCTCACCAGAGTTAATTTGTTTCAAGACATAAAAGACGACACAGAGTCAGAATTTGTTTCTTTATAAACTGGAGCGTGACCTTAAAAAAATTGCCCTTTATTTGAAGTTAAGTTTCACATGACTATCCTCTGAATTATATAGAAAAGGATTAAGGCAGTGGAGAATCCCCAAGCAGAATTTCCTCAACTGCACTCTCTTTTTGGTGGAGAATATTAAGCTATTGAGGGGCATATTTATACTGTGTTTGCACCGAATTAGCGTCATTTTCTTTTTACTCTAATTCGGTGCAAATCTAACTCCATATTTATACTTTGGTGCTAGACCCGTCTAGCACCAAATTTATGGAGTTAAAGTCATTTTTTGGACGTGGAAACCTACCTTGCCTTAATTAGATGCTCTATGGCCTTTACGCCATATTTATACTCCAGTGCAAAAATGGGGCTCGGGAAGGAGGAGGGGTCAAAAAATGGTGCAAAGCTTGCTTTGCACCATTTTTTAACACCTGGGTAAGGGCAGGCGTTAGGGGACCTGTGGACCTATTTCCATGGTGGAACACCATGGAATAAGCCCACAGGTGCCCTCCCCAGGCCCCAGGGACACCCCCACCCACACCAGAGGGACAGTGGAGGATGGGGGACCCCATCCCAGGTAAGTACAGGTAAGCACAGGTAAGTCTTTTTTTTTTTTTTTTAAAGTGCCATAGGGGGCCCTGAATTAGGCCCCATACGTGGCACAGGGTGCAATGGCCATGCCCTGGGGACGCTGGTCCCAGGTGCTGGCCACTGGGGTGGTGGGCATGAAGACAGGAGTCATGAGGTATGGATGGTTTTGCATCAGAAAAGGACTCCAGGCAAGTTAGAGTAATATGTTTTTTTACTCTAACCTGCCTAACATCATTTTTAGGTGCAAAACCACCTTCTTCCATCCCGCCAGCCCCACCTGACTAGTGTCATTTTACACTAGCCTACCCTTTGCACCGGCTTGCACCATTCCATAAATATGGTGCACGGCTGGTGCACAGAAATGGTGCAAGCTGGTGCTAAACGTTTTGGTGAAAAACTGCGTTAGTGCAGTTTTAGCCCAAAGAGTATAAATCAGGGCCTGAGTCTCCTAAGGTTTTAGCACTTCCACCAAATACTAGAATATCTTCGATTTCAGAGCAACTGTCAATCAGTTGTGGAGTATTTCTGTTTTTGTGTGGGGGTGTTGGGGGTGACTTGTGGCTTCTTTCTAGACAGTGTGGCAAATAGTGTTATTTTTGTAGTGTGGTAGTGGAGAGAAAATCTTTCCATTGGAGCTAAAAAAGAAAATGCATCTTTTTGATCACTAGCCTAACTTTTTCACCCTGAACCAATTAGCATCAAACTATCAATTTTTTCAAGGGGGTTTGATCATTGTTATGCAGATTCATCAAATGGCATCAAAGTTGTAATCATAGACAAACACATTTTCCATAAATAAATATATTCAATGTCAGTGACTATTAATATGGCCTAATAAAACATTATTTGGAACAACTATACTAATAAGCACAGAGTGACACGTGCAGTCAAAGGTCAAGTCCCATGTTATCACCACAGTGCTTAATGCTACACAGATTCCAGTCTGGAATCAATATAGAGGAGAATAACTTTGATCACTGCCACAAAGCAGAGTTATCATGATTCATTCTCACTTCATTGATTTAACTTCTTCATATAGTGAAATATGCTGGATATTACCATAGAAGAGGGAGAGGCAGCATGGCTCCTTCTCATGCCAACAATGGTGGTAACTAGCACATTACACTCTGAGTAACATACACACATATATTTTATATAGTTACCTGCTGCTTTGCAGTTATTTTTAATGCATTGACCCTCAATGTAGTGATCAGTTCACTGTAATGTTTGAAAAGTAATGATCCTCTGATGCCGGAGGCTTGATGTAGGGTTGGTATGCTTGGGTAATGTTTGTCAAGCTAGGAGCCAAATATAATTGTATAAGATGCAGTGACCCTTGATTTAGTGGTCACCTCTATGCAATGTCTGTAGTGAACTGATCCTAGGATATAAGGAAGGGTTGATGTAGTGGCGGTAAACTGGTGTTATAGTAGCCAAGCCTGCATCCAAAAATATGCTTTGGCAAAAGACACCCGGGTCTCAATTGAAAGTGATCTTCTGGATGGGAAAAGCAGCTTGACATTTGATAGTGTACAGCAGCTGCTACCCAGAAGCAAGACCTAAACGTTTCTGTAAAAGCTGAAAGGAAAAAGTAAAGCACTTTATTAATAATGAAGTAGGACATACAAAGCAGGTCTGCATGCTTCTCCATAGGTAGATCCATGTACATGGTTACTCCTATGATGTTTAATTCGAGGAAGTGTTAATCAGTTCAATGCTTAGGATGGAACGGTTCTGTCCTCAGTCACGGAGGTTGTGTGCTGAGGATGGAACTGTTCCTTCCTCTGCACACGACCACCAAATCCCTCTGCAGTTCACAGCAGGATTTCCTTTTTTGTTTTTTTACCTCTGAAGCTTTGGAAGAGCTTCCCCAGCCACCCAAGGCATTTTTTTTTTAATGTAATGATGATCACGCGCAGGGCAAGCAGACATCATTACATTGAAAGTGAAAGTGAACTGAGCAGATGGGCTGATTTCATTTCCACTGCTTCAGTGCTCATGAGGTATCTTACCCCCGAGCACAAAAGCACACAAGAGAGGTATTGTTGGAAAGGGGAGAACCTCCCCCTTTCCAAAGGCTCCTTTCTAAAGTTGATCCCTACTTGGGGGTCGCCCAAGGAGGGCGATTCAAAGTAGGGATTCACCTCACTACACACCAGGGATTTTTTTTTTGGACAGGGAGCGACCCCTAAGGCAAGGGCTGCTACCCATAATGGGGAAAGCATTTTGGACTCTGGGGGCAGATGGGCCTTATTTTTAGGCCAATCTGCCCCCTATGCGGGAGCAGAATACAACTAGACACCAGCAATTATAAATAATATATATTAGGGAGCTGGCCCTTGGGCAAGGGTCGCTCCCTGTTATGGAGCAAATATTTTGGCCATTTTCTGACCCCACTGGAGGCAGATTGGCCCTATTTTTAGGCTAATCTGCCGCTGGGGGGGGGGTCAGAAAACCTGTACACACCAGGGGTTGTTATATAACATGTTAGGGAGCGGCCCCTTGGACAAGGGTCGCTCCCCATTATATGGGACAATGGTGTGGCCATTTCTGCCCCTTGGGCGCACATAGGCCATATTTGTAGGGAAATCTGCTCCCAAGAGGGGCAGAAAACCTCTGGACACCAGAGTACCAGAGATTGCTATTTTTTCTTTTTGTAGGGGTGGGGTCCTCCCAGCATGGGGACGTCCATGCCCCCAACCCCTAAAAAATAGGGAAACAGTCTTTCTGCCCCCGGGGGACAGATGAAGCAATTACCCCATCTGCCCTCAGGGGGGCAGAAAGCCCCTAGACCCCGGTAATTACTTTAAAAAAAATGTGTATCAGTGGGGGCTACCCAGCATGGGTATGGCCATGCACCCCCCCCTCATAATGAGGAAACAGTCTTTCTGCCCCCCCAGTGGAATAGATGTGGACAATTACCCACCAGAGACCAAGGACTACTTTTTATCATTAGTGTCGATGGGGGCTATCCACCATAAGCATGTCCATGGCCCCACCCCAATAAAAAATGGAAATGGTTTTGGGGCAATTACCACCACCTACACCGGGGGTGGGGGCGGTCAGAAAGGCAGAAAGCCAACTGGACCCCAGAGGTTGCTTTTTAAATTTGTTTTGGTTAGCGCTGCCCAGCATGAGCATGGCCATGTTCCTACCCCCAAAATAGGGAGACAGTCTTTCTGCAGATGAGCGCAATTACCCCATCTGCCCCCAGGTGTGGTGGGGGGGGGGGCAGAAAACCCATTAGATCCCAGAAATAACTTTTTTTCTAAATTTGTACCAGTGGGGGCTGCCCAGCATGGGTATAGCCATGCACCCCCACAATAGGTAAACAGACTTTCTGCACCCCCAGTGGGGCAGATGAGGGCAATTTGTCAACACCAGAGCAGTACGCGCTCTATTGGCGACAAAAATGCAAAAACCCAGCACTCTCAAAACAACGTAATTTATGCATTGTGCTGATATGTTGTGGTTTAACCTTTTGCATTGTAGAGTTCAATCCTGAAAACGTATTTTTAATATTTGCTTACAAATACTGTTCCTTTGCAATGTATTGCTGCAGGTTTTCAGAGTGTGTTAGGGCGTGGCCCCTTTCCAGGGCCTTCCAGAGACTTTCCCTGCAACATGCCTGGGCGTGGTCCTGGGGCTGGGCCAAGACTCTATAAAAGAGAGCCAGCCCAGCTCCCAGTGCTCACTATTCAGAGGTCCCGGTGCAGAGCAGCAGCTTCTTCCTGAGCTCCTGTCCCGGCGGCCTATTTGGATCTTCCAGTCTTCTGCCCTTCATCCTTCATTGGTGATCATTGTTCCAGGCGGTAAGACGTTGGTTGGACTGTCCCAACACCGTTATTGAGAATTTTCATATTCTTGGTTTCATTCTTAAATGAGAAACAGATTACTTGCGCACTACCATTTCTTGACATTTATATGGTAGTTTACAAATAGGCAAGACGCGCGATTTGTTTCATAAAGGTTTGACTTTGTTATTCATTGCGTGCAAACCATTTCTTGACATTGGCATGGTGGCTTAAGAATCAGCAAGATGCGCAATTCGTTTTACGGTGTTTAAACATTGCTGTCCACTGCGCGCTACTATTTCTTGACATTTACATGATGTTTTACGAATTGGCAAGACGCGCAACTCGTTTCATGAGGATTTAACTTTGTTGTTCATTGCGCGCTACCATTTCTTGCATTTACATGGTGGCTTAAGAATCGGCAAAAGAAATGCGATTCGTTTCATTGTACTTTGATTTTGTTATTTATTGTGAGCTGTTATTTCTTAACATTTACATCGTGTTTTATGAATCGGCAAGACGCGCAATTCGATTAATGATGATTTGACTTTGATATTCATTGCGTGCTACCATTTCTTGGTATTTTACATGGTGACACTCGAATTGGCAAGACGCACGATTCTCTCCTCGAGTTTATTTCATGTTGTTTATTGTATGCCACTATTCCAAGATATTTATTATGTAATATTCGAGTTGACAAGTTATGTGATTTGTTTTCTGAATCCATATTGTGTTATTCATGGTGCACAATCCTTTTATGGTGTTTACTATATATATATATATATATATATATATATATATATATATATATATATATATCTGCAATATGCGCAATTTGTGTTGAAACATTTTAAGAGTACACAGAAGGCCAGAGTTTCTAGATGCAATATTGTATGGTCCTAGTATACATTCTCAAAACAGGATTTATATGACTGGTTTAAAATTTAGTCAGAATGTTTTTCTGATTCTCATGTAAAGGAAAGTACTTGAATAAGAAAGTTTTCATTAAATTCATCTTGATTCCCCTACAGGTATCCGGCCATCTTGAAACTTAGTCATTTTAAACGTAACTCTTAGATTGTTCATGTTTTCAGAGTGACTAGGCTTAGAATCATAGTCTAGTATTGATTTCTGGAGATATAACTTTCATATTGTGTGTTCTAACCTTTTTTTTACTACAGGTCTCCTTCCCAGCTGTTCCCTTCCTAATCCCCTCTTCCCCTCTTGAACTCTCTCAGTCTCTGTGATTTATCTATCAGAGTCTTGGAGCTGTTCAGTGGTGGACGTGTTGGGAACGTGCACAGACCCCGAGGATCTGGTGACTCTGCCACAATTACCCCAATTTGCCCCTTGGGGGGGCAGAATGCCCACTAGACACCAAGGATTTCTTGTTTTTATTTGTATCAATGGGGGTTGCCCACTATGGGCATTGCCATGCTCCCAACCCGAATAAAAAATGGAAAAAAAAATCTGCCCCCTGGGGGCAGATGAGGGCAATTACCACCATTTACCCCTGAGAGGACAGAACGCTGATTGGACACCTGGGATTCCCTTTTTGTTGGGGGAGGGCTGCCCAGCATGGGCATCACCATGCCCTCACCCCCTCAAAAGAGGGGAAACAGTCTTTCTACTCCCCTGTGGACTAAAGCATCTCATCCCAATGGCAAGCAAGAGGATATTTGATTCTTTTTGGTGTAGGTTTTGCAAATGGGCCAGGTGAGTTTAGTTAACTCCCAGACTCATTCCACTTGCAATGGTGAACATTGCACTTTGTGGGCTTTGGTAGGCTGCCACCTTGAAAAACCTACAAGACTCAGACAGTTCTGAAAAATAGACATCTGGGGAAGTCCTATGTGGGTTGCTTTGCATCCATCCCATACCATTTTCTTTCCCACAATGTCCTGCAAACCTCAAATGTTGACTAAAAACACACATTTTACCTCACATTTCTGTGATGGAAACTTCTGGAATCCGCAAGAATCTGCTAAATTCCTACCACCCAGCATTGCCCCACTTCTGCCGATAAAATGCTGTGCCACCTCTGTGGTTGGGCCTAGTGCCAGCGACAGGAACGTATCCAACCAATGTCATTTGGAGTCCACACACAAGGGCTCCTATTGCCCTTGGTTGGATAAGTTCCTGTCACTGGCATTAGGCTCAGCCACACAAGTGACGTACCATTTTTATCAGCAGACTTAGGATAATGCTTGGTAGGAGGAAGTGTGTGGTTCTGTGCAGCTTCCAGAACTTTCCATCACAGAAATTTGAGGAAAATGTTTTCCCTTACAAAGTGTGAGGTATGCAAGGGATTGTGGGCAAAACAGTCCAATGAGAGCAATGCAAGTCACCCCATCCTGGATTTCCCTAGGTATCTAGTTTTAAAAAAATGCACAGGTTTGCTAGGTGTTCCTAGATGCCAGCTGATCTAGGGTCCAAAAACCACAGCAACCCACTTTGCAAAAAACAGGCAAGTTTTGTGTGGAAAAAATATGATGTATCCATGTTGTGTTTTAGGCTGCTTCCTGTCACTGGCAGTTGGCCTACCCACACAAGTGAGGTACCATTTTTATTGGGAGACTTAGGAAAATGTTGGGTGGAAGGAAGTGTGTCGCTCTGTACAGATTCCAGAACTTTCTATCACAGAAATGTGAGGAAAATGTGTGTTTTAGTCAAAGTTTGAGGTTTGCAAGGGATTCTGGGTAAATAACCTGGTGTGAGCCATGCAAGTCACCCTATCCTGTATTTCCTTAGGTGTCTAGTTTTAAAAAATGTACAGATTTGCTGGGTTTCCCTAAGTGCCACCTGAGCTAGGGCCTAAAAATCATAGCTACCGACTTAGCAAAAAACTGGCCAGTTTTGCATAAAAAAAATTGATGTACCCATGTTGCGTTTTGGGCCATTTTATTCTGCAAGCACTAGACTTATCACACAAGTGAGGTACCATTTTTATCAGGAGATTTAGGAGAATGCTGGGTGGGAGGATGTGGGTGGCTCTGTGCAGATTACAGAACTTCCCATCACATAAACGTGAGGAAAATGTGTTTTTAGTCAAAGTTTGAGGTTTGCAAGGGATTCTGGGTAACATAACCTGGTGAGAGCCATGCAAGTCACCCCATCCTGGATTCCTCTAGGTGTCTAGTTTTAAAAAATGTAGAGGTTTGCTAGGTTCTCTTAGAAGCCAGCTGAGATAGGGCCCAAAACACACAGCTACCCATTTTTGAAAAAACAGGTCAGTTTTGGCTGGAAAAAGTTTGATGCATCCATGTTGCATTGTGGGCCACTTTCTGTCACAGGCACTAGGCCTACCTACACAAGTGAGGTAGCATGTTTATTCAGAGACTTAGGGGAACACAGAAGAGTAGAACAAGTGTTATTACTGATTCTATTCCTCTGCATTTGCACATTCCAAATGTAAGACAATGTGTGAGAAAGAAGTAATTTTGAGAAATGCCCACAAATTCACATGCTAGTATGGGTACCCACAAATTCATAGTTATGCAAATAATCCCTGTTTATAAATTCCACATGTTGTGACCATTTTGGAAATACATAGGTTTCCGCGATCTCTATTTTTCACTATTTATAGGTTACTGTTTGAATTGCTCTATACCCTGTACACAATGAAAAAACATTGCAAGGTGCAACTTCATAATTGGCTCTGGATACATGGAGTGCTAGGAAAACCCACATACCCTATACACCCCCACAACCAAAATGGTCTAGCAGATATAATGGTATACAGCTTTTGTGATTCGGCCATTGTGATAAGAAGTTATGTATAAAAACATTGTCACAAATGCCTGTTTTGTCGTACTAATTTTCAATTTTTTTTTAATTTCAACACTTGGGGGCATATCTCCAAGCCCCTAGAGCAGCCTTATGCTAACCTAGCATCATTTTGTTTTTAACGTTAAGGTGGCATCAAGGAGGCCTTTTCCCCATGCCAGATTTACCCCTTGCACCACATTATGACTGCGCCGGGCATAATGTAAGCAAGGGGGGGCATTCCCCCGTTAGGAGGCCCAGAAAAATGGTGCAGTGAAATTTATGATATTTCACTGCACCATTTTTTCTGTCATTTTTAACTCCTGCCCAAGGCAGGCATTAAAGTGACACTCCTATTGTTTCCAATGGGCCTTCCCATGCATTGCTGGACTAGCGCAATCATTTTTGGTGTTAGTCGACCAATGTGCCACAATAGCATCAACAATGTTGACGGTATTGTGCTAATGTGCGCCATGGTGCACCATATTGTAAATACAGGGCTACCAGTGTGACATTAGGGGGCGTAGGTGGGCGCTACAAAACTGGTGCATCATAACTGGTGCGCCACTTTCTTATAAATATACCCCTTGGTTTCCTTGTGAAGACCTTGAAGCATCTACATAATGACTGCTTCCTTAATTCAGAATTTTGTCTAGTTTTCAGAAATGTATAGCTTTCCAGAATCCATCATGGGGTTCACACCCATTTTTACCACAAACTGGAAGAAGTGGAAAGTGAAAAAAATAGGAAAAATTAGTTATCTCCTGGTAAAACTATGCAAGAAAATTTGGTTTTCTGAATCAAGTCTGCCTGTTTCTGAAAGCTGAGAAAATGGTGACCTTAGCACCGCAAACCTTTTGTTGATGCCTTTTGCAGGAAAAATACAGACACTTTCTTCTGCAGCACTTTTTTCACATTGTTCCTCCCAAAAACAAAATGTAGCTATGTTGGGAATCACAAGCCCTGGATACCTATAGAATTCCTAGGATGTCTGAAAAACAGGAATGCAAACCTGGTGTGGATAGCTTATGTGGACTAATGGTTATGGAGGTCTAAGCTCAAACTACCCCAAATAGCAAAAAAAGACTTAGCTTGGGTAGGAGGTTTTATTCGTAGCAGTGAAGAGATTAAGATGGTGATTTGATCAATAAAAAATTTGTACTCTATTGTTGGGCAAGAGATAGGTATTTCCAAGCCAATAATGACATTAATCTTTTCCTATTAGGGGCTTGTTATTCTTCATTGAGACACTTTTTTATTGCTGAGGCATGGCCTATTAAGTTTTGTGATTCATTGTCATAGGTCCCTTGTCATGTACACATTATTTTTGAGTGAGTCATGCCTATATGACATCCGACCTGTGAGCTATGGACCCCTATCTCTGAAATCTAACTTTTGCTTTGCATAATGCCATCTATGCTATCACATGTTATATTATGTTTTGATTTTAGAGGTTACAATCGTTTCAACTACGATCTATCAAGAGACCAGTTATGTACACTAGTGACGTCAGCTATTGCCATCACTATGCAAAGACATATGAGTGAAATGTTCAAGACCCTGTAATTGAGTGTATTTCATATACACCTTCTCATAATACTGTTCTCATCACACCCCTCAATTTTGGGAGAGTGCCTTCTCTGCATTCCATTCTAAAATTACACAAATAGGACACGATGTCCTGTCATTGGGTAGAAATATGAGACAAATGTGATAGACCCTGTACATGACTTTATTTCTTACCTATTTTCTCACAGTACTGTCCTTATCACTCATCAGTACAGTCAGAGAGCCATCTAATGCATCCCAGTTGAACAACATCTCCAAGGGAATAGGGCATTCACCACAGAAATAGACTGTTCTTGCTGTGGCGTGGGTTAGTGCAGGCTAAAAACATCCTTGGTCTCAGGTATGCATTTTCTGCATTTCAGCATTCCTAGTGGCAGATTATCTAGCTTATAGCAATTAGGCTAGGTTCTGTAGGAAAAACAATAGGGAAATAATAGGAACTGATACATTTCTTATGTTCTTCCTTCTTTCTACTGTCTTTGTATCTCCTATGCAGTAGTGACATTTCTTCTGCTATTGGGAACTGGTTTGCAACTATAGGAGGAGGACTCTTTAAGGTACCTGTATTCATTTTAGGCACTTGTTTAATATGATTATATGCTTTATACAAACAACTTTAGAGATTCATTTGTGAAGAAGAAACTATGATGGTTGTTCAACTATCACAGGGGGAAATTGTAGTAGCAAAATCAATTTGCAAACAAAATGCATTTTTCACTAAAGTGTGCCAAGGTTTATGTTTAAATAGCATGCATATGATAAACTCAAATTATGAAGTAGGCAAACATACTTAGATGTTATAAGCCTATAAGTGAAGCAAAAGATTGAATTAACTTATCCTAACTTCTGATGCCATGCTAACAAACGTTTCACATTAGCACTGAATGGCCTGCTTTCTATATTGAGTTGCTGTTTAGCACAAGATGTTTTTTTCTTTTGCTGCAGATGTTGTCATTTTTCGGTAGCCTTGTTTTGTTTTAGACAACTGATAGTGAGGTTCTCACCCAGAGGAGGGGAGACAACAGGAAGGATGACTCTTAGGAAGAACTGCCTGGACTGCAGAATGTGGACAATGTGCCTTGTCAAGGACAAGTGTCTGTAGACCATTGTGGAGACATGAGAAGATGGGGAGGTCATCTACTCCCAAGAGCTTACTCAAATCCTCTTGAATGGCATGGAAGATGAGAAGAAACATGTTACCGTTTAGAATATTATGCCCTGATTATGACATTGGCGGTAAATACCGCTTACCGCCGTTCTGACGGTTGCCAACTTACCGCCACGCTGGTGAATATCCGTTCACCATATTATGACACACACACCCCAATCCGATATAATAAAGCCACATACACAAATACGCCAGCCCAAAGGTCAGTGCAAAAGTGGCAGTCCCAAAACACACACTGTTACGCCAACAGAACAACGCCCATCACATTATGACCCACGAATCACCATGGTGGACATTCAACAGCGGTAAACCATTGGTGGTACATACCATCGCGCTCACAATGGACACCCATAGACAAAACAACACCACATTGGCCAATTCAAACAACACAAACCTGACACTCATACACACAACACACCAACACACCCACACCACTATAAAACACACACCGCATTACCTACAACCCTTTACGAATACAATTCATTGCCACAAGACTGACACCAAGGCCACTGAGACAACTAGACACACATACCACTCACACCCATACACCCCTCACGCATTCCACATCCCACACCCATAACACATTACCCAACACACCCTCACCAACACACATCACATAACATCCATGGCACCACAAAGGCACCTCCATTTCACTGAGGAGGAGTTAAGGGTCATGCAGGAGGAAATCGTCAGGGTAGAGCCACAGCTATTTGGAGCACAGGTGGAGCAGATATCAATAGCAAGGAAGGTGGAGCTATGGTGGAGAATCGTGGACAGGGTCAATGCAGTGGGACAGCACCCAAGAACAAGGGATGACAGCAGGAAGAGGTGGAACGACCTACAGAGGAAGGTACATTCCATTGCAGCTAGACACCAGCTCGCTATTCAGAGGACTGGCGGTGGAATCCCACCTCCTCCCCCACATCTCACAGCATGGGAGGAGCAAGTCTTGGCAATACTGCATCCTGAGGGCCTGGCCGGAGTTGGAGGAAGACTGGACACTGGTAAGTCAATATTTAACATTCATCACCCCTTACTTGCATGCCATCACATACCTACACCCTCACTCCCATCACTCTACTCCATCCCACATGCTCCACCATCACATCACACTAACCCCCATGCCAAGCCCTGCATGCTGTACCAATGCATGGACATCCCTCCCAGCCATGCATGGACACTCATCACCAAAACATGCACAGCATAGGGTAACTAGCATAACCACTACACACCAACATACACAAGCGAAAGCTGGCAGGGGAACAACAACTACAGTGGAGAAGCTACAGAAGTACAAATGTGAGACACCTAAAGTATAATACATCATTTACATCCCCACAGGTACCCCAGCCAATGTCACTGGAGAGGAGGTGCCACCATGATCCAGTTCCCCTACAGAAGAGGCCCACAGTGATGACAGTAACTCTGGACTTCAGGATCTGGACGATCTACCTGGCCCATCAGGGACCACTGGACAGTCGGTACCCAATGCCAGTCACATACCACCGCAGAGCCTCCCCCACCAGGAACCAACACCACAGCACCCATCCAGCATCCCCAAACCTCTGTCCCCAGGGCACGTCAATCAGCAGTGTGCAGACCTCTACAGGGTCCCCAGGCCACAGCTTGCACACAAGACAATCAGGGACCTGGGGTCAATGGCAGTGGGCACACTATTCAGGGGACAGAGACACAGGCCAAAAGGGACACTGGGAGGACTGCTGTGAGCCAGGGGGAGGACAGGACCAGGGAACCAACTCTCCAGGAGGCACTCTCTGAGATCCTGGGAGCCTACCAACATTCCCAGGACACGATGGGCCAGATCCTAGACAAAGTGCAGGAGAACAGGTGGCTGCACGAGGAACAGTAGCAGGGGATCAGGGAGGACTTTCAGGCCATTAACCCCACCCTGGTCTCCATAGCAGGGATGCTGGCAGACATGGCCACCATCATGAGGGAGGCAGTATCACACCAGCGGGCCCCTACCACTAGCCAGTCATCTGAACAGCCCTCACCTCCGCTGCCACTAGTGGTCAGAAGGTCCCGCCACAGGACCAACAGGCTACCAGCACCCCTCCCCCAGCAGAAGGTGAACCACGCTGCAAACATTCCCTGTGATCCAGTCAGACGCCAGAGACACTTTCCAAGACCACCACCAGGAAATGAGACTCTCCTGATTGTCCCCTATGTGTCCCACTCATTCACCTTGTCCACCTTGAACTGCCATTGCTCCCCTTCCTATGTCCGCATGGACAATGCACCTGTGCTACAAACAGACTGGAACAATACCCTGGATTTTCCTCCATCATCACCCCAATGCACTTTACCGTCTATATTTTAGCACTACAATAAACACCCTTGGACAAAACTCAACTACTAGTATTTAATTGTTTGTACATTTGTATTGATTGAAACAGCTACAACCATTGCAAATGAACTGTACATAGAATGAGCATAGAATTTAGGACCTATAGTTGGCTGTTGTGATCACACCAGGAGAATGTGTCATATCACCAACATCTGCAAAATGAATATCCAGAGGTAACAGTAAGTAGGGCAAAGAAGTGGATAATGCCAGCATGGCATGGCCACACAGAATCCAACAATAGTCATAGAAATGTGAAGTTGCACTGTCTCACCTGTGTGTCATTGGAAGTACTGACGTTTCACAGATGTTCTGTTGTCCACATCCTCATCCTCTGCCTCGTCATCCTCACTGTCCTTAGGGTCCACTGCTGCCACAGGGGCATCTCCAGATTCCTCCTCCTGCAGAAAAGGTACATGGCGTCTGAGAACCAAGTTGTGCAACATGCAGCATGCCACTACTAACTGGCAGACCTTCTTGGGTGAGTAGCACAGGGATCCCCCTGTTAGATGGAGGCACCTGAACCTGGCCTTCCGAAGGCCCAAGGTCCTTTCAATGGTCCTTCTGGTTTGCCCATGTGCCTCATTATAACGTTCTTCTGCCCTTGTCCTTGCATTCCTCACAGGGGTCAGCAACCATGATAAGTTTGGGTAACCAGAGTCACCTGCAAATATTGAGGGACAACGTTTAGCCACAAACTATCCTATATGGCCAACGCCATAGGCATACACCAACATATACTGGGTGGGAACCAGGGCTCACCTATTAGCACCACCATGTGCCTCTGTAGTTGGGACATCACATTTGGGATGCTGCTATTCCTCAGGACAAAGGCATCATGCACCGACCCAGGATACTTAGCATTGACGTGGGTGATGTACTGGTCCGCCAAGCACACCATCTGCACATTCATGGAGTGCAAACTCTTATAATTCCTGAACACCTGTTCATTCTGGCGGGGGACACAAATGCAATATGTTTTCTGCCAATCACACCTATTATATTGGGGATATGTTCCATTACATAGAATCCTGCCTTCACATTGGCCAAATCCTCAACCTGGGGGAAAGCAATGTAGCTGTACATGTGTTTTATCAGGACAGACAAGACTCTTGTTAGCACGTTTGAGAACATTGGCTGTGACATCCCTGATGCCAAGCCCACTGTCACTTGGAAAGAGCCAGTTACCAGGAAATGGAGCACTGATAGGACTTGCACAAGAGGGGGGATCCCAGTGGGGTGACGAATATCAGATATCAGGTCATGCTTCAATTGGGCACACAGCTCTGTGACTGTGGCCCTGTCCAGTCTATAGGTGAGTATTATGTGCCTGTCCTCCAGTGTAGCCAACTCCACCAGTTGTCTGTACACGGGGTTATGTCTCCATCTCCCATTCATCCAGAGCAGTAGGTATCTAAGGGGCACAAGAGTGAGTAGGCTGTCACAGACTGAACAATGGAGCCACAACAGCAGTCCGCAACGTGCAAACATGTTATGGGACAGTGTAATTAGTGAAGTATGTGCCTATTTATCCAGTGACACAGCAATAATCATAAGGCCTGTTCACCCCCCTGAAATGGTGACCGCCTGTCCTGTGTGTAGGGACAGGTTGAAGTGAGGTAATGCAGCTGAAATTGACCGCCGTGGCGGTAGGCTGTCGTGAACCGCCATGCAATTCATCATTGGTTAATATTGGGCCCTATGGGGTACAGTGGCCAATGGTGATCTACGCCAGTGGTGATGGTATGCACCGCTGCGGACGTGACTGCCATTTTCTATCTGATTCCTCACATGTTTCCTGACCTTCCATAGGAGGGGACCTACATTGCATGTGCAGCTGTGACCTGCGTCTGGAACCTACCATGGCCCGTGTGACAGGGGAAAGGGCCCCAGCCTTCACTTCTGAGGAGTTGGAGCGACTGGTGGATGGAGTCCTACCTCAGTACGGACTGCTG
Source organism: Pleurodeles waltl (assembly GCF_031143425.1). Taxonomy (NCBI): domain Eukaryota; kingdom Metazoa; phylum Chordata; class Amphibia; order Caudata; family Salamandridae; genus Pleurodeles; species Pleurodeles waltl. The sequence continues at coordinate 256,397,642 of NC_090450.1, forward strand.
TATGGGCCTCCAGACCAACAGGTGAGTGCCCCTTGGGCACGATGCATGTGGCATGAATGCATGGAGTTGTGTGTGAAGGCCTCGTGTAAGGGGGGGTGGGTGGATGTCCTCCTGGCGGTGTACATGTTGTGGGCTGGGATATGTGTGTGCCAATGGTGATGCAAATAGGTATGGTGGGCCATTTGTGTGACAAGCTGCACTGTTTGTCTAATGGTGTTCTCCCGTCTGTATTGCTCTGCAGGTCAGCGCCCATCAAAAGAAGGGAATATGGCGTGCCATCGCCAAATTCGTGTGGACCTTGGGGGTAAATGGCAGGCAGAGCACCCACTGTCGCAAACAGTGGGAGAGCCTGACATGCTGGGCACGAAAGACTGCAGAGGCCCAGCTGTGGATGGCCTCCCAACAAGGAAGGGGTGCCCATCGGACCCTGACCCCCCTGATGGCCTGCATACTGGCAGTAGCCTTCCCTGAGCAGGATGGGCACTTGAGGGCATCACAGCAGCCACAAGGGGGTGAGTAGAGTGGCTATCATTACAACTTACGGCTGGTGGGATGGTATCCGGGTGGTGGTTGTGTGTCCTTGGTTACCCCCAGGCCAGTCCAGACATATCAGCATAGGTCCTCTGGTGGCTAAGAGTTTCAATGGGAAATACTGCTTATCTAGTTTGTTAGTATTCACTCCTGGCCAGGGCTGCGTGGGTCCCAGGTGTGCTGTAATTGGCGGTGTGTGCCCCTCCTCATTCCTTGGTGACTAGCCATTTCACTGGTAGTGCCATGCATAGTGCGTAGGCCTGTTTCCTGTGTGTGAGGGTGCTGTGTACACCAACGATGGTGTAGGTGCAGTCATTGACCCAGTGTATACTTTGTCTCTCTCACCCCTTTTCTTGTTTTGTCATCCTGTCCTTATGTGCATTAGCATCATCTGGCAGAGGAGCAGAAGCACCAGGGACAGAGGGAGCTGTATCCCACAGGACCCTGGATGCAGAGTCCACCGATGCTGAGAGCACCAGTGGGACTGAGACTGGAGGGGACAATACAGACTCTGATACCGCCTCCGATGGGAGCTCCCTGGTGGTGGTGGACACCTCTGTGACCACCCCAGCTACAGATACAGCCACCACCCCGTACCAGCACCGCCCTCCCAGTAGCCCCTCAGCGAGTTGGCCATGCCCGCTCACCCACAAGGGTGGGCATCTCCTTCGCCCTAGGCACTTCAGGCCATGTCCCAGTGAGCCCTGCTGCCCTGAGTGAGGGGGCTATTGACCTCTTGAGATCCATCTCTGTAGGGCAAACAACCATTGTGAATGCCATCCAGGGGCTGGCAGCCCAGGTGCAGCAATCTAATGCATTCCTGGAGGGCATTCACAGTGGATTGGCGACCCAACAGAGATCGATTCAGGCTCTGGCCTCCTCTCTGATGGAAGCCATTGTCCCTGTTTCAACCGTCCCCCCTCCAAATTCCACTTCCCAGTCCCATTCTCCTCAACCCCAACTCATCCCAAGCACACAGACAGATGAGCATGCACACAAGACAACACCCAAGAGTGTCACAGGCAAACACAAGCATCACACTTCATCCCACAGGCACTCACACAAACACCATTCAGTCGCAGGCACAACAACATCCACTATCTCCACTGTCTCCCCCTCCTCCTCCTCCTCCACCTCCCACCCACTTGCATCTACACTCACACCTGCATGCACTACATCAATATCCACTACCAGCATCATCACCACACCAAGCAGAACACACACCTCACTGGCAGACACCTCCACAGCATCCATGCACGCATCCCCTGTGCCCTCTCCCACCATGTCTGTCCCCCCTCCTAAAGTACACAACCGCGAGCACTCAGACACCCACCAGCCATTCACCTCATAACAGCATACAGCAAATGCACCTGCACTCAAATCCAGCAAACACCTCCAACAACCACTCCCTCATCCTCCACTCCCATTACTCCTCCCTCCTCCCGCCCCAACGTCCCTAAAAGCTTTTCCTTTCCACGATTGACATCTTCCATCCCCTCCCCCCATCCTGCACGTATGGCCAGGGTAGCAAGGATCCAGCCAAGCACCTCAGCCAAACAGTCCACCGGCCCAGTGGTAGAAACCTACTCATAGTGGTAGGGATTCCAGGCCAACAATACTGAAGGGGAAGGAGCCTGCACCAGCTGCTAAGAGGGGGGAGGAGCCAGCACCAGCTGCTAAGACGGGGAAGGAGCCTGCACCAGCTGGAAAGAAGGGGAAGGAGCCTACACCAGCTGGAAAGAAGGGGAAGGAGCCTGCACCAGCTGCAAAGAAGGGGAAGGAGCCTGGACCAGCAGGCAGAGGGGGGAAGAGCCCATCCACCAGTGCCAGGAAGGGTAAGGGATCACCAACCCATGAGCAGGAGGAGAGGAGGCAACCTATGCCAGTGGAAGCTGCCAGCCAAACACTGTCACCACCACCAGCTGTCACAGGGCCCCCTCTGCCAGCCGTGGTTGTACATCCATCAGAGAGTGCAGGGGCTGAGCAGGAGCCTCCCCCAAACACTACCACATTACAGCCATCAGAGGGTGCAGGGGCTGAGCAGGAGTCTCCCCCAACCACCACCACAGTGCAGCCATTAACGCCTGCGAACACAATGTAGTCCCGCCTCCAAGGGCTGCTGTGCAGCCTCACCCCACCAGAACCAGTGGGCAAGACACCCACTGAAGAGACTGTGGCCCCCACAGGACTAAGAGCAATGGGCATGTTGCCCCCTCCAGAACCAGTGGGAAAGTCACCCACTCCAGAGACTGTGGCCTTGCACTCGCCAGGACAAAGCAATGGGCATGTTGCCCCCTCCAGAACCAGTGGGCAAGTCACCCACTCCAGAGACTGTGGCCTTGCACTCCCCAGGACAAAGCAATGGGCATGGAACACCTCCAGAACCAGTGGGTAAGTTACCCACTCCAGAGACGGAGGCCTTGCACTCCCCAGGACAGAGCAATGGGCATGGAGCCCCTGCCAGAACCAGTGGGAAAGTCACCCACTCCTAAGACTGTGGCCTTGCACTCCCCAGGAAGAGAAATGGGCATGGAGCCCCCTCCAGGACCAGTGGAAAAGTCACCCACCTGAGAGACAGTGGCCTTGCCCTCCCCAGGACAGAGCAATGGGCATGGAGCTCCCTCCGGAACCAGTGGGAAACTCGCCCATTCCAGAGACTGTGGCCTTGCACTCCCCATGATAGAGCAGTGGGCATGGAGCCCCCTCCTGAACCAGTGGGAAAGCCACCCACTTGAGAGACTGTTGGTCTTGCACTCCCCAGGACAGAGCAATGGGCATGGAGCCCCCTCCAGAACCAGTGGGCTTGTTCCTGCATCAAGCTGAGTTGCCCCCCGAGGTGCCTGCCTACTTGACAACTGATGCCCCTGGTGTGTTCTATCCAGATTGGGGAAGGATTCGAGTGGGGCCTTGGACTGTGCCCTGTGGCCATATGGGCCCATTGAAATTTTAAAACAAGTGTACTGATCTGTTTCGTGGCCAAATTGGGTTGTTGATTTTATTGTTGGACTGACTACAATCATTTTTGTAAATTCCTGTTGCCTTTGCATTATTCTTCCAATTTTCATGGTCAAATTGTTTTTGTAATGCATATGGTTGTGTGTATGGCGTGTGTATGTCAGGTGTGTGTTGTGCTTGTGTGTGTCACTCTCGGTTTCCTCCCTCCCTCCCTTGTGTGCTGAGTGGCTGTACTCACCGTTGTTGTCTTCGCCAGCGTTGGTATTCCAGGTCGAGCATAACGCAGAAGATCATCGGAAAGTCTTGCAGTTCGGGTTCCATGGCGATGTGGTTCTTCCCTGTGTCTCCAATGGTGAGTCCTTTCACTTCTACGATGTGTTTCTGCCAGGCTTTTGATGGCGTTGGTACCACCCCAGAAAAGGTGGCGGTTCGCAGCGTCATAATATGGTGGGCGGATCTTTGTCTTCTGCCTGGCTGTAGGCGGCTACCACCGTGGTGACTGTTGTTTCCACCCTGGCAGTTGGTGTGGTACATTGGCTGTCATACGGAGATATCACCACCATGGTACTTACCACCAGCCTGTTGGCGGTATTACCGCCACTTTATCACCGACCCCCGGGGTTCTAATGAGGGCCCACATGTTTATATTAGAGAATGTTCCTGGCACAATGTAGGACTTTTTCCTTCAAGCTTGTCTCTCACTTGCATTAGCTGGAGACTCATCTTTGAGTTTCTTTACACCTCTCTACATGGCAAGTTGTTTAGCCTATTGCTTTTGTGTCTTCTGATTTTTAGCTGAGAATACTTTCCAGTTTAATGTGCAAAGGCTTTATGCTTACACATTGATTCTCTCATCAGTATTCTTTATTCGGTATCTGAGCTGACAACTTATTCTATTTCATTTCAATTTAATTTAGATTATATAACTTTCTTTATGGAACATGCTTATGTATTATTACAATATTAACTGGAATTCTAACCAATATTGTTTTCTTTCTTAAATTGAAATACTGATTATTGGATTATGTTAGACTTTAATGATAACACTTACAAGATTAAGGCCCTAATTAAGACATTGGCGGTAACTGCTGCCTACCGCCACGGCGACGGCCGCCAACATAGCATCGTCGTGGCTACCAGCCGCCCACCCGCATTATGACCCTCGACGTAATTCTGCCAAAAGGCTGGTGGAATACCGCAGACGGGTCATGGCGGCGGACGGCGGTAAGGTGGCGCTGCTGTCAGCAGAAGTGCCACGCAAGCAAAACACGGCCTACTGTATCATGAGTAATGATACGGCCTGGCGGTGTTTTGCTGGCAGACACTGCTGCTGACAGCAGCGCCGCGTCCCTTCTCCAGCCGGAGGACCCCCTACAAGCAGGTAAGTTGGGTTCTCTGACAGGAGAGAGGGCAGGGAGTGTTGTATGCGCGTGTGTGGGGTGTCTGTTTATGAATGCGTGCATGCAGGTGTGAGTCGCGTTGAATGAGTGTGTGAATGCCTGAATGTGAGTGTATGTTGTGTGTTGTGAATAGGTGTGTGCGACAATGTATGTTAGTGTGTGTTGCGGTGTGTGGGTATGTATGTGTGCATGCGTGGGTGGATGTGGGTATGCGTGTGTGTATGTGTGTGTGCGTGTGTGGGTGTGGAAATGTGCGGGGGGCAGGAGAGGGAGGGGAGGGTGGGTGAGGACTCTGGGGAGGGGGAGACCCCTATTAGTGCCAGGGAAGGAATTCCCTGGCACTGATAGTGCCTACTGCCATGGTTTTCATGGTGGTACGCTTGCTACGAAAACCATGGCGGTAGTCAGGGTCATAATCCCGAGGGTGGGATTGTGAGGGCCGCGGGGCTGGGGACTGAAGTCTCCAGCCCAGCGGCCGTTACCCCCCTGGCAGACAGAGTCGTACATTGGTGGTTTGGCTTGAGCCAAACTGCCAATGTTATAATTTGGGAAAAGGTACTGCCAGCATGTTGGCAGTACCTTTCCCCAAATTACCGCCAGGGTTGTAATGAGGGCCTAAGTGATGAAAAGCTAAAGAATTGAAAGTAAAACTCTTTATCTCTCACATTGTTTCCTTTATTGACTGTACTAAAGGTCTTTAATGATTTATTGCCATGTGCTTAATGCAGATGACTGCTCCTTTTCATTTCTACTTGTTGACAAACAAAGGTCCATACGACCAGTTGTGGTACTTGATGACTACTCCCAAAGGTTGAGATATAGAAAATCCTGCTCTGCCACCTATTACATACATAAATTATATTTTAGTAGCCATTTTGCTTTATTTGTTCTATGCAAATTTGGCATGTATTAAAGGCATTTCACATACCCATCCATATGTTCTTGTGTGTGTACGCTAATCTAAGGGGGAGTGACCCAGGTGAACTCACCACATCCTCTTCAGTCTCTGGCAGCACTGATTGTCCATCAGAAAATGGGCCCTTCATTATGTAAATATGATGGATGGATAATGGGACACCTTTTTGTTTTATCAGCCTAACAAATAGCTTCACCTTCATTGCATATCTGATTTATTGGACACCAATTAATCTTGAAAAAGTTGTAAGTACATTTTCAAAATAGAAATGATGAGAGGCTATTGTTGGAGAGAAATGCTTTAATGGCACAGATTTCAGCACTAGGCGACCTTGTATTGGCATTTAAAAGCCTGACTTAGAAAACTGCACTGACATTTTAAAAATGTTCATGTTTTCCTTTATGGCAGACATTGTGCCTACCATGACAGAGAGTGCCCACTTGACCTGACAAATTGATAACTTGATTTAACAATGTTTAAATATTTTAATAATTAGAATGATTTATTATGAGCAGAAATTAACATATTTTATGATTTATTAGTTCAAAGTTATACATTTGGAGAAAAATCACTGCACATCTCTGTCACATCTAATGTAATACGTTAACAAAGATTGCAATTATTATTGAAATGCTTTTTACATATTTTGATTATATATTATTAATATTGAACTCATAAATTTGCATATTATGTGTGTTTTATTAGTGACAATATGAATGCATTGAATTTCTTGTGTTAGCATAACTAGGACTCAAGTTTTCATATTGCAGTAACATAAAATGTTGCGTCATCTTATTTCTCACTAACATTAAGTTTTCCTTTATGTTTATTCACATGAATAGTTAAGAGTCCTATTGTATTATGTGTAAGTTTTTCCCCATTGACCTTAAATTTGGTACATCGAGAGCTGGAGATATGGGAACCAAGACAGACACTATTGTTTAACTGTCCGTTCACATGAGAACTATTGGAACTATTGTGACCCTGTGAGCCGTGGAAAGATGTTGGAATGTATCAAGTGATGTACAGAATTAGTAGTTATTGCTGTTGTCACATGGAAGGAGAGATGACTTCACCCAGACCTGGGAATCTACACTGTTATTGCAAATTCAGCTTGTGTTCTTATTTTCATTGAATATTGCTCTCTTGCGTAATGTGGGCGCCACAAACATTTTGAGTATTTTCTAATCAGGGATTGAACTCGTAAGTTTAGAGCAGAGCCCCTTTGCATCTTGAACTGTTAACTTCTCACCTTGGACCTTTCCTGATTTCGATGTGTAGCTTGTGTTTTGCACTTTCTCCTGATTGTGCTTCTGATGGACTTTGCTGATGATTTATTGCTTTGCCAACTGATCTGAATTGTATGCATGGAGCCCCAGGAGGGGGTATATTCAAATGAAATGCTAATTGTTCCCTTGTTTTGTTTTTGTAATGAGAGTTAGCATGTTGACACTTGCCAATTTTATTTCTATAGTTAGACTAACTTTGCCATGACTTACGTACTGGTTGAACCTAGAGTCCATTGAACGAGTGGTGAGGCTCTTGTTCTTGAATGTTCGGCCGTGGCCCAGGTAGGGGTGACTCTTTCTGGTAGCCGCGGTGCTGCAGGCAATGGGTACGCCAAGAGCAGGCCGTGTCCCTCAGAAGTAGTGCCAGAGGGAAAAAAAACCTGAAAGGGGAAAAAACCTCAAAAAAGATAGGTTCCTGCAACAGGAACAAAATGATTAGGTAACAACAGGAGCAAAAATACAGGAAAGAACACTGGAACAGACGAGGACCAGCACAGGATGCAAGGAAGCAGGAGCGAAGACACCATCCAAGCAGAAAGTGTTGCAGCGCAAAGAGAGAAAGAATCACAGCCCTTAAATACTAACAAACAGGAAGCAACCAACAGGAAGTACAAGGACACCATCTTAGATAGGGAAGAACACATAGAACAGAATGGACTAGGAGCCATAGAGAGTAGGGAACAAGGAATGCTGGGAAGAGAGGGGTAAACTGGGAAAGGGAGAAAACATAAAGGAAGGCACAACAAGACAACAAGAAAAAGAAGAAGAAGAAAAGAAGAACAGGTGAGTGGGGGAGGTCAGACCTGCCTGTGAGCGCGGTGCGCTAAAAAAGAACGAGGCCCCATGCCCAATTTGGGGCCTCGTAAGGTGCAGAGCAGGCTGGGGACGGGGCGCGTCTTAAGTCCGCGTGCCGTGGCCCGAGCCGAATGTTCGTGCGCAGCACGACAGTAGGTCCCCCCCCGAAGGTCTAGGTTTGTGCAGAAACAAGCGGTGAAAATGACGAATCAGAAGAGGTGCGTGAACAGAAGATGCATCTCCCCAAGAGCATTCACTGAGAGGGTAACCCTTCCAATGAATCAGATACTGAAGACGTTTGTGAAAGGTACGAGAGTCACAAATCTCTTGTACCTCATATTCAGGTACAGCATCCACTAACAAAGGAGGAGGAAAAGGAAACTGTCGAGAGTAAGGATCAGGTACATAGGGTTTGAGCTGGGAGACATGAAAGACCGTATGAATCCTCCAGGTACAAGGCAAGTGAAGACGGACAGTGACAGGATTAATCAGCTGAAGGATACGGAAAGGACCATAGTAACAAGGTGTGAACTTATTCTGAGAAAGGCGTAAAGGCAAAAATCTTGACGAAAGCCAGACTTTATCCTGAAGGTGATAGTCTGGAGCATCCCTACGCTTCTTGTCTGCTATTCTCTTCATGTGTCTCTTGGTGTTCAACAAGTTAGATCAAATCAATCTATGGATCTGTAAAAGTCGCCTGGAAAATGAAGTAACAGCAGGAAGAGAAGAGGTAGACTGAGGAGTAGTAGGAAAAGAGGTAGGATGATAGCCATAAGAACAGAAAAAACGAGTGACCAGAGAGGCACTATGGACAGTGTTATTGTAAGAGAATTCAGCGATAGGAAGGTAAGTGTTCCAGTTGCTCTGGGTAGAATTACAAAAGCAGCAAAGGTACTGCTCCAATCCTTGGTTGAGACGCTCAGTCTGTCCATTGGTTTGAGGATGGAAACCCGATGATAGTGCTATATTGATATTCAGTGTCCTACAGAAATGGTTCCAAAACCGGGAGATGTACTGAGGTCCCCTGTCAGATACAAGGCTGTGTGGAAGTCCATGGAGACGGAAAATATGATGGATAAATATCTGACTTAGTTCTTGGAAAGTAGGTAATTTTTTCAGGGCAGTGAAGTGAGCCATCTTAGTAAAGCAATCTATGGTGACCATGATAACCCGGTTTCCTGCTGATGGAGGTAGTGAACACATGAAATCAGTAGAAATGGTGTGCCAGGGAGCCGGAGGAACAGGTAATGGTTGTAGTAATCCTGCAGGTCTGGTACGGGGTATCTTTACTTGAGCACATATGGGACAAGCCTGAACGTATCTTTCGACATCCAATTTCCAGGTAGGCCACCAGAAAGACCGCAAGAGTAGTTCTTGTGTGGCCTTGATGCCTCTATGACCAGCAACCGGAGAATCATGGCACATTTGTAGTGCCTTTTCTCTTACTCCATTAGTAGGGAGGAACAACAGGTTCTTATAATAATAATACCCCTGCAGTTTACATATTAGAGGGTTTAGTTTCCTTAATTCTTGATCAGACAGGTTGGAATATTCCAGTTGTACCTCATCCAGAAAAGATTGAGCTACTCCGATGATTTTACTGGGCTCAAGTAGATATTGTGATGGGGTAGGAGTACAATCTGGATAACGGCGAGACAGAGCATCGGCCAGAGTGTTTTGGGGTCCAGGAATATAGGTGACATAAAAGTCATACTGACTGAAGAAAAAGGCCCAACGAGCCTGACGACTGTTCTGGCATAAAAAATTGTAGATTGCGATGGTCTGTTCTCACCTCGAAGGGCTCTTTGGAACGCATAATAAACTGTCTCCACTCTAGGCAGGCTGTTTTCAGAGCTAATAACTCCCTTTCTAGTACTGAGTAATGTTGTTCCGACGTAGAAAGTACATGGGACAACTAGAAAACAGAATGCTCAAGACTGTCATCTTCTTGTTGTTGGAGTAAGGCAGCTCCGATGGCTCTTTCGGAAGCATCAGTAACAACAATAAATTGTTTGTTGGTATCTGGGTGTCTCAATATCAGTGCTTTAGTGAACGCCTTTTTTAGACTCTGAAAAGTTGTTTCAGCCGCCCTTGTCCAGACAAAATCTTTCTTAAAAAATTCTCCTTTTCTAATGTTTGAGTTATGTGGCTGGTTTGTTCAGCAAGGTCTAAGATAAACTGCAGATAAAAATTAGCCAATCCCAGAAAACATTGCGCTTCCTTAATAGAGGAAGGGGAAGGCCAGTCTAGGATGGCTTGTACCTTTTCCTGGTCCATTGCTATTCCAGTGGGACTAAGGTGATATCCCAAATATTTGACTTCGGTCTTGTCAAACTCACACTTTTCTGGTTTACAGGACAGTTGATGTTCCCGGAGTCTTTGGAGGACTTGTTTCACTTGAGAGGAATGAAGTTCAGGATGTCTAGAATAAATAAGGATATCGTCTACGATGACAACTGTGTGGTTCAAGAGATCAGAGAATACAGAGTCCATAAATCTTTGGAAAACTGAGGGGGCATTAGTGAGACCAAAAGGCATAACTCTTTACTCATAATGACCAAATGGGGTCCGGGAAGCAGTCTTCCACTCGTCTCCTTCTTTAATACGCAAAAAGTGGTAGGCTCTACGAAGATCTAGTTTAGTAAATCGTTGAGCCCCTCTGACTGCCTCTAGTATATCCTTGATGAGGGGCAAAGGATAACGGTCTTTTATAGTTATCTTATTTAGACCTCGAAAATCCAGGCAGGGACAAAGATCCTTCATCTTCTTGGGTACAAAAAAGAGGGGAGGCCCTGCCGGAGAGGATGAAGGTACAATAAGACCGCCATGTAAGTTTCTTGCAGATACTCCTTGAGAACTTCCCTTTCGGGTTCCGTGAGTGAATACATCCTCCCAAAGAGAACGATCGCTCCAGGTTCCAAGGGAATAGCACAATCGTAATCTCGATGTGGGAGTAACACAGGTCTGGATGGTTTTTGGAACACATCTTGAAATTCTAGATAGTGATCGGGGATTCCTTGGACTGTATTGATGGAACATCCGGTAGTAATTTCAGTAGGCATCAACCTCTTGGGTGACCAATATGTGTCTGAAGCAAAGCAGTTCTCATGACAAAACTGTGAGGATAAGGAAATAGTCCGGGTTTCCCAATTTACATAAGGGTTATGTCTTATGAACCACGGAATTCCTAGGATGATAGTATGATTGGGGGATGATATTAGATCAAATGAGATGTGTTCTTGGTGGTTCCCAAATTGTAAACTTAGTGTCAGGGTGGTAGTATCAACTGGACCAGAGGATATTAAGGATCCATCCACTGAGTGAACTTGTTCCGGGACTTCTTTTGGTCGTGTTGGTATTTGTTGAGTTGTGGCCCAAGTCTTATCCCTATATGTGCCACTAGCACCACAATCAAGTAAAGCCATTGTTCTTTCTTGACGGCCGTCCGGTAACTGTAACGTCACAGGTAACATAAACAAAGTTGTGGCATTGTCCTTGAATGAACTGATGGAAGGTATAGAAGATGATCGCGTCCCCTCCCTTCTTACAGAGGACGGGAAACGGCGTTTCCCGGTGGACTTTGAGGACGAATGGGGCAGGTACGAAGCAGGTGGCCGGCAGCACCACAATACAGGCACAATCCTTTCTTACGTCTGTCTTCCCACTCGCTAACGGAAAGTGGGCCTCAAGTGGTATCCACCTGCATAGGTTCACCTTCTGTGTCTCTGGCGGGAGGACTAGGTTCCTCGGGACGATGCAAAAAGACACGTGAAGTGCTTGGCTGGGAAGATCCTCTACTCTTTCTCTTCTCCATACGTCGTTCTTGGAGACAGTATTCGATGGAAAGAGCTTGATCTATCAGACCATGAAGATCTTCAACTCGGGTGGAGTGTACTAACTCATCTTTAATCTCCTCTTTAAGTCCTCTACGGAATAAAGTCACCAGAGTTCGTTCCACCCAGGTGGTCTCAGCCGTTAGCTGTCGAAAGCGGGTGATATATTGGAGGACATCTTATGAGCCCTGTTGGATGTCACATAAGGCTTCTTCCGCAGAGGCCTCCAATCCTGGACGACTAAACATCTGTTTAAACCGATTCACGAATGCGGGATAGTCCGACAATACTGGGTCATTGGATGATACCATCGGGGTTGCCCAGGCCAAGGCAGGACCGGATAGTGCACTGATAAGATATCCCACCTTTGTCTTGTCGTGGGAGAATTGGGTAGGTCGGAAGGTGAAATACACAGTTAATGCATCAAGGAACTCTCGCAGTTTAGTTGGTTCACCGGAGAAACGAGGAGTAGAGGTGGAGACAGCAGGAATATCTGCACTGCGGAAAGCCAAAGCCTGTCGTAAAGCAGCATTCTCATTGCGTAATTGTTGCAGTTCCTGAATCTGTTGCTGAATGGTTGCCAGAAGAGATTGATCAGGATCTGCAGCAGCCGCCACTGAATCATCCATGGTGTTGGACGACGCCGGGAGTATTGGGCGCTGCAATCTGTCACGACTTACGTGCTGCTTGAACCTGGAGTCCGTTGAACGAGTGGTGAGGCTCTTGTTCTTGAATGTTCGGCCTTGGCCCAGGTAGGGGCGACTCTTTCTGGTAGCCACGGTGCTGCAGGCAATGGGTACGCCAAGAGCAGGCTGTGCCCTCAGAAGTAGTGCCAGAGGGAAAAAAAATCTGAAAGGGGAAAAATCCTCCAAAAAGATAGGTTCCTGCAACAGGAACAAAATGATTAGGTAACAACAGGAGCAAAAATACAGGAAAGAACACTGGAACAGACGAGGACCAGCACAGGATATAAGGAAGCAGGAGCGAAGACACCATGCAAGCAGAAAGTGTTGCAGCGCAAGGAGAGAAAGAATCACAGTCCTTAAATACTAACAAACAGGAAGCGACCAACAGGAAGTACAAGGACACCATCTTAGATAGGGAAAAACACATAGAACAGAATGGACTAGGAGCCATAGAGAGTAGGGAACAAGGAATGCTGGGAAGAGAGGGGTAAACTGGGAAAGGGAGAAAACATAAAAGAAGGCACAACAAGACAACAAGAAAAAGAAGAAGAAAAGAAGAACAGGTGAGTGGGGGGGGTCAGACCTGCCCGTGAACGCGGTGCGCTAAAAAAGAACGAGGCCCCATGCCCAATTTGGGGCCTCGTAAGGTGCAGAGCAGGCTGGGGACACGGCGCGTCTTAAGACCGCGTGCCGCGGCCCGAGCCGAATGTTCGGCTCGTGCCGCGTGCAGCGGCCTGACAAACTTAGCCTGAGATAGATGAGATTTCCAAATTATTTTTCTTTCTGCTTTTGCATGTATGTGTTAGCCTATCCTCACACATGCTTGTCCTAATTTGCGATAGTAGGAGGTTGCCCCTACACCTTGCCCACCCAATTTGATATATAGATCTGTGAACTTGGCTTGACAAATGTCATTTTTAAATGATTTGAAATCTATTTCTGTTGCACAAATGGTTTCTTTAGTAGTATGTGTAATTCTTTTGGAATGCTTAATGGTGTTGATATTAGGTAGATTAAACTTGTTTCGTAGATTTGGTCAACCTATGTTTTTCCTTTATTTGTACAACTTGATCCTGCACACAGTTTACATTACTTTGACTCTGTGGTTATATTAAAGCTTTGAAATCTTTCACAGACTGGAGTTTTGTTTCCGTGGCCACATTGGTCATAGTATTTACATTTATTGTTGCATTGATTGAGATTGGAATGATTGTACGTGGTTAACCACGCTCCTCACTGGGTCAAAAGATCCCATCGACCTCGAGGGAAGCATTTTCAAATCCTGACCTAGAGGAGAAAACACGTTAGCTCTATCCCTGCTTATTGCCACACACCAACAGACTAGACGTAGCAAGGTCGGCATGCGGTGGGTGAGCATGATGTGTTTCGTGAGAGCCTGTAAAAAACCAGTGCCAGAGCTCTGAGCTGCAGCAGAGAAATCGCAACTAGCTCCAGGCACCAGGCAATAGGAAGGCGTGGTTAAGGCGGTCACGAGCAGTGCCAGGAGCTGGGAGTAGCAGCGGCGACACTAGCAACGGCAGGTGAAGTAAGTTCCTCACCTGCCGCCATTATTTGTTAACCACTGCCCACCAACTGATGCATGTCCGGGTGTGCCAAACATCGCCTGCACATGCCAAATGGTGTATGCATCAAGGAATACTCTGAAGAGCGCTGTACGCACCAACCACTATAACTGCCGGGCTGCCAAAAAATGTAATTTACCTGCAGCCCAGAGTAGCCACACCCTACTCTTTGCTAATTAGGGCATTCTCCATGGCTGCCACCTCGCTAATTCATCAACTTGCTACAGGAGAATTACCCTATGGGCAAGGGAATTGGCCCATGAGCACAGCACGTATGAGTGGGGGCAGGGAGGCCAGGAGTTAGGAGTCTGGACCTCCTTCCAGCCACTGACCATACAATGATACCAGCACCCGGTGCTAGACAGAGACAGAGAAAGAGAAGCAAGGGAGATTAGATACTGTGGCACCGTGGCCAGGGTTTCCAGTGGGAGAGCTGGTGTAACATAGGGAGAGGCATGTGTCATTAAGGCAAGATCCTGGGGGTCGGCAGTTTATTGTCAGAGGATGTGGAGGTGTGTGATATTACTGCTGATGCTTGTGCTCTCCAACATACAACTGCCCACCTTCACTACCTCTCAGCTTAACTGCTTAACCCCCTCCTCCCTACTCCAAGGCTCATCAGAACCTACCTGCAGAGCTATCCCCTAAGACCCTGCACGGTGCACCCAACCTCGGCTCCTCCATCTTCTTTATTTTTACCAGCTTTACTAGCTTCACCAGTCCCCAACATTCGCATTAGTTGAGCTCCAACTTTCCAGCTGAGCCTTTAGCCATCTCTCCTTCCCTAGATTCACTAGTCGGCAGCACCAGTTTACAGCACTAGTTGGCAGCACCAGCTGGCAGTATGCAAAAAAATGGAAGCATTTTACTACCAATCAAATCTCCAAACACATAATGCGAACTGGTAGAGTGAGAGGCACTCTCCCAGTGACACAACAAAAAAAAATGTATCCCTCCAAATTGGGCAACAAAGAGCAAGACAACCCCCACTGGACTCACAGCACTTACAAGTGATGGCATAGTTAACACCAAGACCTCACCTCAAATGCTGCCAACACATCCTAGCGAGGAGTGCTCTCTGTTTCCACAAAACAATATAATTTCCAAAAAGCATCAACCCAAACTTCACACCAAATTGTTTTATCTTACGGATCAAGCAGCAGCCATCTTTACATCCAAAACCAACATTCCAGGCTTACAGTCTCCCCTGGAACCAGCCATTATCAAACGAATCGGCTTTTAAGGCCTCCTACAAGATGCATCCTACAGACTAGACCTTTCACAACCAAAACATATCCATTCAATAAATGAAGGAGAGCAACATGCCCTTAATGTATCTGCTGTCAAAGACCACGAAAATGCAGGTGCAACTATCACCCCCAACCTAGTTCCCTTAGAAACATGAAAATAATTTTTACGCTTTAAAAATCAAGGTGAAGCAGAGCATCCAGTACACACTGTAACTTCACAAGTGCACATAGACGCAGACAAAATAGATGATTTGCCTCATCTGTGCTGACTGTGAGGCCCTCTCCTTCATTCTCAAAGCCTTGGAGCACAATATGAGACAACAAACATTCTCAACTCCTAACAAATGTTTCCCCATGGGCCTTGAAACAAAAAAAACAATGTGAAATAACGTCTTCACCTCAGAAACACATCAAATCAAAAGCAAATAGTCCAGGCCTTACAGTTTTCAAAATCTCCCACTCGATATGACGATAATAAACCACCAGCACAAGGCCATGACTGGAGCTGGATTTCTGGAGCCTAGAACAACCCAAACCACAAGCATGAGCTGGTCGTTCAGTAGCTGCAAGCAAACAAGGAAACTTAACATCTGTTCATGGAACACCAATGGTCTGTCAGACAAATTAGCTGACATTGAGACCCTAGGAATGTGCTTCTATTTCAGATTTAGTACAAGAAAATGAGAAGGCACTCACAATGCCAGAGGATATCAGCTACATAGTTCCTGCCACAAAAGTTGCCAAATTTGGCCATCACAGTGGAGGTCTGGCAATCTCTATTCAGACTGCCCTGAAAGGCAGCCACACAACAAGGCCATGCGCATGGATTAGCCTGAAAATAGTGCAAACATCTTTCAGACAAGGTTCAAGGATACTCATTTTGGCATTTATAAATATTTATATACCGCCAAAAATTGCAGCTAAACAAATAGCCACTGAACAAAGAAAATTCATGACCTCCAAGAATGACCCCTGCTAACTGAAATAATGCTTTTATGGGACTTCGATAGAAACCTGCTCTGCCCCAAGCCAGACAAAAGGGATCCTAACCTCTTGGAATGCATTCTGGTCAGTCCCTGAACAAACTAAAAATTTTAGCTATAAACATGACAAAAAGAGTAGATCTTTCATTAAGGAACTAGAGTTTCTTAACCTACAAGTAATCAATAGCCACTTCCCTACGGACAGACAAGCTTACTTTAGATTTCACAACCACAACATTAGTTCTTTAATAGACTTCACTGTGCTCTCTCGTCCTCTGATTCAGCTTCTCAATAATTTTGAGGGGAGAAAGTGAGCACCTACTGCAAGAACTGTGCCTCAACCTCACAACAGACAAACATCCACCAGAAAGGGCAACACATGGCAGTATTCACCTAATAAACAATAAGAGACTGAAGTGGACTTCTACAATTCATGGCCTGTCTGAATTAGCAAGAATTACATTTTTAGCCCTTGCATCGGTGAAGAGAGCCCCTCATAACATCTGACACCAATTTTCAACCCAATTTGTTACAATCCCATGAAGAAACACTAATAGTCAATACAGAGCGATAAAGGCCAAAGCTCACACAAAAGTGCTCTGCCCACTCTCTGAAAGACAAACTGATAAAAATGAAGTCCCCCTATTAAAAACATAGGTGAAACCAAAAAAGAGGCCAACAATGATGTCTGTGCCAAAGTTCTTTATGACCTTAACATCAATAAACACATGAAAGTTTGCAAAACTGTGAACAACTAAAATGATCTAGCAAAAACAAGAACAATAGTTAATATCCAAGTGAGGACTGGTATGAATATTTTTCAAAGCACTTCGGCTAACCTGCGAAAACACTGCCTCCGTAATAGACGATCCAGAGCCTCAAACCACAACCAGTGCAACACAGGTTTCAGTCCTTTGAAACAATAGGCAGCATCAAATTTCAAGACACCGCTGTGACGGACAACCAGGCCCAAACTGCATTCCATCAGCCATCTTTAAAGAAGACAAACTCTTTTAGGCAAGCAAGTTGGAGCCAGTATTTGAAAGTATAGTCACTCTGAATGCTACCCCTCCCCCTTTCTTGAAAAAAGCTCCACCATCTCCCTGATCTTCAATGGTGGGAATGACTCTGATCCTGAGAATTATAGACTCATAGCATTCCCGGATGTGGAGTCAAAATACGTTGCTGGCTGTCTTCTTGAGGATCTATCACCACTGAGGGCCACAGAAAGGCATCTGATCCCATTCAACCAAACAGGGCCTGCAAAAGGCATGGGAACAACATCATATTTACTGGCTGTGTCACAAATGCTTGAACAATGCAAAAACAACAGAAGATGGACGGAATGCAGAACAAATCAAACATTCACCCCCAGTCACAGATCTGGGTTTAATCCATCAGTTTTTTTGCTTGCCATACCTTTCCAGCTCAGACCCAGCCATATGAAAATCAGTCTTGACCCTGTTTCCCATGGGAACAGTCCAGCCTGAACTGCCAGGCCAGGTCTTCCCTGGACCAGAAACAAGCATCCTGGGACCGGTTTCAGGGTATCACCCTTCACCAGCCAGGCTAGCTTGAATCTGGTGGCATAGCAAGCACGGGACCCACGTCTGGGCATACCCTTCCCACTTGGGGCGACAAATGCAAAAACAACAGAAGATGGACGGAATGCAGAACAAATTAAACATTCACCCACAGTGACAGATCTGGGTTTTATCCATCAGTTTTTTTTGCTTGCCATGCCATTCCATCTCAGACCCAGCCATATGCAAATCAGTCTTGACCCTGTTCCCCATGGGAACAGTCCAGCCCGAGCTGCCAGGCCAGGTCTTCCCTGGACCAGAAACAAGCATCCTGGGACTGGTTTCAGGGTATCACCCTTCATCAGCCAGGCTAGCTTGAATCTGGTGGCATAGCAAGCACGGGACCAACGTCTGGGCATACCCTTCCCACTTGGGGCGACAAATGCAAAAACAACAGAAGATAGACGGAATGCAGAACAAATGAAACATTCACCCACAGTGACAGATCTGGGTTTTATCCATCAGTTCTTTTGCTTGCCATGCCATTCCAGCTCAGACCCAGCCATTTGCAAATCAGTCTTGACCCTGTTCCCCATGGGAACAGTCCAGCCTGAACTGCCAGGCCACGTCTTCCCTGGCCAGAAACAAGCATCTGGGGACTGATTTCAGGGTATCACCCTTCATCAGCCAGTCTAGATTGAATCTGGTGGCATAGCAAGCACGGGACCCACGTCTGGGCATACCCTAAACACTTAGGGCGACAAACACAAAAACAACAGAAGATGGACGGAATGCAGACCAAATCAAACATTCACCCACAGTCACAGATCTGGGTTTAATCCATCAGTTTTTCTGCTTCCTATTCCATTCCAGCTCAGACCCAGCCATATGCAAATCAGTCTTGACCCTGTTCCCCATGGGAACAGTCCGGCCCGAACTGCCAGGCCAGGTCTTCTCTGGACCAGAAACAAGCATCCTGGGACCGGTTTCAGGGTATCACTCTTCATCAGCCAGACTAGCTTGAATCTGGTGGCATAGCAAGCACGGCACCCACGTCTGGGCATACCCTTCCCACTTGGAGCAACAAATGCAAAAAAAACAGAAGATGGACAGAATGCAGAACGAATCAAACATTTTCCCCCAGTCACAAATTTGGGTTTAATCCATCAGTTTTTTTGCTTGCCATGCCTTTCCAGCTCAGACCCAGCCATATGCAAATGAGTCTTGACCCTGTTGACCATGGGAACTGTCCAGCCCGAACTGCCAGGCCAGGTCTTCCCTGGACCAGAAACAAGCACCCTAGGACCGGTTTCAGGGTATCACCCTTCATCAGCCAGGCTAGCTTGAATCTGGTGGCATAGCAAGCATGGGACCCACGTCTGGGCATACCCTTCCCATTTGGGCTGACAAATGCAAAAACAACAGAAGATGGACGGAATGCAGAACAAATGAAACATTTACCCCCAGTCACAGATCTGAGTTTAATCCATCAGTTTTTTTTGCTTGCCATGCCATTCCAGCTCAGACCCAGCCATATGCAAATCAGTCTTGACCCTGTTCCCCATGGGAACAGTCCAGCCCAAACTGCCAGGCCAGGTCTTCCCTGGACCAGAAACAAGCATCCTGGGACCGGCTTCAGGGTATCACCCTTCATCAGCCAGGCTAGCTTGAATCTGGTGGCATAGCAAGCACGGGACCCATGTCTGGAATGCAAAAACAACAGAATATGGACAGAATGCAGAACAAATCAAACATTCACCCCCAGTCACAGATCTGGGTTTAATCCATCAGTTTTTTTGCTTGCCATGCCATTCCAGCTCGCCCCCAGCCATATGCAAATCAGTCTTGACCCTCTTCCCCCATGGGAACAGTCCAGCCCGAAATGCCAGGCCAGGTCTTTCCTGGACCAGAAACAAGCAACCTGGGACTGGTTTCAGGATATCACCCTTCATCAGCCAGGCTAGCTTGAATCTGGTGGCATAGCAAGCACGGACCCACGTCTGGGCATACCCTTCCCACTTGGGGCAACAAATGCAAAAACAACAGAAGATGGATGGAATGCAGAACAAATCAAACATTCACCCCCAGTCACAGATCTGGGTTTAATCCATCAGTTTTTTTGCTTGCCATGCCTTTCCAGCTCAGACCCAGCCATATGCAAATCAGTCTTGACCCTCTTCCCCATGGGAACAGTCCAGCCCGAACTGCCAGGCTTGATCAGCACAAGAACAACAATCAGCCTGTCAATCTCTGCTTTATAAATTACAAATCAGTGTTTAACCGGGTAGAGAAAGGAAAGCTCTGGTGCAAACTTGCCAGCTGGAAAATACTGGACCCACTGCTGCCAACTCTAATCCTTCTTTACACAGATACTTGGATCAGAATAAAGCTGGGTGACAACACACACTTATCCGGAAAGGTCAGGACCTATCATTCATTATGGCAGGGGTGCATACACTTTTCAACCTCTTCTTAGCTAATGTCCCTACCAGTCTTGCCCAGGTGAATTTACATGCTTCAAAGGTGGGGAAAATCCTGCTGTCTGGCTAATGTATGTGGATGATTTTACTTCCTCAGCCACAAAAAAGTTGGTCTTAAGCGGTTCCTGAATGACACCTCCTAATAGTCCAGCACAAACTCATTGGAAATCAATCTGATCAGTGGCATCTGGGAGAAGGGAAAAAAGATGTGGAATGAATATAATTATCTGAGTATGCTATTTGATAGACAAGGCCATTTCAAACAACATCTGGAGCTCATGTAGCTAAAAGTTAGTTCTCTCACTGCAGTCTTCAAATGTTTCAAATCAGTAATACCGTCATCAACATGTACACCACTTTTGAAAGTTATTCAGGCCAAACTAGTCCCAACCATAGCCTACAACAGTGAGGCACTGATGGGCAGAGATGCTACTCGTTTAAATAAAATATTCACCAGGCTCTTAAATTTGGCATTTTTGCTGCCAGGTCACTCCTCCAGCCGAGCTGAAATTAGAATTTGGCCTGACCAAATAATCCCTAGCGAGGGTAAGGATTAATGGAACACTGAACTACTGCCTTTGGGAAGAAATCAGCAGCAAAGCATACTATAGCCTGTTGTAATCCCTTAGACATTCTGCTAAAATGCAGACTGATAAAATACTTGACGGAACTTTAAAATGATTAATCTAACAGGTTGTATATCATCTGAGCTAAATCAGGCACCTTGAACCTCCTTTTTGCTCAAATCAGCCTTAGCACTGCCACTTTACCATGATAAAGAATTGGATTATAAATGCTAGCATCTAGTAGGTGAGAGCACAGGCATGAATATGTGCAAGACTCTGCCTAACCCTATGATTATCGCTGCGTTGCTGCAAGCTCCAGGACAGCCAAGAGCTCATACACTGTGCACTTTGCACCTTTTGCCCAAGTCAGTTTAGCACTGCCACTTTGCCTTAATTAAGAATTGGATTATGAAAACTAACATCTAGTAGAGGACAGCACATGCGGGCCCAGTGGTAAGACTCCGCCTAAGATTTTGATTATCATCTCATTGCTGCGAGCTTCAGGACAGCAAAGAGCTGATATACTATGTACTCTAGTCTATTTGTCTAACATACAGATGGCGCATTGAAGAGCCCCGAGCACCACCTTAATGCCACCACAGGGGAATTTTTCAAGGCTAAGGTGGTGGTAAAGTGGCTTTTGCCCCATCCCATATTTACAGAGTTGCACAATGCATGCATTGCGCCACTTTGTAAACCCTTGCGCCACATTATGCCTGTGCCAGGCATAATGTATGCAAGGGGGTGTGTTCTGGAGCTAGGAGGAGCGCAAAACTGGCACAGTGAAATTTAACAGATTTCACTGCACCATTTATGGCGTCATTTTTAATGCCTGCTCAGAGCAAGCGTTAAAATAATGCTCCCATAGAAACCTATGTGCCTCCTATTCTTTGCTACACTAGTGTCAACATTTTTGACAATAGTGTAGCAAAACGCCACAATGGTGTCAAAAATGTTGAAACTATTGTGTTAACGACTGCCATGCTGCACTGTATTATAAATATGGTGCAACCATGGTGTGGCTAAGTGCCGGTATGGGGGGAGTGCAGAAAAAGTGGCGCATCAGCTTTGATGCACCACTTTTCCTTAAATATGATTCATAGTTTGGCATATTTTAACTGTTTCAACGTGTCACAGTCTTTTTTCAGCATTTTATGGCTTTTGAATGAATGTATTTGTTTTAATTACTTTAAGGCAAAGGTTAATTAACTATGCACTCAACTAGATAAATTATATAAATACTATTTCTACAGCACACACCAATGTAAGGAATGCTAGAAAATAATGTACTCAGTAAATTCCCTTTCCAGACTCTCCCTATTTACTTTAGTTTGTCTTGATGACTATAATGTCTCATTCGCCCCTTCTTGGGCAGGGAATTCTTAGCCATAGATTTCTCCAATGAAAGCAGAAAGATCACTAAGATTTCAGTCTAATTTGACTCTGCAGAATAGTTTACGGAATACAATTATAGCAGTAAAACACTGCTGCTGGGATAAGATGACAAGACAAATACTATAGTGGGTGACAGGACATAACATTTGAGCTGATACAAGAAACAAAATACATCCATTTGCACCATTGTTGCTTTTGTATAATACAGAATGGAACAAAAGGCATTTTTCAAAGTAAACTTGTGCACCGCAACAAAATATGGATCAAATGGATGTTACACAATTTTGCTGTGTTTTCATAAGAAATTGAGAAAATAAAAGCTAACCATGGTTTTAAAGGAGAGGAGAGGATTATGTTTAGGGTAAAGTGAGGGGCAGATATATGGAAAGTGGCGCTGCACCGAGTGCAGCACCACTTTCCCCGCTCCCCTTAGCATCCCCCTACCACTGGCATATGTGTGCCGTATTTAAAATACAGCACACCATAGTGTAGGGTAGGAGGCAATAGCGTCATTTTCATGACGCTATTGATGTACTCTGCAGGAGTAGTGCCCAAATATTTGCGCTGCTCATGCAGAGTACATTGGGCCCCATTCTAAAGAATGGAAGGCCCCTTGTAACGCCTGCTCTTGAGCAGGCGTTAAAAGTGCCATACAAAATGGCGTAACTAAATCTCATAGATTTCCTTATGCCATTTTCTGGCTCACTTAACGGGGGAACGCCCCCTTTGCATACATTATGCTTGGCGCTGGCATAGTGTAGTGCAAGGGGTTACAGAGTGGCACAATGCATGCATTGCGCCACCCTGAAAACAAGGCGTGGGGTTTTTGTCCTCATTGGGCCACATTAACGTCAAAAACAATGACGTTAATGTAGTGCAAGATGGCATTAGGGCACTATAAATATGCCCCTGAGTTTGTTACATTTTTATTGCCAGAGGAACAACACTTGTGAAAAACACTGCATGATATATATTTATATATATATCAGAAGTCCAAATCCTGCTATTCTTCCTGAAACTGCCATGCGAAGCTGGTGCACCGTTATGGGCGCAGGACCCATAAATATTTTTCAAAAAGAATTGCAATTATATACCATTAGCCATCATAGACATAGAAAAAATCCTAAATGAACCCTATAGGTAAATTTAAATGACTCAAATGGTTGTATGACGGAACACCGATTTCCTAAACAACTAGTGCCTTAACAACGAGGTCGGAACACCGACCTCGTTGCTACTACTAATGATTTTACCACGAATGCCTTAACAACGATTTTTGTTGTAAAGGCATTCCTGATAAAAGCTTTACTAATAGGCACCATTGACCCTACATCCCTCACCCCACCCCCCCACCCCCTCCCCAAAACCAAAAACGCCCCACCCCCAACCCCGCCCCAAAACCTAAAACCCCCTGACCCCCGACCCCCTCCCCAAAACCAAAAATGCCCCACCCCCCCAACCCCACCCCAAAACCTAAAACCCCCTGACCCCCCACCCCCTCCCCAAAACCTAAAACCCCCCACTTACCTTAGTCGACCCCTTGTCACCTGCGTCCTCCTCCTTCGCCAACTCCTTTATTTGTACCTTAACCACGCATGTTCGTAGTTCAGAACATACGTAGTTAAGGCACAAAATAACGGAGTCGTGGTTAAAAAAAGCGCTGTTGCTCTTTCGTTAACCACGACTTCGTTAAAAAGACTTCGTAATAAAGGATGTTTCCCGACTCAAATATATATATGTAAATTAACACATTTTAAACACATACAGAAATAATTTCATTTTTAATTGAGCCCTTTACATTCAAAAAGGAAAAAATTATTACTATCAAAAAATGACAAATTATTACTTCCTAATCTCAAAACAACATGAGGATCTTTTTGTGTACATAGGTTAATTTTGACATTGTATGGATAGTAGTGTAAATAATGATTGAACCATTAGGGATCTGTTAATCTGATTTGCTCTTCAACACTGGCCAGTACTCCTGGGATCATATTCCATAATGATGTGGATTGTTTTTTTGGTGGAATTGTAATACTACTGAGCATGTTGTTTTGAGATTAGGAAGTAATAATTTATCATTTTTTGATCCTTCTGAACCTCTCCACAGCGTTCGATATAGTCTCCCATCACGGTCTCCTCAACAAACTCTACAACATATGCCTTCCTCCCTTTACTTTCACACCAAAGACCATCACCTGCAGTGTACCCCAAGGATCCTTCCTCTGTCCAACCCTGTTCAACAGCTACATGATCCCCCTCGCAGACATTGTCAGATCTTACAGACTCAATATAGTTTCCTGTGCCGACAAAACTCTACCAATCCTCTCGCTCACTGAATAATCCGACAACGCCAAAGCCAGCTTCAGCAATGCCATGACCAATGTAGCAACATGGATGAAAAACAGCTGCCTCAAACTTAACACCAACAAAATGGAAGTCCTGATCTTCGGGAATAACACCTCCGAAAGGGATGACAAGTGGTGGCCAGCAGAACTCGACCAATGCCTTCTCCATTTGTTCATGCATGAAACCTCAGCATCATCCTCAACTAACAACTATCCATGAATCAACACGTAAACTCAGTCCCCTCCTCCTGTTTCTACATGCTCTGTATCCTCTGCTGAATCTTCAAATGGATCCCTACTGACACCATAGAGACAGTCACGCATGCCCTGGTCATCAGCCGCCTCGACTATGGCAGTGTCCTCCCAGCTACTTAAAAGACTCCAGACTCTACAGAACACCACAGCGAGACTCATCCTCAACCTTCCCAATTGCGCAGGCATCACCCCATGCCTCAGGAACATCCACTGGCTCCCTGTCCAGAAGATAAGCCAATTCAAAATCCTCACAGTCACATACAGGCTCTCCACAACCTATGGCTGTCCTACATCAACCATCGACCGAGCTTCTATGTCCCAGCAATCAATCAGGGATTTATAAAGCGCACTACTCACCCGGTAGGTCTCAAGGCGGTACGGGGGGGGAGCTACTGGTCGAAAAGCCAAGCAAGACAACTATGCTCCACCTTGCTAAACCTCGCATACACATTCCCACATCCATTGCAGCCACAGTGGAGGCCGCTCCTTCTCCTACCCACAGCCAAGTCTTGGTAAATAGCTATCTTTCTGCCAAATTTGGTGTAATTCTGTTCAGCCATTTTTCATGTGTAGTTGTCTAAAATTCCCTATGGAAATTGCATAGGGGAAATTGTGTTTTGGGACCACTTTTTTCACAGCCCCTGCTTGGCAGATTACCCCGAAACTTTCTAGGAAGGAGCTGAAGTGGATGCATTTTTTAAAAGTTATAAGCAAACCATAAAATGATCTTTCTATGGAAAGTGTGACCTCACTATAACTATAGTGGCGATAGACAGATCGATAAATAGATTTAGATAGATAGATAGATAGATAGATAGATAGATAGATAGATAGATAGATAGATAGATAGATAGATAGATAGGTAAAATCACGCTTAAAAAAAATCTGATAAAAACATGAGAGCATAGTAAATACAGATGAAGTTAGTCATGAAGCATACCAGAAAAATAAAAAAAATTATGATGTACAGTACATACTAAATTGAGGTAGTGCTCTGTTGCTTTTGCAAGATAACTGGTTTTAACAGTCCATTTTCCTCTCTCAGTGCCCGTCTACTGGAAAGAAAGATCTGCAAGTCTTGTTTTCCATAGAGTAGGTATAGTGTCTGCCGCGCGTGTACAATTAAACTACACGCGCGGCAGAGCCGCTTGCACGAGCCGGTTTCTCGGCGTTCCCGACGCGCGTGTGTGGGCGCGAGGGACCGAGGACGTGGAGAAAACGGCAGTTGGCAGACGAGAGTGGGAGCGATCTGCGGCGCGGCGCTGGGGTGATTTGTTGGATATATTGAATTTATTTCTGTGGCTGAAACTGGAGAATAAACGACGTTTTGTTCACTTACGTCTTGTTTTCAAGCTGGTTTCTCACATGCAGCATACTTTATGTGGCGACGAGCTGTGGACTGAATCACCCCAGAATATCAGTAACTCGCGTGTGCTCCTTGTGATCAAAGGTTCATGCAGGAAACTTAACAGGAACTCCCTGATATGTCTCCCATAATTCTCTAGTCAAAGGGGTGTATCTACAGGAAGACTAGATCCTTAAGGAAACGTGGCAGCCATCTTTAAACGGTCATTTTTAACCAAGAACTCTATATGTTTTTTTTCTTTCACAACTTACGGCGGAGCTAGTAAGTTAGTAAAGATTTTACTATATTGTTTTACGCTGTTAAACGTCCATCTGGCTGTCATGCAAGCTGTTAACCCTCCACCACCATTTTTGGAGACACCTGGAGAGCCGGTTATACCATGGAAACAGTGGTATGATGCTTTTGAAACGTATTTAGGGGCTATTGGTGCGTCAAGATTCAGACCTGAAAGAAAAAAATTCTTGTTGCTGCATTCCTTAGGGTTCGAGGGAAGATCTGTGTTTAAACACTTACCTGATCTTCAGTTAGAAGAAGGCGAAGAACTGGACGAATTTGAAGAAGCTCTGAAGAAACTTGTTACCAGATTTGATACACCACCCAGTTTAGTCATAGCGAGACATAAGTTTTTCAAAAGGGAACAGAAAAATGGAGAAGACGTCAATACATATATATCTGCATTGAGGAAACTTGCTTCAGATTGTCGCTTCGAAACATATACTGATCAGTTAATCCGTGACCAATTCATTTGTCACAGTTCGGATAAGTCTATCAAACAAAAGTTGCTGTCCTTGGGTGATCCGTCTTTATCGGATTCGATCAGAATTGCGAAAAGCATTGAAACGGCGATCAAATCAGCTAAGGAGTTAGAACGGGCGCAAGTTGAACAAATTAATGCTGTCCAGAGATATGACGACAGACGCAAGATGAACATCCGTCTTCCACCAAAGGAGAGCTGGCCAAACACAATAATTTCTTCAAACAAACTAACATTTGCTTTAGATGTGGTTATCCATCACATTCAAAAGGAGGGAAGACCTGTCCAGCAAAAAACGTTCAATGCAGATTATGTGGCAAAATTGGACATTTTGCTAAAGTCTGTCAAAGTAGCAAAAGTGACAATACTAAGGTCAATATTGTCGCTGGTGAGGGTGATGACAAAATGTGTGAGTTGATGAATGAAATGCAAGAAATGATTTTGGCTGTGGGTGACCATGATATAAAAAGTAGAAATCCTGATCACTGCATTGATCCATACATTTTAATACAGGTTGGTGACAAACATTTAAGGTTGTTAGCTGATTCTGGGGCCAGAATCACTATGATAACTCAGGAAGTATTTGAACAAAATTGGGGAACACGAAAATTGTTTCCACCAGATAGGTCACCAGTGTCATACGAAGGTAGGAGGATTGATTTAAGGGGGTACTTTGAGGATGTTTTGATTTTCAAAGGTCGACACATTTTTGGGAAGGTGTATGTAGCTGTAAAAGGATTGAACATTTTGGGGTGGTTCCATCAAGGGTTGTTTGGCATGGTTTTGCGTCCAGGTACTGGTGATCAAGTAACTGTCATAAGAGATTCCGCCGATATAGAAAATCTGCTTAATCAGTTTCCTAAAGTCTTTTCAGGTGAATTAGGTAGAATTAGAGGATTTACACACAAAATAAAAGTTAAAGATAATGCTGTTCAAATAAAGCATAAGTTGAGAGGTGTACCATTTAGTGTCAAGGATGAATTAGAAAAAGAGTTGGAGAGTTTACGAATGAAAGGAATCATTGAACCAGTTGATTCTTCGTTATGGTTGTCACCTTTAGTTGTCGTAAAGAAAAAAAATGGTGAACTAAGAGTATGTATTGACTTGAGGGCTCTTAACAGAGAGATCTGGGTAGACTCCCATCCCCTGCCAAGAATCAGTGAGATGCTCTCTTGCATTTCTGGGGCTAAACTCTTTACAAAACTTGACCTTGCTGCTGCTTATCACCAGGTAGAATTGACACCAGATTCTCGTCACTTCACTGCTTTTGTTTCCCCGTGGGGGACCTACCAATATTGTCGCATGCCGTTCGGTCTGGCTTCGGCGGCTTCAGTGTTTCAGAGGATAATGTCCACGCTGCTCAAGGACATTATGAAGGTATGTGTGTTTCAGGATGATGTGCTGATCCATGCGGCTGATCGACGTGAACATGATGAGATTTTGATGCAAGTACTAAGAAGGTTCAATAGTGCTGGAATTGTCCTAAAAAGAGAAAAATGTCAGTTTCTCCAAACGTCTGTCGAATATTTGGGGCATGTCTTGACTCCAGAAGGTGTTTATCCCAGACCAGGTCTGGTAGAAGCTATAATGAAAGCACCTGCACCTCAGGACAAAATTGGTGTAAAATCTTTTTGGGGACTTTGTGAGTTCTATTCTAGGTTTATTGATAATTTTGCCACGATAACCAGACCTATTTCGAATCTGCTCAAAACAAAAACAGAGTTTGTGTGGAATGCTGAATGTGCTGAAGCATTTGATGATATCAAACAAAAATTGGGTGCTGTCGGTGTGTTACAATCATATGATCATAATTTGGAATGTTGCTTGACTGTGGATGCCAGCAGGTTCGGGGTTGGAGCTGTTTTGACACAGATCAGTGGTAAACTGGAGCATACTATTGGATTTGCGTCAAGAGTGCTCAGACCAAATGAATTACACTATTCTGTAATAGAAAAAGAGTTATTAGCATGTTGGTGGGGTATAGAGAAATTTAAACCTTATCTGTGGGGAAGACATTTTTTACTCCAGACAGACCATAAACCTTTGGTTTCTATTTTGAATGGTACAAACGTCAGGAGTAGCACACCAAGAATTGCAAGATTTGCAGCCAGGTTGTTACAATTTGATTTTTCGGTTTTGCACATTTCTGGAGGAAGGAATGTGAGAGCAGATTACCTCTCTAGGTATCCCATCTCTGAAGATGCAGGTGGGAAAGAGGATATTCAGGATGAAAATTGTTTCATTGCAGCCATCGAATTGGAACATACTGGGTCATTTTCCGAAAAGTGCTGGAAAGAAGCATTGACAAATGATTCTGTACTCACTAAAGTCATGGAGTATGTCGAGGAAGGGTGGCCACATGAGAAAAATTTGGATTTTGGTTTTCAACCATTTTGTAAGGTATCTGATGAGCTGTCAATTGAAGATGGCATGTTACTGAGAAATGATAAAATTGTACCTCCAGAAACTATAAGATATATGATTCTGGAAAAAGCACATGAAGGTCATTTGGGTTCTACTCTTACGAAGAAAAGAGTGAGAGAATACTATTGGTGGCCGCAGATGGACAGAAACATTGAAACATTAGTCAAGGATTGTCACGTCTGCTCCAATAGTGATAAGACCCTCAAAACATCAACGCCTCCGCTTAAGCCTATTGAATGTCCGTCAGGTCCCTGGGAAAAGATTGGTATTGACTTGTTAGGGCCGTTCAACTCACTTCCATCTAAATTGCGTTACGCTTATGTTGCAGTTGACTACTTTTCTAAGTGGCCGCACGAGAAGTTTGTAAGTCATGCTGATTCTACATCTGTTGTGTCTTTTCTGAAAGATATATTTTCGGAAGAAGGATTTCCCAAGGAACTTGTGTCTGATAATGGAGTCCAATTTGTTTCAAATGAAGTTGAAGTTTTTCTGAGTGATTGTGCGATCAAACATTTGAAAAGTTCTCTTTACCAACCACAAACAAATGGTTTGGTTGAACGCTTTAATAGAGTGGTTGTTGAGTGTGTCCAGTGGGCTTTAGCCAATGGGTGTGTTTTTGATGCAGCTGTAAAGAGTATGCTTTGGTTCTACAGAACAACACCTCACACTAGCACGAGGGTGTCTCCGTTTGAAGCGCTAAGAGGGAGGAAGCCTGCCACGTTGTTTAGACCAGCTTGGTTGTCCAAATTTTTCAAACATTCTATGTGTAAAGAACACATTGATGTCAAAGTTCGTTTGGGTATGAAGAGAGCTCAAGAGAAACAAAAAACTTACTATGACAAGAAAAGGAGTGTAAAAGAGTTACAGTTTGTGGTTGGAGATTGTTGCCTGTTAGGAAAAGTTGTAGAGTCCACAAATTACCGATGAGGTACCGTTAAGCGAGGTGTTCCAGGTTTGCTCAAGTTTTGATCTCTCTCAACAAATGCAAAATGTAATGTTGGAAATGTAAAGCGTAATATATATCATTACTTACATTTAGAAGTGTCTAGTGAAATATGTATTATTGCCTGATGTATTGCTTTTGTTTGTTTTCCAAAGTTTTGGGGTATTGGTTTATTGTTTGTTTTCATGGGAGGGTTGGTCTTGTTTGGTTTTGTTTAAAAAAAAAAAAATAAAAAAAAAAAAAATGTAGTGTCTGCCGCGCGTGTACAATTAAACTACACGCGCGGCAGAGCCGCTTGCACGAGCCGGTTTCTCGGCGTTCCCGACGCGCGTGTGGGGGCGCGAGGGACCGAGGACGTGGAGAAAACGGCAGTTGGCAGACGAGAGTGGGAGCGATCTGCGGCGCGGCACTGGGGTGATTTGTTGGATATATTGAATTTATTTCTGTGGCTGAAACTGGAGAATAAACGACGTTTTGTTCACTTACGTCTTGTTTTCAAGCTGGTTTCTCACATGCAGCATACTTTAGTAGGGTTTAGTAAATTATTTAGGTCTCCGAGTTTGTAGCAGGTTGATTTGATGTATTTTAACTATAATATTATGTTGGCTCCTTCTAAAGCTACATAGTCCCTGTTAAGGGGTATATAAAGATGTGTCTCAGGCTTAATTTATGTGGAAACCCACAGGAGAAGAGGGTGTACTTTTATGATGTCTTTCACAAAGGGTAAACAAGCTCTTTATGGTAAACATAAGATGAGCTGCCGAGGGGTAAGGCAATCAAACACCTCCAGATTCTATTGTCCTTCACTGGAGTATTAGCATTGTTAGCATAGTGCCAAATATCTTCGCCATAGGTTGCAATTGAGATACACTTGCAGTTATAAATATCAATCAGTAGTTTGATCGGATTCAAAACCAATTTGGCGGTGAAATCCAAAACTGTTCCTGCTGATCTAACAAATTGTTATCTACACCACAACATTAAAAGCTGCCAGTTCAGGGAACGATAAATAGAAACCCTTAGATAAGAATACAGTTCACCATCTTCATAACCTTGCCCTTAATATTGAGGCACGCAGCTCATTTTAGTGGATTTAGGTCTATCCACCATAGAATTTTATTTGGAAAGGTTAGGACCAAGTCAACCTAATTCATGAAGTAAACAAAATAATCAAACAGTTTTCATAACTATTGGGAGGTTGAGCCATAAAGACCCCTTCACCAGCATATTTAAGAGCCAGAAATGGACATGAACATTTGTTTAATATTTGTTGTTATTGCACAAACAGTGTAGATCGTAATTGATTATTATAAAGAATAAATAGAAATGGGACAAGGATACAGCACTTGCGTACTTCACAACAAAGTTTAAAAGAGTCTGTGAATTTGCTACCAGCCCCATATCTAATCCTGGCAGATAGGTTTGAGTGCAACTGACATAAGAAATTGCCATTACAGTACAATCGCTTGATATAAAACCATATTGGATGTCTGATAAAGTGTTATTTTCCTATGCCAGTTTGAGACGATCTGTTCATGATAGACCTTCTGGCAACTCTTATCACTGAATTGACCTGAGTCCTCCTACAGATTACGTTGAGAGATTATTTAACGTGGATACGAATTTTGGCAAAAGCAGCTATAATGATATGACGGTTGCCTTGAAAATCCAGACGAATGAAAAAACCTTGTAACATTTGGGTGGCCAATTTGCCCCTATGTTGGTCTGAATTAATGGAGCACCATTTTAATATTAGACCACTGTACTTAACCGTTTCAACCATAGGAAGAGTTGCAACACTAATATCTTCTCTATGACTAATGGACACTGAGAGAAAAAGAGGACTGTGGTATTGATGATGGTAGTTTCAGAAGCAACTGCATGGTCCCTTAAGTTCCCTGAGATAAAACTTTAATAAATTATGCTGTGGGATCCCCTGCCCTTAAAGGAGAGAATAGTAAGGGAATCTGTGCCTACTATCTCATGTCAGTAAGTTTGGTTAAATGAGTAGATCAAATCATTCAAAGCCTAGCATTGAGGATAGTACCTGTAATGGATGAGAGCATAAACCTAATTCCCTGTAAGGCCCCTGGGACATGCCTCAACATCAGGGCATCTATGCAAATTAAAAATCGCCTGCCAGGACAATAAAACATATTTAATTAATTGAGCCCCTAAAAAAGTGCAAGAAACAGGAAAGATTTTCAATATTACAACTACTAAATCAATTAAAGATATCGTAAGATTATAGGATTAAAATGCTCGGAGGAGCAAGTTCTGCTCTTCCATTTTTAAGCAATGTGTAATAAATTGATAACATTTATGTTGCTGTCCATTTTCTGAAATTTTGCCCTGGTCCAAAACACATTTCTGTAAAATATAGATGGAAAGCAAACTAAACTTAAAACATTTTCTTATGAAACCTGCAACAAAAAATGTTGCAAATGAATTTGCTTTGTTGTTAGCACTAGTGCAATGTTGTAGTGGTGCTGCAGAACATGTCCTAAATAGACCTAAACATATAATCACAAATATAACTGCATGGATGTTGTTGAGAGAATGGGACAAATGCCTAAATACCATTAGAATTGTTAAGCACTTAAATGAAGGGCAGCTATGAGTTGACAAATCCATCTTGCACCCATCAAAATGTGTGAGGGACAGGAATATACAAACTTCCAAAACCCACAATTCTTCAGCAAAAATGGGTATTTAGCACAAAAATGGATATGAGCTGAATGCTGCAGACACTTTTAAGTGAAGTTACAAAGAATTAGGAAGACTAGAGAGTGGTGAACAACTAGTTTCTGATCCCTAGGTTCTCTCTACCTCAGAAATGGATTGAATGCGGGGCCACAAAACCAATGGTTAGGATCAAGATCATTGACAAACCCAGGGAGGTGGTGTACACATTGCAGCACTGTCCACCAGATTCATACTGACAATACTGAGGGAGGTATTGGATTAACTTTTACCCACTGAGAAATGTGGGATCCTATCTTTTTGCATATGCTTGCCAGGATCTCACAGATCTTTGAATCAGAGAGGTTCCAGAGCTCTTTATTGTGCAGTTATACTTCACTCGCTTGGAGCATCATTTTTGAACATGCTGTAGAGGCAATCAACTACAGGTATCTGGATCTATACCCACCATATGTGGAAGGAGTAGAAAACCACAAGAGATATCTTCCAGAGCATTTATAGGATACCAAGGATAAGAGGAGAGTTTGATGATAAACAGATATCCCCATTGGCACTGTCCAACAACCCTCAAACTCCATGTGACTCAGTATGCTAGATGCAAGATAAACATCTAGCTTATTGTCATTCTAGTTGTTCATTCATGTATGTATCTGACTGCAACATATATTTTTTTACCTTTTTATTAAACAGGGTAAAAAAGAAGATAAAACCAACATAATACTAGGCATCATAAATGAAGCACAGGCACAGAAGAAAAAGTGATAAAATGTGAACTTGCATTCTCAGAGCAGCTTAAATTAAATCACTTGGCTCTTGATCAGTGCGCGTAACCTGCATTAAAGTGCCTTTGAACATTTAAAGTGCATTGATCTGCTTTATAACTTCCGTTTGACAACGTTTCACAATAAAAAAACCCTGAATACTAATGTGCCTACATGCTTTACTAATACCCTGAAGTGCCTTAGATCAAATAAAGTTAATTAAACATGATTTTGCTCTCCCCTTTGACATCCTGATGAGGAAAGAACCCTAAATGCTAACGTGCCTGTTTTAAATTAGTTCCTAGTAATACATGGATACCTTGTTTCACTAATATAATCACATAACATACCATAGTGCTTAAA
This sequence comes from Pleurodeles waltl, assembly GCF_031143425.1. Lineage (NCBI taxonomy): Eukaryota > Metazoa > Chordata > Amphibia > Caudata > Salamandridae > Pleurodeles > Pleurodeles waltl. Next base: position 256,431,744 of record NC_090450.1, read on the forward strand.
CGAGAGTCTTTGAGCAGTAATCACTTTTCCGTGTCAACATCTTTGACCCCACTGTTAACTTATATAGTGCATTCTAGAAGGTACAGCTGTACTCATAGAATACCCTTGGGCAGCTTCACTTGGCACCTCAATCTCAAAAAGAGTCTGGAGGCATCCATTCTCCCCATTTTCTAAAAAATATTGACATTGCCCCCACTGTCCTTACGTATGCCTCCTCAAAAATGTTTGTCCTCCTCCCATTTTCCACCCATGAAGTAACAGTGGGGACATTAGTAGATTTCAAATGTTGCAAAATCAATGAGGGTGCCACTGCGATTGCAATTGAAATAAACCACTGGGAGAACTTGTTGATCTTGCTTACAGAGAGAGAGAAACCAAATGACAACCAATGCGAGTTTGGGTGATACATGGTCCTGATTTGTCTTACTAATCTCGTCAAAAACCTCCATCCAAAAATACTGCAGTCTGGGACATAGAAAAAATATAGGTCCTCTATCACCTCTATCCATTGCTTTACACTGAAAACATTGATTGGGATGAGACCGGTACATTCTATGAAGCCTAGATGGGTATATTATGAAAACCACCATGCAAGAGCTTTGTAACCCACCTCCCAAATATGCTGCCATTTTCTTAAAGTTAATTACATCCCGTTTTTCTATAAATTTTCTCTAGAAAATCCAGAACCACTACTCGGCTTATATATCTTCTAAGAATTCTATACAAATTTGCCAGTCCTAAAAGTTTATTCTCATAAAAAAGTGGACCAGAGAACAGGTTTCCGTCTTCCGATTCCTGTAATTAGCCTTCAAGAAACAAGTTATTTGTCTGTAGCTGAGTTGAAGATCCATAGTATTACACCTGAATCATTGGACTATTTGATCCCAAGTTACTAACGTCATAACTGAATAAAAGTCACCCAATTTGTTGAACCCCTTCTTTTCTCACTGACGCAGCATGGGCTTTGGAACAATCAAGCCCCATATTTCACTCTCCTGCAATTGGGTATAGGCATGACAAGGTGGAATCTCCCAATACTTGCAAAAGGCTTGTAAATGCTGTACTAACACCAAGGTCTTATATCTAGACTTCTTGGGTAGTTTTGCTGTCTTCAAAAACACAGGCAATCTGCTCTCACTTTCTTTGACCATAAGTCTTAAAAAGAGGCTGTCAAACCCTGTATCTGCTATGGGAACTCTAGTCAGGTTGTCCAGGAGGGTGCCTGATATTAGGTCTTAATGTGAGGCACGGCCAGTCCCCCTTGTTCTACCCCCAATTGTAATATTTCCTTCTTTACCCTGGGATTTTTCTTCTGCCAGAAAAAAATAAAACAATTATATCAGGTTCCCTAAAATATGCACAAGGTATCCGTAAGTGAAGGTTAAGAAAAAAGAATAGAAGCAAAGGCAGGATTGGCATTTTAAAAAGAGAACCATAGATGGTCCCTGAAATAAGTGATTGATCTTATGATAAATGATTTTTTTGGACAGATAGATTTTCAGTACTGTACTGGTTACCCTCAGACGGGACAGATAGGATAATGAGAGCTTGACACACATTATATATTTTTATTATATTTACATCCTAATGTGTTTTTATATATATCTATACAGTGATATTTGAAAGTAGCTCTGTTTATTTCTTCTGCTTTAAGGATTGGCATTTTAATTAGCGCAACTCTCCTAATCAACATTAGAGGTAGTGAGGTCCATCTCTTGAGCAGTGCTATGATCTTGGTAAAGGTTACGCTAGGTTATAAGAAGTAAACATACAAGGGGACGCGAATAGGTCGATGAAACTTTTGACTCGCAATTAAGATGTTCCTACCATAACTCCGATACATGCAAATCAATGATCAATAACCAATACACCAGCTCAATAATCAACAACAATGAATGACATTAATAATCAATAGAGTCATGAATAACCACACCTTTTAGTAAATGATACAATATTATTTTCCCTATATTAACAATGCTAAAGTCAGGTAGATTAATCTCATTATCAAATGACACACATACAGAAACAATACTGGCTGTCCAAAGCGGTGGAAGAAACGTAATCTAATCAAAGCTTGAACTACAACACATTCTAAGGTTATGGTGCAAGTTAATAACAAAGTCAACTGCAACAAGGTGATTACAAACATTCGAGTTCATCATAGAAATTCATCAAGCATTATTCCCTACTAGCAGAATTTCATTATTAAGGATCCTTGACTAACACCAGATTAGCATCAGCATGTTGGGCTTCATGCAAAACAAGTTAGTAACACAAATTTGGAAAAACATCTAACTATGGCTCTATCAAACAGTGCGGTTGGTACCTAGAAAGAAAAAGGCAAATAGACATAATAATCAACATTCTAATTCATAATACCTATCCTCAATGTGGATCAGCAAGTAGAGTCAGTCTTCATCCTCAGGACATCAGTCGATCAGCAAGGCATCAGGAGTCAGCATCAAAGTTCAGAAAACGCAAAGGTGGTCATTACCACCCTTGCGGCCGGTGTTAAGGCGGCGGTAAAAACGCTAACAGGCCGGCGGTAAAAAAATTGGTATCACGACCGTGGCGGAAACCGCCAACATAGACAGCCACTTTAACACTCTGACCACCAAGGCGGTACAAACAAACACCGCGGCGGTAACCGCCAACAGACAGGTGGAAGACAAGGTTCCGCCCACTGTATTACAACAGTCCAATCCGCCACCTTTTCCGGGGCGGATTCGCTGCTAACAAAAACACAGCGGAAACAGGACTTGGAAGGGAAAACGCTCATCTCTACACACCCCATGAGGAATCAGGATGCCATGGAACCCGAGCTCCAGATACTCCCAGCCTTTATCTTCCTGCTTCTCTACCAGGAACAACAAAGACGGCGGCAAAGACCACGGTGAGTACTGCACCTATGACACAGGGGAGGGGGGAGGGAAAAAAGAGTGACACACACACGCAACACTCAACACTCCCACCCCAACCCTCACCCAGTACAACACACACACAAGTACATGTTGATACATTACATTAACAACCCCCAACCCGCCCTGGAAGAATGCAAGGACAAAAGGAAATGAGTCGAACGTTTGTAATCTATTAAAATAGAGTAATCAAAAATATATACATATATATATATATATTTACACTAGAAACAAATATATACACCAAGAATACAAGTCCAAGGTATTCCACCATCATAGTCCGTGGACCACTGAGCCCAAAATGCATGGACGAGGCCCACACTCAATACCCGATTAAAATGGAGAGAACACTGCTGGGGCATCAGATAGAAATACAACAGGCACCTCGGGGGAAGGGAAGGGGGGGGCACCTCAGCCGGGTGAGTGCACAACGCCAGATCCACGAGGGGGCTCCATGTCCACTGCTGTATCCTGGGGAGTGCAAAGTTACAGTCTCTCAAGTCTCTCAATGGGTGGGTTGCCCACTGCTTTATTCTGGGGAGTGCAAAGCCACAGTCTCTCAAGTCTCTCCAGTAGATGGTTTGCCCACTGCTTTACCCTGGGGAGTGCAAAGCTACAGTCTCTCAAGTCTCTCCAGTGGGTGGGTTGCCCACTGCTGCATCCTGGGGAGTGCAAAGCCACAGTCTCTCAAGTGGATGTCAATCTCCACTGGTTCTGGAGGGGGCCTCTTGCCCAGAGTGCTTCATCCTGCCAAGGACAGGGGTAGTGGATGTAAATCTCCACTGGTTCTGGAGGGGGCTTTGTGCCCAGAGTGCTTCATCCTGCCAAGGACTGAGGTAGTAGATGTGATACTCCACTGGTTCTGGAGGGGGCTTTGTGCCCAGAGTGCTTCATCCTGCCCAGGACAGAGGTAGTGGATGTAAATCTCCACTGGTTCTGGAGGGGGCTTTGTGCCCAGAGTGCTTCATCCTGCTCGTGGCGGCCTCAGTAGCGTCGGAAGCTGTGGCACTCACTGGCCTGCGGTGCTTGTGGCGGCGGTGTCCTGTTCAGCGGTGCTGGTGGCGGCGGTGTCCTTGGCAGCGGTGCTTGTTGAGGCGGTGTCCTGTTCAGGGGTGCTGGTGGCGGTCTTGTCCGCCAAGCAGGTTTTCGCAGACTTGCTTGTTTTACTGTGCCCCTTCCCTACCTTGGATGGTGGCGCAGCTGTCTTCACACTCCCAACTGTACCCCTGGGAGAGGCTTTGGTGGAAGATGTTTTGCCTCTCTCCCGCCGGGCACTGGCCAACTTTTTGTGCTATTGAGGTGGGGGACTGTCCGTGGTCTGGCTCCTTGGCACACTGGCTGACCTGCTTCCTGGCGCACTCCAGAAGCCGGTTACTACTGGCATCACTGTTCCCGCAGATGTTGTGGCTGAGGCGCTGGGTTGGGACCTGGAAAGGCGGGTCCTAGGAGACTGAAGGGGTGGGGGAGGTGAGGGGAAGAGGTCAAGTTTGGACAGGAAAGGTTTTTGGGACACACTGGGACAGGTAGATGGAGGGGGTTTGGGAGTGGAGGAAGAGGTAGTGGTTGTGGGAGGTGTACGTTTGGGGACTTTGGGTGAAGGTGCATGGGCTGGAGGCTGTCGTGAGGTGGGTGGCTGTTGGGTTGGGTGTGTGGCTGCGTTTGTGTACCTTGGGAGGTGGGCTCACAGACACACTGGGAGAGGACACAGGGGATATGTGAATGGTAGTGGGGGTGGTGAGTGCACGTGAGCGAGGTGTGGTGGTGGGTGTGCTGGTGATGGAGGTAGTGGCTGACCGTGTAGTACATGCAGGTGTGAGTGGAGATGAGACTGGGAGGGAGGAGGGAAACGAGAAGGAGGGGGACACAGTGGAGGCAGTGGCTGTTGGTATGTCTGCATGTGTATGATGCTTGCGTGAGTGCCTGTGGGATGTGTGGTGCTTATGTTTGCCTGAGTTTCCCTTGTGTGTTGAGGTGTGTGCATGCTGGTCTGATGGTGTGCTTGGGATAGGATGAGGTACAGGGGTTTGGGTCTGGGTGGAGGAAGTTGAAGGGGGAGGCTAGAGACAGGGACAATGTCTGGCATCAGTGCTGAGGCCAGAGTCTGAAAAGCTCGCTGTTGGGCTGCCTGACCAGAATGAATGCCCTCCAGGTATGCATTGGTCTGTTGCAACTGCCTCTCTACACCCTGGATGGCATTCAAAATGGTAGACTGCCCAACAGTGAGGGACCTGAGGAGGTCAATGGCCTCCTCACTGAGGGCAGCAGGGCTGACTGGGGCAGGGGCTGAGGTGCCTGGGGTGAAGGAGATGCCCACGTTCCTGGGTGAGCGGCCACGGGGCACACACTGAGGGGCTGCTGGAAGGGCGATGCTGGTAGGAGGGGTGGCGGCTGTACCTATAAATGCGGGGGGCACAGAGGGGCCCGCCACTGCAAGGGAGCTCCCATCAGAGGAGGAGTCGGTGTCGCTGGTCTCAGCTCCTGTACCCGCCGTGGAGCTCCCCTAGCCCTCCGTCCCACTGGTGGCTTCTGACTCCGTTATGTCGCCCTCCAGGGCCATGTGGGATGCAGCTCCCTCCTGCTCCGGTGGCACTGCTCCTCCGCCTGATGATGCTAATGCACACAAGAACAGGGAGACCACAAAAAGGGGGGAAAGACAGAAGAAAGACATGTTGAGTGCATCCAATACCGCTACAGTTGGTGGACACTACAGACACAGAAGCCCCCTGCACTACGCCGTGCACTTAGAGTTCCCTAATTAATCACAGGGACATGGGTTACAAGGCCTATGCCCGATTGCTGCACACATGGAAGTCACAGGAGCCTGACTAGGTGTAGTTGGCTCTGAACACAGGTGGGATGGGGTGCCACAGGGCCTGCCTTAAGAAGGGACCTTGCCTACTAAACTCGCCCTGGCCTAGGGGAACCCACCCAGACACCTACAATGTGCGCTGAATCAGCAGAATGAGAGTGTACTCACCCCCTTGTGGCTGCTGTGATGCCCTCAAGCGCCCATCCAACTCCAGATACGGCACCGCCAGGATCCGGAACATCAGGGGGGTCATGGTGCGACGGGAACCCCTCCCACATTGGGAGGCCATCCCCAGCTGGGCCTCCGCTGTCTTCTTGCTCCAGCGGCGAATGTCCTCCCATCTTCTCCGGCAGTGGGTGCTCCGTCTGTGCTGGACCCCCAGGATCCAGACTTCCTTGGCGATGGCACGCCAAAGATCCTTCTTCTGGTACAGGAGTAGTACAGGGGAAAAGGATAAGATATAACCGTCCGCGCCGTCACAGTCATTGGCCCGCATCCCTACCCTTGCCATGACGCACATACACTCACCGTCGTATCATGCACGCCTCATTCTCCCCCCCTATCTTTCATCAACACCACTCCAAACAGGCATTGCCCACACAGCATGCTCACAGTGTACTCACCTGTTTGTCTGGAGGACCGTACAGTTGCGTGTACTGGGGGAGGACCCGATCCACTAGTTTATCCAACTCCTCCGTGCTGAAGGCAGGGGCCCTTTCCCCAGACACATGAGCCATTGTCTCTTCCAAACTGAGGTCACAGCAGCACTTGCAGTGTAGGTCCTCTCCTGTCGAAGATCAGGTATCAAGTAATTGAACAGAGAGAAAATGGTGGTGACGTCCACGGCGGTGCGTACCGTCACCGCCGGCGTACATCGTCATTGGCTCCTGGGGCCCATAGGGTCCAATGTTAACAAATGCAGGATTGCGCCGCGGTCTTCGACCGGCTACCGCGATGGTGTTCAACGCCAGCGCAGTTACCTCATATCCCCTTGTCCCACATTACAGGTCAGGCAGCCGCCATTTCAGGGGGCCGCATGGCATTAATTTTGACTGTGTCACACATATCTAGGCCTTGCTTAAACACTAATACAGCCATATGTAGATTTTCAAACATTTTCCGATAAAGTTGTGTTTGCCTACCTCAGTGTTGGTTGACTCTCTGCTCGCTGTTCTCCTCCATAGAGCACGTCCGCTGGGGCAGTTGAGGAGATGGCGGCATCCTTCGGTGTACAGACCGCTGGTGGACCTGTCAACAATGGAGGAGCGACATGTAATTATCACCTACAGACTTGATCGTACCACAATCCTGGAACTGTGTGCCCAGTTGGAGCCTGACCTGATGTCAGCTATCCGCCATCCCACAGGATTCCCCCCTCTAGTGCAGGTGCTGTCAGTACTCCATTTCCTAGCAAGTGGGTCTTTTCAAACAACAGTGGCCATAGCATCAGGGATGTCCCAGCCTATGCTCTCCAACATGTTGTCCAGAGTGTTGTCTGCCCTGCTGAAACACATGTGCAGCTACATTGTTTTCGCTCATGTGGAGGATTTGCCTACAGTGAAAGGTGACTTCTATTCCCTGGGACATAGCCCCAACATCATAGGTGCCATTGATGGGATACATGTGGCCTTGGTACCCCCATACAGGAGTGAACAGGTGTACAGAAACTGGAAGAGTTACCATTCTATGAATGTGTAGATGGTGTGTTTGGCCGACCAGTACATCTCCCATGTAAATGCCAAATTTCCTGGCTCAGTTCATGGCGCTTACATTCTGCGGAATAGCAGCATCCCTTATACGATGGGGCAACTCCAGAGGCACCGTGTGTGGCTATTAGGTGAGGACATGGACCCAATACAGTGTGACTAGGTGTCTGGGTATGGGGATGTCCCTAAGCGTTATTGTATGTCTAACAGTTGTCCCTCGCCATTTGCAAGTGACTCTGGTTACCCCAACCTGTGATGGCTACTGACCCCAGTGAGGAGACCCAGGACAAGGGCAGAGGAACGCTACAATGAGGCCCATGGCCGGACTAGGAGGATTATAGAGAGGACCTTCGGCCTCCTGAAGGCCAAGTTCCGGTGCCTCCATATGACAGGTGGTTCCCTATTCTACTCACCAAAGAAGGTGTGCCAGATCATCGTGGCCTGCTGTATGCTTCACAACTTGGCTTTGTGGCAACAGGTGCCTTTTCTGCAGGAGGATGGTCCAGATGGAGGTGTTGTGGCAGCTGTGGAGCCTGTGGACAGTGAAGACGAGGAAGCAGAAGACGAGGACATAGACAACAGGAACACGGTAATCCAGCAATACTTCCAGTGAGACACAGGTAAGAAGACAACACTGCCTGCTACATCTGATTTAATTCTTCTACCTCTCATCTGTCTGTCATTTTCACCCAGTGTATGGACACTCAGTTGTCACTTTCCCTTTCGAATTCACAGATGTGGGTCCCACTGTGTGACCTCTGCTTTGTTTCCGCATGGACGAGAGCTGTGTGACATAGGTATGTTGACTTTACATTGGATATAGCATATAGCACAGTTATTGCTAATACACATTTTCGAAAGCACAGACTGACTCCAGATTGTTTTGTGATTTAAGGGTGTTTATTTAAGTGCTAAATAGTGGAGGTGGTTGTAAAATGGTCAGGGGTGATGGTGGAGGAATGTCCATGGCAGAGTCCAGTCTATTAGTCTCACAGGTGCATTGTCCAAGGGGCATAGGAAGTGGAGCTCTGGCAGTTTAAGTATGGACAGGGTGACAAAGTGGGACAGAAGGATGACAATCAGGGTGGTCTCATTTCCTGGCAGGGGTCTTGGCATAGTTCTCTGTCTTTGTCCTGGATCTCAGGGACCGCTTGCGGGGTGGTTCTCCATCTGCAGGGTGTGGGGTGCTGGTGTTGTGGTCCTGTGTCTGTGCCTTCTGTCCACTAGCGCCGGCGGAGGTGGTGGGCAGTTCGTCGTCCAGGCTAGTGTCAGGGGCCCCCTGTTGTGCAACAGTGTCCCTCCTGGTGTTGACGAGTTCCTTCAGCACCCCTACAATGGTGCCCAAGATGGAGTTGATGGATTTGAGTTCCTCCCTGAACCCCAAATACTGTTCCTCCTGCAGCCGCTGGGTCTCCTGAAACTTGGCCAGTACCGTTGCCATCGTCTCCTGGGAGTGGTGGTAGGCTCCCATGATGTTGGAGAGGGCCTCGTGGAGAGTGGGTTTCCTGGGCCTGTCCTCCCCCTGTCGCACAGAAGCCCTCCCAGTTCTCTTGTTTCCCTGTGCCTCTGTCCCCTGAACCGTGTGCCCACTTCTACTGCCCCCAGGTCCTGGTGTTGTTGGGGCGGTGGGTTAGCCTGGGTTCCCTGTAGTGGTGGACACACTGCTGCTTGACGTACAGTCCCGCTGGGGGGTGCTGTGCTGGTGTTTCCAGAGGGGGGAAGCTCTGTAGTGGCCTGTGCCAGTGTGAGGGGAACCGACTGTCCTGAGGTCCCAGATGGGCTGGGCTGGTCATCTAGATCCAGTTGGACAGAGCTGCTATCATCACTTTGGGCCTCTTCTGTGGGTGGAGTGGACATGTCTGGACCCTCCTGTCCGGTGATGTTGGGTAGGGGTCCTTCAGGGGTGTAAAGGCATGATTATTGCATCTGTGTGTGCCATGGTGTGCAATGGGTGGGTGACCCTGTACCCCAGTACTTCCATTCTTGCGTGGGACCTTCTGTGATAATGGTTTAGGGGGGTGTATGGGTATGTGCAGTGGCCATGCTTTGGTGATGGGTGCCCATGCTTTGGTGTTACATGCAGGGCTTGGGTTTGGGATGTGTGGCTTGTGATAGTGGGACATGTGTGAGGAGTTGGGGTGATGGGGGTGAGGGCGAGGGTGGGGGTATGTGATAGCATGCAGGTAGGGTGGGGATGAAGTAGTTAAAGCTTTGACTTACTAGAGTCCATTCCTCCAACTACTCCTGCGAGGCCCTCAGGATGCAGTATAGCCAAGACCTGCTCCTCCCATGTTGTGAGTTCTGGGGGAGGAGGTGGGGGTCCGCAATCTGGTGTCTTGAGACCATGGAACGCACCTTCCCCCATAGGTCGTTCCACCTCTTCCTGATGTCATCCCGTGTTCTTGGGTGCTGTCCCACTGCGGTGACCCTGTCCACGATTCTAAGCCATAGCTCCATCTTCCTAGCTATGATGGTGTGCTGCCCTTGTGATCCGAATAGCTGTGGCTCTACCCGGATGATTTCCTCCACCATGACCCTGACCTCCTCCTCAGAAAACCTGGGGTGTCTTTGCGGTGCCATGGGATGGTGTGGGTGATGTGGGGGGTGGTGTGTGTTGTGATGTGTGGGGTGATATTTAGAGGTGTGTTGTGTGAGGTGCGTGGATGTTGTGTGAGTGATGGTGTTGAGTGCCTGTGGATGCTATTGTTCTTTCTGGTGGTGTCTCTCTCTGGCCTTCTGTCGCAATTGTTGTCATAGGGGTTTGTGGGTGATGTGGATGTGTGTTTTACAGTGTATTGGGTGTGTAGGGGTGGTGTGTGTATGTGTATCAGGTGTCTGTATTTCGATTTGTCCAATGTGGTAGTGTTTTGTAAATGTGTGTGTATTTTCAGCGCGGCGGTGTGTACCGGTAATGGAATACCGCGGTTGAAAGACCGCCGCGTGGATTCGTGGATCGTGATAGTGTGGGCGTATTCCTGTTGGCGTGATGGTGGAGGTTTTGTTATCGCCAGTTTATCACTGACCTTTGGTGTGGCGGACTTGTGTGGATGTCTAGATTTTGGCGGATTCCGAGCTGTGGGTCATAATGGCTGTGGTGGAATTGCGCAGCCGCGACGGTGTATTGGCGGTCTTCTGCACGGCAGTAAGTGGCTTTTACCGCCAATGTTGTAATGACCCACAAAGTCTTTAAGCAATAAAGTTAAGCACGTCTACTGTGAAGAAGCAAAATGAGCAAGAATGAAGTATGGCAATGTGGAAATGCTTAAGGCAAAATGCAAAAAGCAGTTTGCTGGGTTCTTCTCAGTGCAGTCTTGTTAAATCAAAAACCACTAAAACTATGGCCCATATTTTTTGAGACATAGGCCCATATTTACACTTTTTTTGCGCCGCATTTGCATAATTTTTTTACACAAAAGTGGCGCAAACTTATAAAATAGGTAAATAGGGGTGTTGCACATTTAAAGCTAATTTCCCTTGCGTTTTAATTGCACTATAAACATAATCATTCCTTTTCTCTAAGACTTTTTCTAACTTCTCCTTCAATGCCTTTCTTCTGTCATCTGTGTGATCTAAGATTTTCTCTAAAGGTGTAAGCAAACATGTTAGGTTATTCCTGTAAGTATAAGCTCTGCCAAACATCAATGTAGGTTCAAATAAACCTCTTTTACTATGTCATTATCCCTAGCTATTGTACTCCAATACCTAATTATAGGGACAAACAAAAACACAACATCCTAGTTTGAATAAAAGTACTGAATGTACTCCTGGTTATAAAATCTTGTTAGTAGCAGACTACAACTTATTCCATAGGTTAAAGGCAAGCTATGATATGTAACTCCTTCCTCAACTGATGAAGGAATCTACGTACACACATAACAATTCCTTGCATCCATTGTCTCAACATGCTCACTCAACAAGTGATAGAAGACATTAGAAGAAAGTTCTACTTGTGGATTAGTATCCTCATGCAAGTATTTCTCATCTAACCTAAACCTTTCTATTGCTGTTAGTGCAGTAGTTGTCTCAAAAGCAGAAGTATGGTTGTCTTCACTCTTATCAAGAACAAACAAACCCACAGTCAACACTATCAGCAACATCCAACACACAATCGTCAAACCAATACTCATATATTTACAGCACCTAGCATTTCTACACTGCTTGCTTATGTTACTCATGATCTGTAGAGGATCGGAAAGCAGAAGAAATTTTAGAAAAACTGCAGCAAAAATCAAAAACAAACAACTCTTCTTTCAGCAGTTATTTACACCTTTTAGTCTCACTTCCAGGATCCCTTGTCAAAATCGGTAAGCAACTTGTCAAAATCAGGTTTCAAAAGTCAAACCAGGTTATCAATGTCTCTTCCGGTTACTCTTAACAGTTTCTTTTTCAAAAATGTTTCTCAAATTGTTCCAACAGTTCAGTTCATTAGCTTCCTTCAAATGCCAAAATACTGACCCGGAATGTCTCTATCAAAACAAAAAGACAAAAATTATTTCTGCCATTCACTTGCAGTTGCATACGCCTATTCAGGACCTGCGTATCTTCGACTTGCTATTCTCTTTCTCTTCAACTTTCGATCACCATTCAATTCTCCTTCACTCAGATTTTCTCTCCTCATTGTATCTAGTTCTCCCTCAATTGTTTCCTCAACAACCACTTCCTTTTCTCTTTCTACTTGCGAATCCAGCCACCTATATCCTTTCAGTGGACCTTTTGTCAGTGTTCTCTTCAGTGTCGAACTTGAACCTTCTCCTTGTTCTCAGGTGTTTTCTCTCGATGGACCTGCAATCGGTTCAGGAGGAGTCAGATCACAGTGACTTTGATCCACCTCAACTCCTTTCCCGCTGGGTCTGGTAATTGCTCCGTTTGCTCTCAAGATCATCTGCTTCTCGGAAAGCCCTCCTCTGACTAGCTCTCCTGCTGCCTCAATTGAGATAGGCTCTCCATCACCCTCCTGGAGGTCTTCTCCTTCGCCTCTCACAGGAGTGACTGAATCGTCCTCAATGGGCTCAGATCCAGTCTCAGTTCCCCTTTGTTCTCTACCTGGGCCTGAGACTTGTTTCGCTGTTGTTGGTACTCTCAACAACTCTTCTTCATCATGATCCAGCAGACATGGCACTTTCTTCGTGTGACTCACATGGATCCAATTCGGAATTCCAGCGCACTAAAAAGCTGTGGTAGTTGTCAGAACTACCTGGAAAGGTCCTTTCCAACGAGGCTCCAAACATGTTTTCCTCACGTGTTTCCGGACCACAACCCAGTCTCCAGCCCTCAGGTTGTGCCCTTGGTCATGGATCGGTGGCAGTGTAGTGGCCTCCACCTGCTGAGAGAAAGAGCGAGCCACATCAGCCAGACCTTTGCAGTAGTCCAGCACCAGATCATCTGTAATGTTGACAAGTGCAATTGCAGGCACCACTGGCAACCTCATGGCTCGGCCCATTAGGATCTCATGCGGCAACAATCCTGTCTTCCTGTCGGGTGTGTTTCTCATTGACATCTAAACTGAAGGCAATGCATTAGGCCATTTCAAATTCGTGGACTCACACATCTTTGCAACTCTTGACTTTAAGGTACCATTCATGTGTTCCACTAGTCCTGATACTTCAGGGCGGTAACTACAAAGCAACTTCTGCTCTATGTTCAATGCTGCACACAGTAAATTAATTACTTCATTGTTGAAGTGACTTCCCCTATCTGATTCCAAAGAAATCAGAAACCTAAAGCACAGTATCAGTTCCCTAAGCAGTAGTGTCGCTACTATGGGATTATCATTTCTTCGTGTAGGGTACGCTTCAACCCAGTGACTAAAAATGCAAACAATCACCAACACATATCTCAAACCTCCACACACAGGCATTTGAATAAATTCCATTGGCATTCTGCAGAATTGAAGTCCCGCTCTTCCAATGTGGTTCAAGTTAACCACTTTCCCTTTCCCCGCGTTCAACTGCTGGCAAATGACACAACGATGGCAAACTGCTTCGGCAAACTGCCTAAACCTTGGTTTGAACCAAGCATGTTTGAACAACCGAATCATTGCGTCCCTCCCAATATGTGCTTGACCATGATAGTACCTTGCCATTTGAGACAATAGACTATTTGACAAGACCAATTGACCATCTTCTGAAACCCACAATTCATCTTGTCTTTGCACACATTTCATTTTGCTCCACAAACATTTTTCTTCCC